>NC_050075.1:103199028-103504349 GCF_009764565.3 Dermochelys coriacea | reverse complement strand
TCATCTATATGCTCAAGGACCAGGGAAACACCCAGATGCTTATCCAAAGTTCTTGAGATTCATCTTCATCTAACCCTAGTTTATCAGTGAGTTCTGACAGTCAGCTGGAGATTGCCTAGTTTTACTTACAACTTGGCAACTAATTTTTCATACACTCTTGCAACACTGGTTGGGATGCAATTGCCCTCCAGCTGCGGCTCAGCAAGATATGCCTTTCCATGCCAAACCCATTAGATTGTGAGCTCTTCAGGGCAGGCCCCCCCTAGCGACCGCCACATCAGGGCATTATTATTACTGTCCATCATTTGTACTGCAGTCGCAAGCGAGTGAACTCCAACAAGTCAGAGCCTGCATTGGGCACACACTACACAGTCCCTGTCCCACAGGGGACATTTTCTTATCTGCTGTCCCTGCTAACTTTGCCCCATGCCTCCTGACCGTTGTCCTGTCAAGCCAATAAGTGGGGTGTCTTGCACTGCTTAGTTCTCCTTTCAGTATTTCTACAGTGCTGTACATTGATACAGCGCTTTACAAAGGCTAGATGGTGACACGGTCCCTTTTCAGAAGCTCTTACACTCTGATGTAGATGTGCCAAACCCGAGGGCGACAGATCGGGCAAGGGATGTTCTGGAGGGATCCAACATCAGAAATGCTGATGGGAGGAGAGGGTTTGCAGGAGAGCAAACCTTCAGTGGGAGAAGGGCTTCAAGTGTAAGAGGCAACATAATACCATGTAGAGAATAAGCAAGTATCTAAGCCTGTCGGGCGAAATTCACCCCAGGGCAGATGGCTGGCACAAGGTCAGTGCACCACTCCAATCCCACTTCTGCTCTGAAATAGGACATAGATGGGGCACTGGCCCTCTGCCCAGGGTGAATTTCACACTAAGGACCTAGTGAGTCTTTAGGGGGAGCCTCGTAGTTTGTATCTGTGCTCAGGGGTGAGTTGACTACCCAGGTATCTCTGATCCAGCCACGTTTGTCCATGGGGATCTATAGAGTTTTCTATAGAACATCCAGGCCTCTGTAAGATTCTGCACAGTGGAAGAGTCTCGCTCAGCGTGAGCCAGGCTCAATGCAAAAAAAATCCATAAATTGTTCTTACCAGCCAGTCTCTCCGCCAGCGTGAGGGCATGCACCGAGGGTCTGTAGTCAGGGGCGTGCTGGGCTTGTTGTGCCACCTGCTGGTGAAGGTTGTACATGGCACTCAGAGAATTCATGGCGTGAAGAGAGTAACCGTTCACTCCATAGTGCTGCATGCTGGCCTACACCGAAAACAACCCAAGCAGGAAAGGCCTGGTTAGAAACTCATTCATTCCAATAAAAAGGAGTTATTTAGAGGGAAGTTCTGTGGCCTGCTTACGACGGTGGTCAGACTAGACGATCACTGTGGTCCCTGCCGGCCTCTCTGAACAGTCTGATTAGTTAGATCCTTGGAAGCTTTGACGTGAAATACAAATAACGGTCATGGGTCTTGATCCAAAGCCCACTGAATGAATGGCAAGGCCCTCGAACTGCGGTGAGCTTCGGGACCTGAGACAGCGATGCTGGGATTCAAGTCAGCAATGAAAATAGCGTGATACCTGCCCTCTGGCCTACCTGCCACTATAGGAAACAGCATGTGAATGTACCCACCAAAATAGTATTAGGAAATACAAAGAATTTTTCCAAGTAACTTTTAAATGAAAGGCAAAAAATTGTGTGTGTGTGTGTGTGTGTGTGTGTGTGTGTGTGTGTGTGTGTGTGAGAGAGAGAAACTTGTGGCGAAATTGCTGATCATTGAGTGTATCTGGCATTTGGAGAGACACAGTTTCCTCAGTATCAAGGACACGGTTTGTAGACTATCCTACCCCCCCTCCCCTGTTTTCTTCTGCTATTACTCCCTGGGCAACCTCAAAACAAGTCGCTTTACCTTGCTGTGCCTTAGTTTCTCCATCTGTAAAATGGGGCTAATACCAATCTCACAGCGGTGTTGGGAGGTTGAATTAACTCATGTCTGTAAATAAATTTGAGATCCTCTAATAGAACGTGTTAAATAGAGATGAAATAGCAGTCATCAAGTGAGGATGGAGAAACTACAATAAGAGAAAGCGGCTGGGACAGTTCTCTTTAGGTTATTTAGCAGGTTAAGATAGTGGCTGCCTGAGAAAGAAAACCGTGGAGCTACTATCAGGTGCTGGAGGTCATGCCCAAGTCTCATTGACCTCAATTTGAGGTCTGTATCTGAAGGCAAAAATGTAGCCCAAATCTTGTCTTTTCATAGATCTATTGTGTCAAATAAATTAACCACCATTACTCAAAGAACAACAACTTGTTTCTCTAAATTTCAGCTTTATCCCTAACAAGTTTTCATTTTTCCATGTAAAAGATTTATACCACCAAGGAAAGAATCTCAATACACAGGAGGGTGCAAATCCTCAGTCAAAGGTCTCGTTGACTGAGGACTTCTGGAATGCAAAACTAAACCCAAACATACAAGGACTTCACAAGGCATCCATAGAACTTCTGTGCATCTGGAACCAGAAGCTGCATTGCTTTCTATGGGAGTTTGCAACAGAGTAGGATGTTTATGGGATCTCACCTACTGAGCAAACTAGGAGTCTTTCACTCGTGACTAGAATCAAAGACCTATTCAGCTATCTAGTTCTTTTGCTGCATCAATGCAGGGAATGTTCCTTACCACAGAGATATTTCCATAGGTCCAAAACATTCTTGAGGCTTTATACAGTGACAGAGTAATTTTGTGCAATCCTGAGACAAACTGAATCAGGACAGACAGGATTAACAATAGGTAGACTGGAGGATATGCCTGTTTTCCACAAAGCTCCATCCATATTGTCGCCATTGAAGGAAAGGTCTTTCTAATACGCTAGACGAGTTACTCCATGGAAACCTGATCCAAGACCAGCCATATCCTGTACGTAGATTCAGTTTGTGGTGTTAGAGCCTTCATATTGAACAGTTCTAAATTCACTTCAAAGCTGTTCTTCAGTCTTATATTTGAAGAAAACTAGCGGGCAGCTCAATATATTTCCCACATCACTTATGCTATAGGGTAAATTTCTCTCTTGCACAGACAGCGCACACAAAACCTATGTGCTATTTTAAGCCTTCAAAATGGAGCTTAAGTGGGACTTAAGCAGTGCAGAAGCCTTCTGCTAGTCTTCCGTATACAGGGACATTTTCTACTAGCGTGCACTAGTGAACAGGGCCAGAAGAACTCAGAACCCGAGTCTGATATAGGTAGCAGCATCATTGAGTATTTGGGCCAGATTCTTAGTTAGAGTAAAAATACATGATAAACTGGGTAGCTCCACTGAAGTCTGTGGACCCAAGACAATTTGAACCAGTGGAGGGATATGACCTTGGGCAGCTTCTGCATTTGCTCATCCAACTTAAAAGCTAGATCTGTATTTACAAACAACGGTAAGCCAGGTTCATGATCTGCATAGGAGGTTTTCAGAACCAGAGCTTGGATCAGTTTATTTTCTAATGCAGTTTGTACACCTTTGGCTGTAACTTAAAATCCCAAATTGGTGCGTTTGGAAACCATCACTGAAATGGAAATTCCCCTTGCAAGACAGAATTATCGGAGAGGATTATTCATGGAGGATAGGTTACTCAATGGCAATTAGCCAAGATGGGCAGGGCAATTAGCCAAGATGCAACCCCTGCTCTGGCTGTCCCTAGCCTCTGTTTGCCAGAAGCTGGGAATGGGCAACAGGGGATGGATCACTGGACGATTGCCTGTTCTGTTCATTCCCTCTGAAGCACCTGGCATTGGCCACTGTCGGAAGACAGGATACTGGGCTAGATGGGCCTTTGGTCTGACCCAGTATGGCCGTTCTTATGTGAGACTCCATAAAGACCCACTTTTTCCAATGGGAAAGCATTTTCTCTGGTAAGATTTCTATTTATTTGGTTGTTAAAAGGCTTTTCTCTGTGTTAAACTCTTCTTGCTGGCCTGGAAGAAAAAGCATACTTTTGAAAAAGGAGATTTACAAATAGTTAAAGTAACATGAAACCAGTCAATAGATGTTCCAGTTTTCTCAATAACTGTCTGGAATGCTGCACTGGCAGATGACAGATGTAACTTCTTTGTAACCATGCACAGTAAATACAGATTTCAGAGTAGCAGCCGTGTTAGTCTGTATCCGCAAAAAGAAAAGGAGTACTTGTGGCACCTTAGAGACTAACACATTTATTTGAGCATAAGCTTTCGTGAGCTACATGCATCCGATGAAGTGAGCTGTAGCTCACGAAAGCTTATGCTCAAATAAATGTGTTAGTCTCTAAGGTGCCACGAGTTCTCCTTTTCTTTTTTTTAGTAAATACAGAGCGGCAGACAGAGAAATATGAAAGAGCCAGCCAGGATATCGGCGTTCTATGTTCATAGGCTATTTAATCTAGCAGACGTGAGTTAACTGAGATCGCACGTAGGCCCGCTTTCGTTGTCATTTACCTCTATGCACATTCCGAAACGGAATAAATTAAATATTTAAAAGACACAATGCAGCAATTTTTTTTTTTAAATTGAGAAGGCCATTCATCAAACCACTGCTGGGTTTCACAAGCTGTCGAATTGTGCTTACATTGGTTAAAATAATCTTTATATTTCATTAAGCAACCAAATAAGCTGATCCTCCCCACCGGCTGTATAGATGGCTTTAATTTTCAAAATCTGCAAATGCATCTTTTATGTCTCTCTCTGGCTGGAGGGTCTGGGTAATAACCACAGCCAACTGGAGAATAAAAGCAGAGTTTGATTAGGTGTTACTTTGTGTAAATTAACGCCGGGCAGCAAAGGAGCAGATCCTAAGCTGTCATTGGTTAAATGGGGCTTGGACCTTCATCTTCTTCTAAATAATAGGGTGTAGCTTTCCTTTCCTATGCAACTCCTGTGTGTGCGTGCCACAGATGTCAAGAGAGGTCTGAGTCATGGAGAAAGGAAATGGGGACTGCGGGGGGGAGGGTTCTTACAAATTAGTTGTCTGCAATGAGTGTAAACATTATAGGGTCCAGCCATGCATTCCTTGTGCATCCAGAACATCCATTGGATTTTGGGGTTGGGACTTAAAAGTGTGTCCTGCTGCTATATGTAGCGCATACTGCAGGGAACAGTGGGTTTTACTGGGGCTGGGCAGATTTAGTAAAAAAAAAAAAAAAAAAAAAAAAAAAAGATGTTTTCAAGGAAAGGCTGCCATTTACTTCCATCGGGCCTGGTCCAACTCTCTAGCTAACTGAGGATTGCAAGGTGCTCATTGCTCTCACTGCTGGCCCATCTAGCCCAGTATCCTGTCTTCCGACAGTGGCCAATGCCAGGTGCTTCAGAGGGAATGAACAGAACAGATCATTGCTCAGTGATTTCAGCGGGGGTTGATGCTTATGATTTTGCAGGATTGGTCCCTACGTGTATGCTTTTTGTTGGCCTGATCCTTCAACCATTACTTACCCAAGTATCCCTCCCTCATGCAAATCATCCCTTCTCAAGTCAATGGAATTACCCGTGTGAGTGGGAATGGCTCATGTATAGTGAGCGACTATTATGGTAAGTGGTACAGTTTAACATAGCTTCCCTGGGATGTGGAGAGCCAGATCCTGAGCTGGTGTAAATCAGTGTGGTTCTGTTTACACCAGTTGAGGATGTAGCCCATATGCTTGTGTGAATGGGGAACTTTGGTAGGGCTAGAGTCTCAGGGGATGTAAGCAGAGCTACACTAATTTACACTAGCCTGACAATAGGGCCCTGTATATCTGTTCAATAAGCCAGGGCCAAAGTTCCCAATCAATGCTGGATAAGCATTTGATGCAGGTATCCAGGGGTGTAATTCTGTCCTAAGTACAAAATGTGCAAAGGAAACACAAATGTCTTGCATCCTTGTTAAAGGGTTTTGTCCTGGGTTGTTGTTTTTTTTTTTTAAATTATTAAAGTAACTTCCTGGAGGTTTTCTAATGAAAAATAAAATGTCTATTTAAAAATGTAAATATACACTTTGTCAATACATTGTATATTGATAAACACACACATTCTCACTAAGATGTTCCTGATAGTGTGAAGAAAAGCTAGAACTAAAGATTTATTACAGCTCTGAAAAATCTGAGTGTAGGAATATTTGTATGCTTGCTTTAATTTGTCATTTGATTAAAGCGCCTCCATTGTAGTTTAAGTGAGCAATCCATATTTAAATATAATTTACATGAAACTGACAAAGCAAAGTCCATTTAAAAAAAAATATACTCCTTCCAGCCTGCAAATCCAATTTATTTTCCCATTCGAACCTCAAGAGAAAGTCCGAGGTCTTGTCTACACAGGGAAATTGACCAAAAAAGCTATTACAGAACAAGCTCCTTGTGTGGACCCTCTATTTTGATATAAAAGTCACTTTGTTCCGGAATAATTACTCCACTTTGGAAACAACTAATTATTCTAGAATAGTGTGATTTTTATTCCAGAATAAAACAATCGCCATTCGGCGCTATTCTGCAACAGCTTTTCTGGTCCGTTTCCTCATGTAGATAAGCTTTCTCCTTCTGCTGGGCTTATCACACATCCTGAAATTAGATGGGAAAGATCGTCTTGTGATTAAGGCACAGTGCTCTGAGTTGAACAATCTGAGCTTTGTGGGGTTCTTGGAGCAGTCACTGCACTTCTATGCCTCAGTTTCCCTTCTATGAAAGGGGATAATCGATACTTCCCCACCTCACAGTGGTGGTGCAGGGCTTAATCCATTGATATTTGCCAGCTGCTCAGATACTACAGTGATGTGTGCCATGGTAATGCCTATTTAATAAGTGCTGAAAGGTTACATTTTGATGCTAATAGAGCAATGGCAGAAATAATTCCAGAGCCATAGGTGTACTAGTGTTTCATTAGTGGTGAAAGCATGTAAGGAGAGGAGGTTAATCAGGACCAAAACACACTTAGGTCTCTCTAGGTTCAAAATTAGCAGGTTGGGTTGCACCTCCGAGCAAAGTGCAGTCTGCAGAATTGTAAAAACCAGTGCTAACTGTGAAAGTGCTGTGTGGATCATAGGCAGGAGCAATCAGGCACAATCTATGCCAGCTGGATTTTCCAGCACTCTTCAAAGGTAGCCTGTGTGTAGGTTGCACTGAAGTATAATATTCTGTAGGTGACAAACGGGGATAGCTTTGGCCCCTGGGAGAGAAGGCTGCAGTCTCCTAGCCAGATGGGGATGATCATTAAAAACACCCAGCCACCTCCCAGCAAACCAAAGGATTCTTGGCTCCTGTTGCTATGGGGGGGAATCCAGGAGCAGCCTACACAATCCCTCAGGTTGGGGACGTCACTAAAGGCACAGGTAAATGAATGTTAATATGGAACTCAGTGGAGCATCAACTTAGATCCGTCATCTCTGTTGGTTCCAAAGCCCACTGGAGTCAGGGAAAAGATTCCATTGGATGAGATCCTCTGGGTATTTATACCATGCTCCTCACTCCAGTATCTGATAACCTAGCCACCTGCCACTAATTAGTTTGCAAAAGCCCAGCAACTTCAACGGGAGATCCAGGCACAGAATGATGGCAGGGTTTACTGTGCAATTACAATCAGAAGAGTGACTGTTAAAAACATGCTCCTTCTTCCACAACAGAACTGCTCTGGGTGTGTGAGGAGAGCTATGTTTGCTTAATGCAGTGACAAAAAATAAGCTATTGATGGATTTTTATTTTTTTACCAGCATTACCTCTGCAGAATAAAAGCAGCCATTGGAGATGGAGTCTAGCCTGGCTTGTGCATCATAGACAGAATTCTTAACTGAGTTCCAGTTTCAGAATCTTTATTACTAGGGATGACGCATGAGCCTGAAAGAACTCAGCTTGATTTTCAGATCCCAGGTTGAGTTTGCAAGGTTAGCAGTAAATGGAGCAAGTTTAGCTCCATATTAACAATGTGTTTAATCATGCAGGATCCCTCACGAAAAGGGCACAGAAAAATCCATTTGTTAATATAGTGCTCAATGCAACTCAAATTTTGAGTCAGCAGTTTGGGCCTGATTCAAAGCCCATTGAAATAAAAGATGGTATCTCCATATTAATAACACTTTTGTCACAATTGCAGTCAATCAATTAGGTGCACTGAAAATAAAATTATGGCAAGAAATGGGAATATTCACTTATTTTTATTAGCTTTTTTTTTATTACCTCTTTTAGGGTACAGCCACACTTTAAGTCAGTGAGACAAATAGCGAATTGCTCTGCTTATGCTTATCTGACAAAAATATATGCAAAAAGGCACATTCTAACCCCAGATATGAGGTTTTGTATGTCTTTGGTGCTGAATGCATTACATGTCTGGGGAGCTGTAAATAAATGACCCTTGCAAGACATGTTCCACAATTTCTTCTTTTATTTCTTAAATCTTTAAGATCCAGATGGTTCAAAATTCACATCATATAATAAATAGTAAGTCTTCAATCAGTTTTGTTGCTCTTGTGAGAATGAGCTGAATGTCTAAGGAAACTTTTTTTTTTTTTTGCAGTGGATGTAGTATAAATAATTATTGAAATATGGCAAAACCATCATTTTCCTCATTCAACCTTCAGAGAGAGTGAGGGTTATGCATCATGAAAATGAAATTCAAAGGATTTTGTTAAAATACTGTAATAAAGGTGTTATTGAGGACAGCTCTGGAAATTGAGGCACTCCATTCTGAGTTACCTGCAATATTTTTTACACCTGTGTAATTACAGGGACTTAAACTGAGTTACCGTCCCGGTTTGCACTGATGTGAATGATCCCAGAATTAAGCTTCATCTGTTCAGCTAAGTGTAAACTCACAGAAAATAAAAACAGATTTCTACATGGATTTTCGTAAATTCTATTCAAACTTCTTGTTGATGATTTAGATATAACCACCCCCATCTGGTTTCTGCCCCCATCCCATTCATTTCCAAGGTCTCTTAAAACCATGACAATATTTTTCATTTTAAGAAAACAATAATGAGATCTTGAAGCATTTTAGTGAGTGAAATTTTGAATTATTTGCATATAGGCCCAGTACAATAGTCTCCTGTATCTAAATACGCAGAATAAGATATTAGGCAGATTTTCATCTTAATTATATTGTCCGATAGTTTTGAGAGCTATGATTAAGGAATATCAAAACAAGTATATTTATAAAAAGAACAGGAGGACTTGTGGCACCTTAGAGACCAACACATTTATTTGAGCATAAGCTTTTGTGAGCTACAGCTCACTTCATCGGATGCATTCAGTGGAAAATACAGTGGGGAAATTTATATACACAGAGAACATGAACCAAAGGGTGTTACCATACACACTGTAAAGAGAGTGATCGGGTAAGGTGAGCTATTACCAGCAGGAGAGCGGGGGAGGAACCTTTTGTAGTGATAATCAAGGTGGGCTATTTCCAGCAGTTGACAAGAACGTCTGAGGAACGGGGAGGGGAGGGGGGGAAATATTTTTACTTTGTGTGATGACCCATCCACTCCCAGTCTCTATTCAAGCCTAAAATAATTGTATCCAGTTTCAAATTAATTCCAATTCAGCAGTCTCTCGTTGGAGTCTGTTTTTGAAGTTTTTTTTTTGAAGAATTGCAACTTTTAGGTCTGTGATCGAGTGATGAGAGATTGAAGTGTTCTCCAACTGGTTTTTGAATGTTACAATTCTTGACGTCTGATTTGTGTCCATTTATTCTTTTACGTAGAGACTGTCCGGTTTGACCAATGTACATGGCAGAGGGGCATTGCTGGTACATGATGGCATATAACACATTGGTAGATGTGCAGGTGAGCGAGCCTCTGATAGTGTGGCTGATGAGATTAGGCCCTATGATGGTGTCCCCATACGAAGTATATTTATACTGCTAATCATTTTCACTCCAAGTATCATACCAGGATCTCTAGGGGTATCATAAATGTTGCACAAACCTCACAATACCCTTATGTGGTAGGGAGCTCTGATTATATTGATTTTACAAATTCATATGCTGGGGTGCAAAGGAATGAGATAACTTGTACAAGGTCACCCTGCCAGTGTTTGCCAGACTTTGCACTTTTATCATGATTCTTATAGTACCCGGCATTTTCCCTCAAAGCCCCAGCTTCTGAAGTCATGTGACTATGGGAGAATCTCTGCGTTCATTTAAAGAAGTAAGTTTCTAGTGTTCCCAGAGAAAAAGAAGCATGAAAGTGTGGCCCAAGGCAAATAAAAGGAACCTGCAAATATAATTTTTTAAAATCTTGATTTTTAAGCCAATCACCTGATTCTGGGGGCCCGACTCCAGATTTTCAAATGCTTAAGTTTGGCAATACTGTAGGGCAAGTTACTTGGGACTAGAACCCAAGTGTTGTCTTGACACCTAGTCTCTTATTTTGACCACACTAGTTGTCAACTGAATATTTCAATTGTGTGTTTACAGGTACAGTAGGTTTGTGTAAATATATATTTATGCCTCCCTTTCTTTTCCCTTATTCTTACCCTAAAAATGAAACCAAATAATTGGGAAAATGTGTCCATATAGTCACAATCTTATTCAAAGCTCTTACATACTTAGTCAAAGTAACAAGGGTTCCTTATCTGCCAAATTTCAGAGTAGCAGCCGTGTTAGTCTGTATTCGCAAAAAGAAAAGCAGTACTTGTGGCACCTTAGAGACTAACAAATTTATTTGAGCATAAGCTTTCGTGAGCTACAGCTCACTTCATCGGATGCATTTGGTGGAAAAAAAAAATTGTAGCTTTCGTGTAGCTCACGAAAGCTTATGCTCTAATAAATTTGTTAGTCTCTAAGGTGCCACAAGTACTCCTTTTCTTTTATCTGCCAAAGGAAGATAAAAGCATTAGGAATTTTACTCTGGATCCAAACTGAGGCTATGTCTACACTGCTGCAGGATCGACGCTGCGGTGATCGATGCACTGGGGGTCAATTTAGTGGGTGTAGTGAAGACCCACTAAATCAACGGCAGAGCGCTCTCCGGTCGACCCTGGTATACCACTGGGAATGAGAGAAGTAAGGTAAGTTGACAGGAGAGTGTCTCTCATCGACCCAATTCAATGTGGACACCTCAGTAAGTCGACCTAAGCCATGTTGACTCCAGCTATGTTATTCACATAGCTGGAGTAACTTAGGTCGACTTACCGCTGTAGTGTAGACATAGTCTTAGAGTTCCATCCTGCTTCCATTGAAGTCAACAATAGAACGACCACTGGTTTCAGCCATGAAGGATCAGGACAAAACTGAAATGTTTGCAGACAGTTTTCATAAGGATAATGGTAAATGTGCCGTCATGGAAGTTAAATCTGTAACGCTCCTTGATCTACTAGGTTATAATATATAGTGTTTGCAGCAGAACTTTTGATGAAGAGAGCTTTGGTTGCATTCTCAGATTTAATGGAACTAAAATGCAAATACTCCAGTAGCCAGGTCGGTTATAAATCTATGTCACCAGTATGTCTGAAGGACCATAACACTCAAGCCAAGTTGCACCTTTTTGGCTTGAAATAGGACATTGGCTCACAGCTGTGGCTTTTATTAGCAATAAAGCACCGTGCAATCAAGTGACTGTCAATTTACAAGCAGTTTAGATGTGTAACCTGACAGTTTATATGCAAAAAAACAAAGAATCCATTCTCATGTTTCTGGCTAGCAGTTCCCAAATCTTGTTTGTATAGGTTTGTCTGGCCGATGCCTACCACTCCATTTGTTTCTGTAAAATGGGCTTATTTTAAAGGCAAATGACGTGACTTTTCTGAAAAGTGGCAGGTAGGATTTTCAAAACTGCATAAATAGGTAGGTCTAGACCTTTTCAAAGCCCACAGTTGTATGTGTGGATGCTGGCATCCAGCATGAGAAAAGTTGTGGCTAATTCTGTCTGTAAAGTAGTTGTGGCTGCAGCGAATTTGACACCTATTAAATGGAGGATCATGCCTCAGTGTAAGCTTAGGGTTTGATCATCTGAGACGTCATCCTAATCTCTGTGGGAATTGAGAACACCCTGCCATGATCAGTGCCATACAGAATTGGGCCCATGGACACTTGCCACTAGAGAACCTGGGTGCCCATGTTTGTCTATTTCTGTGCCAAAATGTGGCTTTAGGTGCATGGAATTAGGCACCCTGCTTGAACCTATGGCCCCTATTTGTAATCAGATGCCTCCTTGGAGAAAAAAACTCCCAGTGCTCCAGACTTGGGGCTCTGATCTTGCAATCAGCTATGTAGCCCCGTTGATTCATTGCGTTAACAGGGAAGTGGTAGCACTCTTTTACAGTTGTTCACATAGATGCTGGAACTAGGGGTGCTGTCACACCCTTTGGCTTGAAGTGGTTTCTATTAGCTACAGTGTTTACAGTTTGGTTCAATGGCTCTCGGCACTCCCACTATGCAAGTTGTTCCAGCACCTTTGGACTTGTTCATAATGTCGGCAAATAAATTATTTTTGAGTTGGACCTTATGATGACTCTTGGAAAGCATCCGGACATTGGAGTTCAGTGTATGTATGTTTTAGATGTATAGCTTTCCAATGTACACTTTCCCCTTACATTCTGATCAGAAATCTTTTGCTCAGACAACTCACCCATAGCTAAAGCAATTTTGTTTAGAAATTGCTTGTTTTCTAGATTTCACAGAGATCTAAGGAATAAGCCAGTTTTGAAGAAATCTAGTTCAGAAGCGGAGAACTTAATGAGCATAGAGATTTTTTTCCCCCCATGGATGTTCAGCAGGGTAATAGGCTTAAGGCTTTATTTGATCTACAATTTCTAATAATGAGGATGCAATGCACAATGGACTTTTCTGTTAGGTGTTTCTGCTCATACGAAAGCTGGTTTGGATGAATGGGATGCCATTAAGTGTTTTACCTTATTCTAAACTTGCAGAGATGTGCCAAATAGGGTTAACTAGGGAGGTTGTGGAATCCCCTTCTATGAAGGCTTTTAAAGAGCAGATTAAACAAACACCTGTCAGGGGTGGTCTAGGTATAATCCTGCCTCAGTGCAGAGATGAACAAGATACCTCGAGGTTTCCTCCAGCCCTACATTTCTAGGACTGTACAACAATGCTTACAACTCCAGGACATTTTAATGTCCCAGGAGAAGAAGCTTTTGTACGTAACTTCTTTCCTGACCTTTCAGTGTTTGATTTTACAATCTTGGCATTGGATTAATGCTAGTTTCCCTCTTGCCCATGGAATAATCTTTAAACCATTTCTGCTGTGGTGAATACTCAATGATCAGTTCAGGAGGGGGAAAAAATTATTGTGCCTATTTGTGTGACCTTAATTATGGGATCAATACTTTAAATAATAGCAACATGGAAATAAAGCAGATGGAGATAACTGTAACTTCATCTAATGCTTCCCATTCCTCTAAGCACTCAGATACTGTGATGAACGCAATACAAGAATCTAGTGTAGGTGGGTAAATTCTACCCATCAGCAGGCAATTTAAAATGTAGGAAGTAATTGTGCCCTGTGTCATTCATGTCTTACAAGGAGATGCACAGTGCTGCTTTCTCCTTAACAGACACATATTTACTCTGTTCATTTTAGCACCACCGAAATTGGAGATAGAATAGATAGACACTATTCCAGGGCCTAATAGACTAATCTGTTAGGATTTTTTTCCTCTTTCCACCCTCACCCCATCCCATTATTCTACCTTGTATTTCACAGTGTCTTTTAGAATATCCTAAAGGATTCTTGTATGCACCCTCCAAATACTAAGAGAATCAAACTAAGTAAAAGAACAAAGTGATGTTACCTGCCATATTCTTCTCCATACCTGTAACTCATGACACCAAGTCCTATGGAAGATGCATTGCTGTACAATCTGCGATCGTGGTTTTATAGAGCCAGATTCAACACACACTGAGGTCAATGGAAAGATTCCCATTGATTTCACAAAAAGAAAAGGAGTACTTGTGGCACCTTAGAGACTAACAAATTTATTTGAGCATAAGCTTTCATGAGCTACAGCTCACTTCATCGGATACAGACTAACACAGCTGCTACTCTGAAACCATTGAATTCAGTACACTTTGGATCAGGCCCACAGTAAAAATAAGAGTTTGGATTAACTCAAAATAAACCCAACAATTAAATTCGTGTAATAGATAGGTAATTGCTTTAAAAAAATTGCAGCATTACACTTCTTGAATTAGTTTTTTAGATTCCCCATTTTTCTCTTTTTATAGAAACTCACAAAGAGGAATGGTTGTTTTCTCCTCTGTATCTTCACAATAATCGGAATCTAGTGGGCATCTCAGAAAAGTAGGTCAGCCTTAGCAGCAGCTATATAACGATGAAAATATTTTGGCTTATTTCAGTCTCTTAATTTTCATCTGCATTTTCCTTACAACCAGGTCTCTCATGATTTTGTTTTTAAAGTATTTAATGATGTCGCTGTGACTATTCCCATTTCACTCACCGTGATTCTTTTTACATCTAAGTCCATCATTTAAAATAAAATGAACAATTCACACCAAAATATAGACTCCTGAACTGATCAGTGAGTATTCACCTAAGTCGGCACCTAAATAAAAGTGTCTTTGTTTTAAAGAAGTCCCCACTACCTCAGAATCCTATTGAAATCAATGGAAGCTCCAGGCACCTACCACCTTTGAAAAATTAAGCTACTTTCATTTAGAGGCCTAAATATGGATTTAGGAGTCTAATTTCATGCAACCAGATTTGAAAAGTTTGCCCTAATACTGTTCATGCTGATATTTTTTCCTTTCTTTTTTTTTTTTTGCAGCTTCTTTTAGCTTTGATCTCTCTGATCTTGACCCAAAAGGATAAAGCTGAAGGTGAGAGAGGTCCCCATTCAGGTCCGGTGTCTTTTGAGATAGTTCACCCTCTTTGATATGGTGCCTTTGGTGTTTAGGAGAGAATGCTGGTTTGGGGAACAAAATCCATTGCAATCATCTGCTGGCTACAAAACCAAATGCTGTGCAAAACTTGCCTGGCCCATTCTGCCACTGTCCCTTTCTCTGGGCCCGAAGGAGAGCCTCTTCTAACATTTGGTTCTGTTCCTTTATGACACCAATAACGGGGCTGATGCCAAGGAAAGAGAGATGCATACTGCCTGCTGACTGTGGTAAGATTTATCGGCACACTATAGCAGGTACCAGTTGACTCTCCAGAATGGTAAGGGGAGCTTCTCATTTGGACACTTGAAGATTTATTTAGATTCATTAGATTGGCTGGGAAAGAGCCACTCTGCATATAGAAAAGGAGTACTTGTGGCACCTTAGAGACTAACAAATTTATTTGAGCATAAGCTTTCATGAGCTACAGCTCACTTCATTGGATGTAGCTCACGAAAGCTTATGCTCAAATAAATTTGTTAGTCTCTAAGGTGCCACAAGTCCTCCTTTTCTTTTTGCGGATACAGACTAACACGCCTGCTACTCTGAAACCTGTCACTCTGTATATACTTCAGGCATCTGTGACTGTGTAAAAAGACCAGCACAAATCATACTCTAACTGCAGCAGTACAAGTTAATATAACCCCCACCAATCAGCAAGGTGACTTAAAACTCAAATTCACCCCCTGCCACATTTTTTTCACTCTTACTTTTCCAGTTATTTAAATGCCAGGGAGGGAAGAGGAGCTTTGAGATGTGTCCTGAAGGTCAGAGAGATGCAGAGCCCTGATCCTTCTTTCACACAAGGAAGGATCAAGAGTAACTCCATTGAAATCAATCAAGTTACAATGGTAAAAAGCTAATGTAAGGACATTCACACCCCCCTATCCCACCAGGTACTTTTGTCATGACAGTAACCTTGATTTAGATCAGGGCTGTGAGTGCAGTTAAGTGGAAATAAGAACATAAGAATGGCCATACAGAATTGGACCAATGGTCCATCTAGCCTAGTATCTTGTCTTCCGACAATAGCTGGTGGCAGATGCTTCAGAGGGAATGAACGGAACAGGGCCGTTATCAAGTGATCCATCCCCTGCTGTCCAGATCCAGCTTCTGGCCATTGGAGGTTTAGGGACACCCAGAGCATGGGGTTGCGCCCCTGACTATCTTGGCTAACAGCCGTTGATGGATTTCTCCTCCATGAACTTATCTAATTCTTTTTTGGAACCCAATTAGACTTTTGGCCTTCACAACATCCCCTGGCAATGAGTTCCGCAGGTTGACGGTGTATTGTGTGAAGACGTACTTCCTTTGTTAGTTTTAAACCTGCAGCCTGGTAATTTCATTGGGTGACCCTAGTTCTTATGTCATGTGAAGGAGTAAATAACACTTCCCTGTTCACTTTCTACACACCAGTCATGATTTGATAGACCTCTGGTATATCCCCCCTTAGCTGTCCGTCTCTTTTCTAAGTGGACCAGTCTTTTTCATCTCGCCTCAGATGGAAGTTGTTCCATCCCCCCTAATCATTTTTGCTGCCCTTTTCTGCACCTTACCCCCATTCTAATACATCTCTTGAGTTGGGGTTGGTAGAAGACACCTTTAGTTTGTACTCTGCTTGCAGCGGAGGCATGAAGCCGGATTCTGTGTTCATATTACATTGGAGCAAATTCAGAGCGACTCCACTGGGTGCACTGGCATAAATGGAAGCAGAATCTGGCCCTAGAACTGCATAGATCAGGCAGAAATGAAAAAAATGGTTCTCCTGAAAGCTTGGTTGCCATTGCAAGTTAGGAAGCTGCTACCAGATACCGCTATCAGACCAGTAAAGGTGCTGATGCAGGCAAACTGTCAGCACTTAAGCACATGCTGAACATTAAGCATGTGCTTTTGTCCCATTGACTGCACACTCCAGGCTGGGGAATGGTTTCAAGAGGATTTAATGGGTTTCAGAGTAGCAGCCGTGTTAGTCTGTATTCGCAAAAAGAAAAAGGAGTACTTGTGGCACCTTAGAGACTAACAAATTTATTAGAGCATAAGCTTTCATGAGCTAAATGAGCTGTAGCTCACGAAAGCTTATGCTCTAATAAATTTGTTAGTCTCTAATGTGCCACAAGTACTCCTTTTCTTTTTAAGAGGATTTAAGTATACTTGCTTAGATGCTGTCCCAAACAAGGACTCAAAATCAGTTAAATCTCCACTAAAATCAATGTAGTGCTAAAAAAAAGTGAAAGTAAGATCAGCCTCAGGCCATGGGCATTTAAACTGCCCATTTCTTCCCTTACCTGGAATCATTGGATTTGGAGTGTGTTGGTGACACAATTTAAAATCCGGAGGAAGTGACACCAAAAATAAACTCAGGAAAGGAATTTTTAAAATTCAGGAGCAAATTGGGGAGGTGAAATCCAGAAATGGAAACAGAATGAGTTTAAAACTGACACCTTTGACAATCCATTGCAGTATTTCTAGTTAAAAGGAGTCAGATTACAGCCAGCTAAACTACAAGTGATTGTACCAATAGCATCTGTTCTGTGTACAGGATCTGGGGCTATTTGCTGTTGACTTGGGCTGTCCGCCTGAAATAACTTCACCCAAAGCTAGGGAGGATCCCAAGTAGGCAAGTGACTTGGAAGGTTTGTTTTTGCTGTTTTGCTTGATATATATTCTACTTCTTCTGGCTCCCTGTTTGCATCAGGCCTCAAACCACAAAACCGCCTTGAAAGCAATTCCCCCAAGCCCTTTCCATTATGATTGATATCACTGAATCAGCTAATAACAGATTTATTTCCTCATTTGCTTTGTGCTGCCAGCAGAAATAGGAGGAAAGAGAATGGGGGGGAAAAAATCACCCTCAACCCCTGCCTTAGGGGAAGCTAGAGGCTACTTCCAGACAAAACTGTTATCCATTAACATCCAATTATCACTTGGTCCAAGCCATTAATTATAAATCAGCCTCCTAATTGGGATAATTAGCTCTCTGCTTCTTAATGTAGTGTGACTGATGCGTTTGGAAAGAATGTAATCACTCCATTTGTTTAGCGTGAGGAGAACAAATCCAACTCTCATGGTTTAATTTTAGCCTTATCCTTATCACCAGCATTAAAAGCTCTTTACGGCCCTATTAGTTGTTTGGGAACCATTCTTTTGATGGCCACATGCCACTTCTCTGTGGAGAAACCCCTTGGAGACAATCTCGTTTTAAGAGATCCGTTTCAAATGCTTTTAAAAAGTGCAGTTCTGATCGTGTACAGATTCAAGCTGGCTCGTTTATTCTTTAAGCAAAGGGGGTTATATTTTCTGTCTCTTCTGTATTTGTCCTCCTCTGTTTTGTCTACTCTCCGTTTAATTCTTTGCTTTTCTCATTTGCAAAAGAAAATGGACTTTGCAATACATCGTAGCCCTTTCTTACCTTTCATTTCTGTGGGTCTTATTCCGGGAATGCTCTTTTTAGTTAGAATAACAAGATTTAAAATAGTGCCTTGACAGCAGTATATTTAAAAATTACCTGTAAATTTTTTTTTTTTTTTTTTTTTTGGAAAAAGGAGTTTGGGAGACAGTACGTGCTACAAGTGTGCTTGCTCTGAAGGTATTTCTAAAAAAGATTCGTAACGATGAACTGCAAAAGAGGGTGGCTGTTTTTTGGTGCTTTTTTTAGTTTATTTCTTTTTTTAATCCCTAAATGAATCAAGGCTGTTTTCAGTCTATGCCAAAAGGAAGATGATTCGTGTGCATACGCTGTCACTAATTTAGAAGGCGAAACTAGCCATGAGGCAAATGTCCCAAATGCACGGTTTCTGGTTTTAAAATAAAAATTAGCAGCACTGTAATTCTGGGCAGTTTTCGTTGTCCTCTTGCGACTTCCTAAATACTGTTTCCACAATGTTTCAAAAATCGTTTACAGGAACCAACAAACTTTTCCGTGACTTGATGTTTCATTAATGAGGGCTGCTCAGAGAACCGACTACAGCTGCGGGGCATGATTAGATATTTATTACTGTCATTTACATGGAAAACTTAAGAAGCCAACCAAGTGGAACAGAAGGGGATTTAATTAATTATTATTATTTAACAATAGAAACCAGTTCAAAGATCGGGAAAGTGTCCTAATGTTGCATCACAGCAGTTGTGTGTGTTTTCTGAAGAGGTGGACAAAATGGTGTTTCCACTTCAGAGGTGTAATCAGCTTAGAATAAAATTTTGAGCGCTAACCCTCAAACTGTCACATAATTATCCTTTTTCCCCCCACCTTCCAGTCACCACACACTTCGTCCTGAATTTAGGGAGACAAGGAAAAAGTTCTGTCCAGATTTGCATTCCCTAAAATGAAATTGAGATGCATTTAGCCCAAACAGTATGCTGAATTTAAATGCCTATAACATTAGCAGTTCAGTTTTCTCCTTCTCCGAAGGTTTTATTTTGCTGTCAACAGTGTCAGAAGTTCACCTCACCTGGGGTGATGGCCTGGGAACTGTTTTGGGGGCTTTTGTTTTAAATATTATATATATATAGTTCTGCCTTAACGGAACTAAACTGCTTCATCGGAGATATAAATAATCACTCTTGAGAATTAAATGTGAATATTAAATACACCCAGGAAGGACTGAAGAATTTAAAAGGCTAGAAATAAAGTCTCCTGTTTCATGTTAGAAAAAAAGTGAATCTGAGACTTGAGTGAAATCGTTTTTAAATAATATTCCATATAAGTGTGTGTAGATATATTTCACACACACACTTCCGATCATTGTATACACACACAGATTTTGTCTTACTTCCAAATCGGTCTCAACAGAAACATGTACAAAATGATAGATGAAAAGGGAGGTAGTTGGAGAAAGCTTAGTGCATTCAAGCTACTGTGTGTTTGTGTAAACACAGATGGGATATTTTCGGCTGAAGTGTCCAATAGACAAAAAGTGCCCCAAAATCTGTAGCTGGAATAATGAACCCATCGCTGTAAGATAAGAATATGTAAGATTCCTTTACATCAGAAATACCCATATAAAGTTTTTTACACAGGAAAAGCAAGCGCATTGATTGCTCTTTGCCTCGTAGTTTCCCATCGTTTTGACGAGTTACATCTGGCAGAGGTTTCTGTGCCTACGTGGAGGATTTATATTGTGTTCCTACCTGATCTGGGTGCGTCAGAGAGAGGCTGCCAAGTTCGCTTTAAGCTCATTTTTCTTCAAGTCCTTCACATTTCGAATTAAAAACAGAACTCGGGACCTTTTCTGCGGGGGGCCGCGAAGTTTCCTGGCAGTAGACAGCCAGAGCGGCTCAATCGTTTTATGATTAAGCATGCCCGTCGATTAATAATTGTATCACTTAAGAGGGAAAGCCCTTGATTCCAACTGTTATCACTTAGCTGCAGGCCTGCTTGCAGGCTGCCCTTCAGAGGCACAACTGATTCCAACTTGTCCCTGTTTCTGAAGCTAGCAAAAGTTTCCGAGAGTCGGCTCGCCCCTACAAGCAGCTTCCCGTTCAGGACAAGGGCACAGAGAAAAGATTCCTATGTGCGCTCTCCGCCCCCCCCCCCCCCGCCACCCCTTTCAGGATTTGTATCAGGAGAGCGCCTCAGAAAAAGGAGAGGCGTGTGTGTTCTACATTGTCCCTTCTGTACCCCATCCTCCCCCCCCCCCCCCGAGCCTGAGAACCCCACTGCCTGGTCGAGTTTGGTGGTTAAAGAACTTGACAGGGTTACTTAGATGCTCACGTTTGCAGGTTCTGCAACGTGTCTTGTAATCACACGCGTGTGATGGTGCTCTGTGTAAGGGGAGAGACGTGTATCACCCACCCACCCCCCGCGATTATGCATTAAGCACATGTGTGCTGCTGATGAATGGGAGGGTCTGGGGAGGGTGTAAATGGCCGATTGCCTAGACAGAAGGTACTTGGCTAAACATTTACTTCCCTGCCTAAGCAGTGACGATGAATGGATGCCGTGTCCCTCTGCCCCCTTCCTTCTCCTTCCCTGCCCTATCTGTTATGCCATGGCCGGAGGGAAGACTCTGGCTGAGATGTATGGGATGTTTTGCGGTAAAATATGCATGCGGATCCCCATTTGGTTCGCCGGATAATGGAGGTGCAAATAGGTTTCGACTGCAGAGCCCTTCATTTATCAACTGCGCCTGACAATGCAAGTCCTGAGTTTATACACACCCTAAGTGAGCGCTTCTCCGAGTCCTGTCTCTACCCTCCCATCTCAAGTTCTGCGTTAGATAACTCGCAGCGAGAGAGCAGTTCTTTCCCTTCACCATTAGTTGTGCGGACTTATATTTAAAAGGCACGGGAGGAGGGAAATTCGGTGTTAAACTTCAAACCAGTTTGGGCTTCGTTTTTGTTTATACTCTGTCAGACGCACAATCTGAATGTTCACTCCCTCTCGGATGCCCGCCTGGCAGGAGAGACCTGTCCCAACCACTACTGAGCTTTAGTGACACTGGGGTCCGTCACCCCCTTTTCTTGTGCAAAGGGGCTTTTGTCTCTTCCCAGAATCTGTCTGATTTTTGCCTCCGGCTCTCTCTCACCAGGCTGTGTGGCTTATTAAAACATCATTATGTAAATAGGGTGAATTTTACAGTCTCCTATTTATTTCCTATAAATGAAGAGATGCGTTGTTAGCTATGTAGGCCCTTTGGCAAAAAAAGAAAGAGGAAAGAGAGAGACTCGAGCGGTAAAAGCAAAGTGTGTTTACAGCCAAGCCCAAACCTAAAGCAACCCCTCTCACTTTTCTAATTATGTATCTGCAGCGCTCAAGAGAGAACTGCCCCAACTAGGAAGGTTGACAGACATTCAGAGATTGGAAATGAAGCATTAAAACCCATATATTAACCTGCTTCCTTACATGCGGTATAACCTAATCGTTAGCTAAACGAATCAGTGAGTCTGAATTTTATTCACGTAGCCAACTGCTGAAAGTTTAAAAAAAAAAAAAAAAAAGACAAATTTCTTGCAGTTTTTTAAATGTAAGAAAAAATAACTCACAACCTTATTTTGGAGTAAACTAATATATTCCAAATGAAGCAAAACCCGAACAAATAAAAAGCTTTCTCTCTCAAAGGGACGAGTTAAGAGACTCCACAAAATCGGCAAGCATATGGCACGGGATTTTGATGGCACACGAGTTGTGAGAGTGGTGTCCCCCCCGCCCCGTTTCCTCAGTCACACATCTACATTTGATTTGCTTCCTTCAAAGGATTCGTTAGGGCATCAAATACACCCGGAGGGGGTTTGAAGTGTCTACAAGGAGAAAAAGAAACAAACAAACAACTCTACACTTAAAACGTGTCCTAAAACTTTATTTGAATAGAAAGAAGCCGCTCTGTAACGCCCCTTAAGCCTTCTGCAAAATGCCTCACCCCAAACCAAACTTTCCACACTTATGGATCGCCAAGAGCGGCAAACCATGCGTGCTAGGTAAGGAGAAGCCTCCTGCTAAAGTTAAAGCGCATGGTGACTGGGTTTTTTTTTTTTTTTTCTTGGAGGAGATCAGAAAGCGTCTTACCTTTTGAATGTTGCCCTAGGTTCTCTTCAGTGGAACCGGTCAAGCGGCGGGTGTAAAGTCTCACTCTGGAGCGTAGCCAGAAACCGGATTCGGAGCGGAGGGGCTGGGACAGCGGAGCGGAGTGCTGCCTTAAGAGCAGAGTCTGAGCCCTTTGCTGTCCCTGCCTCCCCCTTTCCTCTGTTCTCCTGCCTTGTTCCCAAGTTGTCTCAGGGTCCAGGGAAGCTGCCATCTACCGGGGGAGAGGGTTGAGGAAGGATTTTTAAAAGGAGCTTCACACAGACCTAGCAGCAACCGTGCAAGGTTTTCAATGGTCCTTCACCCTGTCAATCAAACCAGGGCTTGCGGATACATTTCTCTCTGCCCCCCCCCCCACTGGTTTTCTTTTCTTTTCTTTTTTTTTTTAATAAGACTTCTTACCAGTCATTTACTCCAAGTCTAGTCAGGTGTAAACGCCTAATTAAATCACTGGGAGATAATGGGAAGCCAGTCGTGGGAAGAGGGGAGACTCTTCTATCCTGGGTACAGGGACTGAGAGCTGGATGTGAGGAATCTGGGACATAGATTTGATTTGGGGTGGGGAAGGTGAGTACATATTTATAAACATGCCTACACACAGAGAGACACGTGTGTACATATTTATAAAATGTCCACACACACACCCACACCCCTTTTGGCTGAGGTTAGGCATCAGGAGGACTCTAAGGTAGACTCCTGCTTTATGGGGAAAATCCAACCTCCCCCCCCCCATAATGCCCTCAGATATGAATAAAGGGGCCAGTTTGGTTTCTTTTCTCGCAGGATCGCAGTGGAAACCAAACTTCTGGACACTTTCTTACATTTCAGTGAACACAGCTGTCTTATTTCCCACACCGCAAAGACATTGGCCGGGTCTATGCTAAAAAAGTCAGGCCGACCCATCTCTACAGGCTCTGGGATGTAAAAATGTTTGTTCTACCACGGGCCCGATTCTGTCCTCACACGCATCTTCTGTGTCCAAGTGAGAGCAGAAGGAACAAGGTGTATCTCTGATATTTTCTATAAGTATCGCCATGCAGGAGTGGAACTTGCAGTTGTCCTGTTCCCTAGTGGGGACTCCTACAGCCCCAGCCCAGGGAAGCTTGAGGTTATGTAGATTTGTATAGGTCGAGGTTAGTCTGGGTCTATTAGAAACACTGTCAACGTTTTAGTTGTTTTTAAACATTCTTTCTTGCAAAAGAAAACAAAGAGGATCCGGGGGGAAATTAACGAAGGCCCTTCCCCTATTGTAGGAAGACCTCCAAGGAGCACACTCCAAGCAAGGTAAGGATGACGGAATGTGTGGTTACTTGTAGACCACTTCAATACACCCCTGCTTAAGGGAAAGAAGCCGCAACCAGACTGTGAGAGATTTGGTTTTCACAAATCATCAGTCCAAAGAGAGGAACAAGAGGGAGGAAAAACAAATTAAATAGGAGAGGCTAAGTGCCTGGATGTGAAGGGAATAAATATTAATATTTTCTCCCCATGCTTTTTACTCTCATTTCCCCCTGAATACTCCTGCACTTAAACTTTGCAGGTATCTTCCAGGCTGTCTGCAGTCTGAAGGCAGCTCTCAGGGCTAGTTATTTGGCCGAGTTGACTAACTGGAGCGTTAGTTTTATTTGCTTTTCAGCTTTGTCATGCCTTTGCAGCAGCAAAGAGCAGTTTAAAGCCTTTAGAGGGATTGCTAATAGATGCCAGGGTACTTGCCTTTCGATTCTCTCCCAGCCCAGAAGGATTTAGGATGGGATTGAGGAGACAAGACGCCATTTCAGGCTCCAAAACACCCTGTTTTAAAATGACTGCGGGTAAGAGGATTAAAACAATAATACCCTTCTCTTCTTGAAGGGTTCCCCCCCCCTCCTATAGAAAAGATTTTTTTCTCCCAGAGCAAAACCGTTTAGGCAAGGGAATTAAGGAAACAAGAAAGAAGGGGTGTGGGGGGGAAGGGGGAGAGGGAAGTACCTTTTAATTTAAGTTTGCATATTTTGTATACATTCTGCCCCAAAAGAAGGGGAGGGGCGCATCTGAAAGTGTTCGTATGTGCAGGGCCGCAGAATACCCAAGGGGTCATTTTTGCCGAGGGATGGGGAAAGCGAGTGAATGTCCCAGAAGGGGGGGGGAATCTATTTAAATATATTCACATACAGCCCGTGCTGGAAGAGGGCAGGGGATGAATGGTGAATAAAGGCAAAGCAAACCTCAGCCGGAGGTGGTGCTTGGGATATTTGAGTTTCGCCTGTGTCCCCGACCCCAACTTCCAACTTGTGGGGTGGGTGGGTGTGCAAAGAATATAGGGTGGGGACGGGTCCGCATGGCTCTTATGCAGTGTTGTAGAGGGAAAACCCCAGCCTTCCCGTGGCGTTGACTCTTACATTTTCCTCCCTAGCCAGGCAGTCTCCGATTGCGAAATAAAACGGGGGCACTTGGAAGGGTACCCAAGAGTTTAATCAATTTCGTGTCAATTTCCCTCTCTCCCAGACGTGCCCCCTAGAAAGCATCCCGTAGTGTTTGCATGTGGCAAACAGTTTCCCAGCAAAGGAGAACCAAAACACAGGGTGTTGGGGTTTTTTGTTTTTTGTTTTTTTTTGGGGGGGGGGTTTTGGTTGTTGTTGCTGCTATTATTAATGATCACCAGCTCCTGTACTTTACACTGATTTTTAAAAAAATGAGACATAAGGTTTGGTTCAAAGTGTTTGTCACCCCTAATCTTCGATGAACGGTGCCATAAAACAGAGGAACTAAGCGCCTACCCACTCACCCTCAACAAAATAAGGTAGCGTTTAGATAGTAGATTTTTTAAATTCTAGGATGAAAACGACCAAGGTTTCTCCCCGGTTTTTAAATCACATTCTCCTCTCAACTCAAGTGAATTAAAATTAGTTCATCAAATGCCCTGGCAATGGCATAGGCGGAGCACGAAGAGATATGATACGTCCCAATCAATCGTTTTCTTCAAAACGACATACGAAATCGCCATGACCCTTCCCTCCTTTCCTCCACACCAGCCCCAAGAAAATCCTTGGTGGAGGAACTTTTGGTTGTCTGGGGAGGCGTAGTTAATGGGAGTTGTGCCAGGGGCATCTCGGATTTGGGAAGACACTGTCCTTCCCCTCTTTTCCAAACCACCTTCTCTCCTGGGCATAACAGCGCCTGGGAAGTTTGTAACAACTTACTTGAGCCCTCTCATTTATTTGGTGTCATCTCCTGAGGTTGGGAGCCCATGACACGGGTTTAATCGGTGGTGGCAGAACTGTTGCATACAGCTCAGAATAATAATGCCCAGTTCCCAATTCTCCCTGCATAGGATCCCCGATATTCCCTCTCTCCCTAGCAACTGAGGTCCTGACAAAAGGATATTTTTAGCTGGCTTTAAATTTTTTCTTGCAGAAGAAATGACAAAAGGGTAACCGAAAAGTAAATATCTCCCCAATGTGTACGTGCAGCATCACAAATCAAATGAACAGATTTCTGCTTTTAACTCACCCTTAACAAGTAACTAGCTCCATTTAATTCTTTGCGTATTTAGACAAATAGATGAACGATATATTTAGGAAGGAGTAACCTGAGTCCTAAGGTGCCACAAGTCCTCCTTTTCTTTTTGCGGATACAGACTAACACGGCTGCTACTCTGAAACCTTAATTAAATAGTTCTTTCTGGCTAGTTTGTTCTACCTGATCTATTGTATTTATGCCCTGCTTTAATGTATAGATGTGGGCAATATATCAACGCACAAATAAACCTAAGAGAGTTATATTGAAAATAGACACAGTTTGCCTCTAAAACACTGGTATATTGTAGCTCTCTAGGGATGCGATTTATACAGGAAAGAAGAACACAATGTCAGAAATACTTTGTTTTCATTTTGAAAAATGATTTCATTTTGTTGGGACACTTGGTAAAACATTTCTTCCCTGTCGATTCTCCCCTCCCCTTTTATTTACCCAGTGGAAATAAGTTGCTCTACAAAGTTTTAGTTTAAAGTCCATGCGACAGGATTTTTGTTTTTCTTGGGGGAAAAAATATACATCTATATTTCAAGCATTGTAAAAAACGGGGAGTGGAGCAAATATTGCAAATGTTCATTTAGAACGTTTTCGTCTGCAACCCAAAATCACACACACACACACACACACACACACACACACACACACACACACACACACACACACACACACACACACACACACACACACACACACTCCAAACGCTATTGATCTTAAGCTTGAGAGAGAAAAAAATTTATTCGTTCTCCAGTTGGAAAGAATATTTTATTAATATTAACTGGAATATTTTGGTTAACTGATTGGGTCTAGTCATTAGAAAAACCTCACCTTTCAAGACTATTCATTACATCTTTGCTAAGTGATTACAGACCTTTGGGGGGGGGGGGTTGTGTGTGTGTGTGTGTGTGTGTAAATATTAATCCACATCCACCTGAATACCTAGAAGTTAAATACAACTAATTCTTTTCATTTTGAAACTGCTACATTTAAAGTTTCAGTGGAATAAGCACTGCATAAGGTTGGAGGAAATGTATGCGCTTTTCTCCCATTTCATTTGTAAGTTAATTTTGACATAAATTCCCTATTTCTTGGTGGTGGTGGTGGTGGTTTTTTTTAATCCAGCAAATATAAAAATCATATGTTGAAGAGAAAATTATTTTGTGTTAATGGTTCAGCATCAGCTAGAAAAAAACACCCCAAGTTGTTCAATCTTTAAACAGTTAGTGCATTAAACACACACAACTCTCTCTCTCTCTCTCTCTCTCTCTCTTTCATAGTTTTGGTAAATTATTTGCATTCTGATCAGGGGAGCAAGAGGTTCTTAGTATATTCACAAACTAATTTTAGATTGCCAAAGTTATTTTTTTGTCTAACCCCTTGGAATATGGACAATATAGAAAACTGCAAACAACTGCAAGCTCTCTCTCCCTGCATCTATGGCAGGTACAGTTCAAAATGATTTATAGTCACCTCAAATTATAATGGTAACAAGGTCTTAAAATAGCTACTTAACCAAATCAAGGCCACTTCTTATTGTTTTTTTGTTTTTTTTCGGGATGGGGCATTTTTTTTTGGTTTGAAATGTTCCAGACATTGTCCAGTACTTTGTCCTCTATGCCAACTGCATTCGTGTGAGACTGAGAGGGGATTAACTTGTGAACTTTTAAAAATCAGAACTTAAATGAGAAGCAAATCTAGGCCACAGCTCATTGTGGGAACCGTTTCTTAAGCAATTAAAGCGAGAAGAAATTCCTCTCAGCCTTTTTCCTTAAAGCAGCTTTCTGAAGGATTTAAGGAGGACTAATGTCCAGTCCATCAAGAAAGATTTAAACTGCACAGTGATATAGAAAATCTCCACTTGCTGTTATTTAAAGGGGCACTATCACCATTTCCATAAGACCCTTGACATTGTTTCTTTAATCTTGTTTATAAACTTAAACAGATTTAAAAAGTTTTTCCCCTGCCTCCTTTCCCCCCCTCCTCCATGAATTCATTGAAAATATATTCCATGCAGTATTTGAAAAAGTCCTAAACAGGCTCACTTTTAAGGATTTTCTGTTACTAAAATGTCTCAAGCCATAGCTGCTGTATTTCTTCTTTTGCTCTTGGAGACAAGTCCAAGATTAGTGGAGGGGGAGAGAATTTATATTTCACCAGGGTCCACGCTGCCATAAAAGTTCCTAATTTGGAACACATAACACATCTCTAAACAAAAAAACAAAACAAAACAAAACAAAAAAACCCTGCTCCCCAATACAACCACCCACACACAACTCTCATACCACATTTGCTTCACCTTTAGTGTGTTCCAAATATTTAATGTGAACTGATTTTTAAAAAAATAAAAGCCCCATGCCATGTCAGATTTAGTCCCTTTATTTTCCCCTTCCAATGAACCCCATGGGGATCACTGTAGTTTGGAACCTGTACTGTCCCTCTGCTAAATCCTATGTCCTTAACATGAATTCTGGACCTATTATCTGCTTGATGCTGGATTCTACACAGTTCCCCAGAAGTGAGCAAGGCTTCTCTGCCCTATTCCTAAAATCTGGACTATATAGCACTGTGGGAAACACCTGCTAACCTTATTCCAGCCAACCAGTTCTCCCTTAAGCTTTTTTTGCCTTTTTTCATGTGAACACCTTGGAGTCACCAAACCTTGGGTGCTTATAGCTAATTAATAGCCCTAATGATATTTTTCCAACTCCATGAATACATTATGTTTGCAATCCAAAAAGGCTGTAGCCTCTGTGCCTCTATTCAAGGGTACTTCAACATCTGCTCATTTAAGGGCAATTAATCATTTTGATATATGGTTTAAAATTGACTGCTTCCAAGGGACTTTTTTGACAAGAATAACAAAGCAATTTGCCAGGAGCCATCTTCTGGACATGTTATTAGCAAAGCCTTCATCTTAAAGGTTTTTTTTTTTTTTTTCCAGATCAGATTTAGGTACCTGCTTTAAAGGGACCACGCCCTTTCTCTTTCTTTTTAACACCTCTTTGGAATCTTCTCAAATCCTTTTATTCATGACAAGAGATCTTTCCCAACTTGAACCTCTCTACAGAAAGTTTATACCTTGATTGCAATGTCACGTCTTTTATCATTTTGATCCTCCAACATAAGGTGAGCTGAATGTCATGAAACATGGAGAAAGCTTGATTCCCCCTCTCTCTTTCTTGATTTTCTGTTTTTGCTTAATTACAATAGTTTGGCTATTTTTATGTTTTCAGCAAAATCCTGCAGTATTATTATTATTATTATTAATAAAAAAATTGAATTGTGGGCCCAATCCTGCTCCCAATTGAAGTCAAGAGGATTTTTGCCATTAGCTTCAGTTTGTAACAGAAATAAATCATTTGCTACTTTACCCTATTATTTCAAATATACCAAGAATATTAGGAAAACCAGGCTAAAAGATCAATTTTTTTCCGCCTCTGGTTCCTGGTAAGGAGGATAGCGGAAAGAATACAAAGGGAAGTCTGTAGTGTGGATGGAATATAAAGTTTGGTAACAACAGGTCGATGTTATTAGTTGTGTGTGTGTGTTATGGGAATGCTCAGAGGCCTCAGCCAAGATCAGGGCCCCATTTGTGCTTGGAGCTGTACAAACACATAGTGGAAAAACAATCCCTACCCTGAAGTGCTTTACATAGACAAGCCAGACCAAGGGGAATGAGAAGGACATAAAGGTGAAGTGACTTGTTTAAGATGCTCTAAACCAGAACCCCTGACACCTTTTCCCCCCAGCTATATTTATCCGTGATCCAAGCCCATGAGTACCATTACCTGTAACATATCCCTGCTGATCTGAACACATGACCTGGGGAAAATGTTGCTTAAGGAGCTAAACTCCATCCTTTTTTGACTTATGGTGTCATCTGCCAACAACTAGCTTGCAATGCAAGTCCAGATCTGAATCCTCTCAGCTCACTTGGAGAAATACACAAATAAAAAACATTCAATATGTATTCATTTTCTTTAGGATAGTTTTCACACTTGAGGGATCTCAAGAACTCCTAAATGTTAATTTAGAGTGTGATTCAAAGCCTGTTGTAGTCTTGCCATTGACTTCAATGTGTTTTGGATAAGACCTTTGGTGAACATTTGCCGATTTTAGCTGCTCTTCGGAACTCGACTGCGTATTTATCACTCAGGCTGAAGCTAGAATGGAAACATCCATATTTCCTTATATTACAGAGAGCGTGTCAAAAAATAGGTTTCTCCCATAGACAATTTCAGTTTTCACTGGATATTTGCATACCAAAAAAATTCAGTGGAAAACTGAAATATTTTGATTTAAACTAGGACTGTCGATTAATCACGGTTAACTCACATGATTAGCTCAAAAATTAATCGTGACTAATTGCACTGTTAAACAATAAAATACCAATTGAAATTTATTAACTATTTCTGGATGTTTTATTGATTTCTATTGCAACACAGTATAAAAGTGTACAATGCTCACTTTATATTATTATTTTTGATTAAAAATTATTTGCACTGTAAAAGTAATAAACAAAATAAATAGTATTTTTCAATTCACCTCATACAAGTACTGTAATGCAATATCTTTATCGTGAAAGTATAACTAACCAATGTAGATTTTTTTTGTTATATAACTGCACTCAAAAATACAACAATGTAAAACTTTAGAGCTTACAAGTCCACTCAGTCCGATTTCTTGATCAGCCAATAACTAAGACAAACAAGTTAGTTTACATTTATGGGAGATATTGCTGCCTGCTTCTTATTTACAATGTCACCTGAAAGTTAGAACAGGCATTCTCATGGCACTTTTGTAGCCAGCATTGCAAGGTATTTGTGCCACATATGCTAAACATTCATATGCCCCTTCATGCTTCAGACACCATTCCAGAGGACATGCTTCCATGCTGAGGATACTCATTAAAAAATAATGCATTAATTAAATGTGACTGAACTCCTTGGGGGAGAATTGTATGTTTCCTGTTCTGTTTTACCCGCATTGTGCCATATATTTCATGTTATATCAGTCTCGGATGATGACCCAGCACATGTTCATTTTAAGAATACTTTCACTGCAGATTTGACAAAATGCAAAGAAGGTACCAATGTGTGATTTCTAAAAATAGCTACATCACTCGACTCAAGGTTTAAGAATCTGAAGTGCTCTCCAAAATCTGAGAGGGACGAGATATGGAGCATGCTTTCAGAAGTCTTAAAAGAGCAACACTGATCTGGAAACTACAGAACCCGAACTACAAAAAAAAGAAAATCAACCTTCTGCTGGTGGCATCTGGCTCAGATGATGAAAATGAACATGCATCGGTCTACTCTGCTTCAGATTGTTATTGAGCAGAACCCGTCATCAGCATGGACGCATGTCCTCTGGATTGGTGGTCGAAGCATGAAGGGACATATGCATAGCATATCTGGCACATAAATCTCTTGTGACGCTGGCTACAACACTGTCATGCGAATGCCTGTTCTCACTTTCAGGTGACATTGTAAACAAGAAGTGGCCAGCATTACATCCTGCATACGTAAACAAACTTGTTTGAGCGATAGGCTGAAGAAGAAGTAGGACTGAGTGGACTTGTAGGCTCTAAAGTTTTACATTGTTTTATTTTTGAATGCAGTTTTTTTTACATAATTCTACATTTGTACATAATTCTACATTTGTAAGTTCAACTTTCATGATAGAAAAGGAGTACTTGTGGCACCTTAGAGACTAACAAATTTATTTGAGCATAAGCTTTCGTGAGCTACAGTTCACTTCATCGGAATGTATCCGATGAAGTGAGCTGTAGCTCACGAAAGCTTATGCTCAAATAAATTTGTTAGTCTCTAAGGTGCCACAAGTATTCCTTTTCTTTTTGCGAATACAGACTAACACGGCTGCTACTCTGAAATCTTTCATGATAGAGATTGCACTACAGTACTTGTATTAGGTGAATTGAAAAATACTATTTCTTTTGTTTTTTTACAGTGCAAATATTTGTAATAAAAATAAATATAAACTGAGCACTGTACATTTTGTATTCGGTGTTGTAATTGAAATCAATATATTTGAAAATGTAGAAAACATCCAAAATATTTAAATAAATGGTATTCTATTATTGTTTAACAGTGAGATTAATCATGATTAATTTTTTTAATCACTTGACAGCCCTAATTTAAATATGCTGCTGTGATGCATCAGGGGAGTTGTAGTTTGGTTGCCACAAGCTCCCATTCTCTTCTATAAATTGAGCTCTCTGGTTGGACTACATCTCCCATGATGCCCCATGGTCTCCCTTCTTGGTGCATCACGGGAGTTGCTGGCCATGGTGCAGCATGGCAGATATAGTCTGGCTGGGGATCCTGGCCCACAGAAGAGAATGGGGACATATGAGGCAACAGAACTGCAACTCCCATGAGGCATAATGGCAGCATTTCCAAAGGGATATGTTTCAGTTTGGGGGCATTTAGGATTTTTGACCAAAAAAAATCATAATTTTCCACAGGAAGCTGATGCTCTTTGTGAGGAATTTTATTTTGTCAGAAAACTGTTATGCTGAGAAACAGTATAGATGGAAGATTTTTGACCAACCTTAGTATTAAACATCACGTCAGTCAGGCAGGCAGGCCATAGTTCAATCTGACTCATGCATATGCGTAAAGTTAAGCATGTGCTTTGCTGAACAGGGATGGCCTTAAGCGCATTCTGAAGAACTTTCTTGAACTGGTGCCTGAATGACTAGTCCCAGTGGTGGGGAACTTTGTTTGAAATTCACTCATGGATTAATTTAGCAGGAAATAAACCTTTATGGCTTCGCAACTCTTCTGCTTAAATTCACAGCGAACAAATCCATATACCTGCCTTCCTAAGATTCCTTTATGGCATGGTCTTCCCTGTGATTTTTATATTCTCTCTGCTCATTGGAAACACTGTGGGATGCTGGCTGGCTTGAGAAAAGCGTTTCATTGCTGGAAAATGATCCAGCCACTTCTTTTAAAGGTTGGTAGCTGTACACGTGGGTGACGATTTAGATTTTGTTATTTGCACATTGAAGAGACTTATCAAAAGGCAAAAGGCTGCAGAAATGCCCAGGAATGTGGGTATTTCTAGGCACTGCTCTCTAGTTCCTGGAGTGACATAAAATATTCCACTTTCTTCTGTGTTTTACAACTTATGCACTGCAGGAAAAATAATCCTTAATGCTCATTTTTTTCTGTCTCCTCTGCTTTTCCTAACTCAGCTTTGTAAAATTCAGCAGCAAAGGATCTCAGACTCTCTCACTTGTCTTTCCTTTTGCAGCTCTGCCACCCTGTTTAGTTCGTTTTACAGTTGACTTATGTTTACTAGAAGTACTGATCAGCTTCTCTCGGTTTGGAAAGGTGGTCTTGTGGTTCAGGCACTCCAATGAGACTCAGGGGATCTGGGTTGAATTCCCAGCTTTGCCACCCATTCCCTGACTGAACTTGGGCAAGTCATGTGATCTCCATGCCTCAGTTTCCCATCTGCAGTAGTGCTGCCCTGTCACACTGGCAGGGCATGAGGACAGATTCATTCACATACATGATTCCTGCATGTAAAGCCTACACACTCGCACATCTATGTTAGATGCAAAAGTTTTGGAACTCGGCTTTCAGGCTTGAATCAAGGACCTGATATGAAGCACAGTGAACTCAATGGACAAAACTCCCATTGATTTCACTGGCCTTTGGATCAGGCCCCAAATGAGCATGGGACTAACAGCATCTTTTAATTCATTGAATGTTTTGCCATATTCACCATGCACCACAAAAGCCACAGTGTTCAACACATCAGCACTGCAGAAATGATGCAACAGGTCTTAGCTTCTAGGACTTCACCTGTCACAGTGATTTCCATTCAAGTTTTGTGAAGAAATGAACACATTCAAAGAGAACATGTGACAGTCCTCATTCATTCCTATTTTAAGGAATTTGGGAAAGGGATTGTAATTTTTTTGGTTGGCTTGGATTGTCTCTTCATATGTGAATATAATACAGTTCCTACTACAATAGGATCTTGATCCTAACCAGGGCCTTTAAATACTATTAAAATACAAATACAGAAAGAGAAGTCCCCTAGAAATCTTTAGATTTTCAAGTAGCGTCATCATCAAGGGACTGCTAATATTATGTAGTTGGAAATAGTCCATCACCGTGGTTTAGAGAGACAAAGTGGGTGAAGAAATATCTTTTATTGGACCAACTTCTGTCAGATTGTTGTAATAAGCTACAAATCCCTATGAAGACCATGATTTTTAGTGTCTAGCAAAGTTTTTCGCTTAATACAACCATCTGTAACCCAGTAACTCCCCGTTTTGTCCTTTTGACTATAGGAATATTAATGGAATAACTACCTCCAATGGGCCCTTAGAATATGTGCTAACTACTTTTGCTAAACTATCTGTTCTACCTTGTATTTAGCTATGACACTCGAAGGATCTTTCCCAAACATGAGGAAGAGCTCTGCGTAGCTCAAAAGCTTGTCTCTTTCACCAATAGAAGTCACTGATTCATATTGCCTCCCGCACCTTGTCGCTATTTAATCCTGGGATTGGCACATCGACAACAATACTGCATATCATCACAGTGGTTCTTCACCTTTGCTATTGCTGGTTCTTCTCTGGCCCCCATTTCCAAAATATCTGGGCACCTTATAATCCATGATGAATTAATTCTCACTATGCCCCGGTGAGGTAGGACAGGTCTGTTGCCCTATTTTAAAGATGGGGACCTGAAGCACAGGGAGAGCAGCGAATTGCACTCTGATCTTCCAAGGCACATGCTAGTGCCCTAGCCATTGCATGATGCTTCCTCTCCTTTTTCCAGCCCAGGACTCCCTCCAGCACATGTAGCTAGTGGGAAGAGTAGGGCAGCTTTGACTCTCAGGTCTGTTAGGTTTTACCTCTCTACAGAGCTGGTAGTGAAAATGGCAAGGCAGCTCTGCTTCCCATGAACATGAACCCAACCCAATATAGCCGAGGCTTGACAAAGCCCTGGCTGGGATGATTTAGTTGGTGTCGGTCCTGGTTTGAGCAGAGGGTTGGACTAGATGACCTCCTGAGGTCTCTTCCAACCATAGTATTCTATGATTCTACCCCACTCTGACCCACTGAAGTCAATGGAAGTTTTGTCATTGGCTTCAATGGGACTAAAAACTGTTCCAAAACCAACTTATCAAGACTGGAATTATCCATCTAACTCCAACATCTTTACAGAACAGTTTGAACCAAATCCTGGTCTCTTCAATCTCAGTGGGAGTTTTGCCTTTGACTTCAGTGTTGCCAGTAGGATCAAATTCTGCTCTGGGAATCTAGAGTAATTTCATGGCAACCAATTAAATGTATCTGCATTCGCTCCAGTGTGATTTAGAGTTGAATCAGGCCCTGGGGTAGCTGTATGACTTGCAGAGGGCTGTGATGCTTTCAGTTGGGCTGTACGTTGGCCCAAGTGTGAAATAATGGATATGTTTCCTTTGGGTCAAGCCCACTTCACACACAGCTTTCAGGAGAAGTGTGGGAACATGGGTGGAGTAGGAGAGAGAAAATTGAGCTTGGTTAGCAGCTCCAGTTCTTGTGTTCACTTGGAGCTGCTGGGTCCTCCCTTGGCCTTCACTGCTACAGTCCACACTGGCTTCCCTAGGTTAGCTTGGAGACCCTGACAGGGTCTGACACCTGTACAGCTCTTAGATCTGCCCTAAGGTGGATCATGGGTTGTGCCGAGGGCCTCTGCATCATGGACTTATTTCAATCTTTGGTGCTTGATTTTGTCCCCATTGAAGTCAGTGCGTGTTTTGACATTGGCACCAAGCGCAATCAGGATTCGCCCTTGGTGTATTCATTTATGACCCAGTAGCATTTGCAAAACAAAACCCTAAAGTACCAAGCTCCATAAAGCCTGCACTACTGAAGATTCTTTCTATGCTGGTTTAAAAAACAAACAAACAAAAAAAAACAACTTTAGGTAGGTAATTCATGACATGAAATATGTTGAGCCACTACATTATTAGAAAAGATTTGTCATCTCTCTCTTTCTCTCAGTTGCATATAACTCTATTTCCAGACTATTATAGTATAAAATATATTTTACAAGAGTTTTACCTACAGGTGACTTGCTCTTTATTACTGGATGTGGGAAAAATCAATACTTTTGTAACTAGAAGATCATTTATTTTGCTTTTTGAAACATTTTTCAACAGTGGGAGTACAGCTAAGCCCTGCAAAGCTATGATTAAGAATTATAGACTCTACTTTTCCCATCCTCTCCTACCCCCTAACCTATTGTTGACTCAAATATATGTGAATTTTCAAACCCAGACCAACATACCTTGTAGCCAAGGCTGGCATTATCTATAGAAAGAATTTTTTACACTTGTGATAATTTCAGAGGGGGAATCAACTTAATATAAATGTAGCTGTCAACATTTGGAATATGAACACATTCTGGTTCACTATGAAGCCCATGTCTACAATTCCACACTGGGGACAAATCAAAAATTGCTGCTGACTGATAATGCATTTCTAAAGCCATGCAGCTCTTGACGGAGTCAATGAGACCACTATGCCAGCTGGGTTTTTACCTTCTGATTTGTTTTGAAGGTCGTCTGATGCAAAAGAGACTTTAGATGACAGGTTGGGTTTTTAGGAGGTTCATCATCAAGTCATACAACCCCAGTTTCTTGCAATCATCTATTAAAAAAAAAGCCACAAGATTTATACAGGATAAAGGAAAGATTCTTTTTCTAATCAAGATGAGTTTGCTATCTCAGATTTATAATTCTTTCTGCAATAGCCGGAGCTGGTAGAAAGCTTAATCAAGCATAGATAATCTTAAGGAGAAGAAGTGTACATGTATTATGTAGTGTTTGGGAGGGAAAAATCAGAATACACAATAGAAAGGTCAGTTGAAAATGCTTCAGCCTTTTGGTGCAATAAACTATTCATAGCTTGATACAAAGTCTGTTTGGAAAGAAAGCAGTTTGCCTTCAGATGCATGTGAAAGAAGAAATAAATGGCATCTGTATTCCACATTAGCACTGGGTTTTATTCACTGTCATAGTCGACTTATGCCAACCAATTGTTGGAACAACAGGTAACAATATGTAATTATGACAGATGGGAATATAGGCAGACTGCGTGATTCATAGCAGATGAAAGCACTTTATTAGCAGAGACTTTAGTGAGAACTGCGTGACCTATACCATGAAGGCAGTTCCATCTATCTGCAGCAGCAGCATTCAGACTCTAGTAGCAGAAAAGAAAAATCAGCCCCCAGTGAAGAGCAACTAGCTAGAGATGGAACCCGGGCATTGTACAGATGATGCTAGGTAGGAAGAAGGAAGTCCTCCACCCCCATACTATTGAGGACATCTGCATCTGAGAGCCCACAGCCTTGGGATTCTTTTGGACTCTTCAGTGCTATTAGATATTTAACTAACCACAGTGGTATAAAATGCCCATCGGGCCAGAAGGTTGAACCCCGTCCTAGTGGACACAGACCTGGCCATGCTGATCCATGCATTCATGACCTCCAGGCTTGCTTAATGCAGCCTGTAGTTGGGATGAAACCATTTCCCCTATGGAAAAGACCAAGTGCTACCAACCTGAACAGCCCCTTCTGCTTAGCCACACATATCATCCTGAACACGTCAACATTTCGACATTTTGAAACGGATTTTTTTTTTTTAGAATTTGCATTCCATGGAAAATGTTGAAATTTCAATTTTTGGTCCTGTTTTGTGATGAACGCAGTTGTTGAAATATCCAAGTTTCCTGTGGAAATTCTGAATTTTCCTCACTGCTAACTGTTGTTATTTCTATTTTCAAGTATATGGAAAGTACGAAGATAAAACAGTGATGGGGCCATATAAGTGCCTAGATTGATAAAATAACCGCGTTTTATCATCAAACAGGCTTAGGGAAGAGTTAAGCATGTTTAGAACAGAACAATGAGTATGACAAGTTTAATTAACATGGTCATCCAATCAGATAAAGATTGGAGTGTGAGCTTTGTTAATTAGAGCTCACTGAGGGATCTGACTATCTGTCTGCCATCAGTCTGAAGAAGTCTGGCTCTATTAATGGCACATCACCCACCTGTGTCTATGGCTTTTCTCAAGTGTTGGTTATACTGGTTAAGCAGGGGTGAAAGTGGGCTGGTATGGCATACCGATAAGAAGCCATACCGGCCCATATGCAGCCGATGTTAAAGGGCTGCCATGGCAGTGCTTTAACATCACTGCCCCTTTTGCCCCCACCTGTCGGTGGCCCTGCCGGTAGGGACAGTACTGGCAGGGGTACCGATGGCGGGGGCCAAAGGGGTAGCTGCTCCAGGGTTGACGATTTAAAAGGGCCTGGGGCTCCCAGCTGCCACCGCTGCTACCACCGCCGTTGACCCCCCCAATCCCGCCCCTTCCACCCGAGGCCCTGCCCCTTCCAGGGGGCCGGAGCTGGGTCCCCGTACCGGTAAGTGTTTAATATTACTTTCACCCCTGGGTTAGGTACAAGGGCTACGGTGAGCAGTCTGGGTAAAATGGATATTGGGTCATTGCTGCAGAGCTCACCAAGATGATAGACTCATAGAACTCAATCTATTTAGCTTAACAGAGAGAAATTCGAGGTGACTTGATCATAGACGGTGGATATCTACATGGGGAACAAATATTTAATCATGGGCTCTTTAGTCTAGCAGAGGAAGGTCTAACACAATCCTATGGCTGGAAGTTGAAGCTAGACAACTCAGATTGGAAATAAGGTGTAAATTTTGACAGTGAGGGTAATTAACGATTGAAACAATTTACCAAGGATCATGGTTTATTCTCCATCACTGACAATTTTTAAATCAAGATCAGATGTTTTTCTAAAAGATCTGTTCTTGGGATTATTTTGGGGTAGTTCTCTGGTCTGTGATATACAAGAAGTCAAACTAGAGGATCACAATGGCCTTGGAATCTATGATGTTGGATAGATTTAGACTTCATTTGATTTGAATATAGTAATTTTTGTGATTTTTTTATTGGGGTAACAGATAAAGGCCCTAGTCATAGACTAGGTGATGTACAAACACAGCACAAAAATATGGTTCCTACTCTAAAGAGCTTGCAATCAAAGAGGTTGTCTACTGTAGAAAGTTTTGCCATGTGAATTATACTGGCAAAACTTTCTGCGGTAGACAACCCTTTTGATTGTAAGCTCTTTGGAGCAGTGGAGTTCAAGTGGTATTGGTATAAAAAACCTTATATTGTTGTAGCCTAGTCCTGTTCAGGAAAAGGAATAAGACATACAGGTATGAAGGCACCTTTATACCAGTGTAACTGTGTTCATGCTATGAGTTGCACTGGTATAACTATATTGGTGGAAATTCTCACCCCTAACTGACATAGGTGTATTGGTAAAGCTCTAAAGTATAGTGTGACGAAATGCATCCTTGTATTCACACCCTACACACAATTGTAATGATCTTTGTACAAAATATGCCTTGTCAGGTATAATTGGAAAACTAATAACTCACTGGTTAATAATACCATGGTGAAATATATGTAAAGTTAGGAACATAAGCTGAAATTATGACTGACGTCTTTACCAGACAAGCCTGGGGAAGGGATAAATCAGTTTGTCAAAGGCAAAGGGCAAGCTGACACCTCTAGCCAGGTGTCATGAAAGTTGATTGGCAATCACCTGTCAAGTGGCTATATTTTGGCAAGGAAGCAGGGTGGAGTGTGTGTGTGTGGAAGATCCATTTGCATTTGAGCAAATAACAGGGAACCTCTTTCACCATGAAACTCCATGTCTCTGTCCTCACAGCTGGACTCAACTTTATCTAGGGGTGACCTTCAGGAAAACACATTTCAAAGGGTGACTGGGCCATAAAAGTGAGAGGCCAAAACTCCCAAGGTATTCTCTCTCTCACCTAAAAAGACAAAGGAGCCAGCCCTCTGATTTTGGGAGGAGGTGGGGAACCCTGACCCAGAGAATTTGTTCAGCCCTATTGCTGAGAACAGGTGGTAAGGATTTTACCTTCTATCAAGTCTACTTTGTTGAATTTTAGCTGACAGGAAGAGTTTTATCTTTATTTCTCTTGCAACCATTTCTGACCTTAATACTTGTACTCACTTAAAATCTCTCTCTCTTAGTTGTTCAATAAACTTGTTTTATTCTTTAATCAAAACTAATCCAGTGTTGTGGTTAAACTGAACTGTTTGGGTAACTCCTGTGAAAGTTGCAAACTGTAGAATATTCACCTCTTACAAGACCACAGACCTCTAATACTGAACTGCCCAGGAGAGGGCCGGACAGCATAGAACACACATTTTGGGGAGAATTTGGGACTGGGAGCATGTTGGGGTCACCCTGCAAGGGGTAACCAAGGCTGGTAGAGGCCAGAGTGTGACTGGAGTGTTGCTGACAGGCTGCTGGGATTAGAAGTGCTGGACCAGGGCTGTGGGTGTACACAGCCACTCAGGGTGTGACCCACCTGCTGTTTGTGGGTGGCTTAGGTTGAGAGCTACAACAACAAAGCATTATGAGGCACCCAGGGTCTCAGGGCAAGTGGTGACACAGCCTGGTTTGCACCTGGTATAACTATTTTTGGTAAAAATTCACAGCCCTAATTGACATAGTTAAACTGGTAAAACCCTTCAGTATAGGCCAGTCCTTGTGTAGAAATCAAAGAAAATGTTAGCGACCAACCAGAGAGAGAGACTTTTCCTACACAGTGGAATAATGATTATGGTCAAATTAGACTGACTAACTCTAGGTGAGCTGGTATCCATTCTCCTAAGCAGTGTCCTTTGCAAAGACATGCTATGTACAAATACAGTCCCATACATGGTGTACTTTTGTAGCTTCCTTCACCACCATCTTGGGGTGGGGTGGAGGCAGATTTTTAAAAGGATTTAGGCATTGCTTGGCTGTAGGCAGACTGCAGACAAGGGGAATTTTCTGCCCGGCATTAGGTGGCACACTGTGCCACATGGGCTCCCTATAGAGTGTCTGGGGATAGTTAAGCACCCAAGCAAGGGATTTTCAGAAGCGGGCTCGCTGAGCAAAGTTCAGGAGTGAAATCCTGAGGAGAGGGGCAGGGTGTAGGCGCCTAAGCAACTGAGCTGCTCCTGGCTGACAGGCCAGAGATAGGTGCCTCTTTCAGCGTGGGGTCCTAAGCCATGACCGCTGTCCTGGAATCGGACACCTGAGCCAGGTCATCTGCTTAGGTTGCTCATGCCCTAGCAGCTGACCCAGTCTCTCTCTCTCTCCTGCTCACACCCAATACCTTTCTCTCCTTCTTGCCCTGCATTTTCCTACAGGATCAGGCCCCACTGGCGAGAAACAGACATTTCCCCACCTAGTTTGAGAATCCCACGTCAGGGCCTCTGAGGCTTCGGCTGCAGCCAGGGCTCTGAGCAGCTTGTTAGCTGTGAGATGCCAGCAACGCTTCGGCTGCTTTGGAAATGCTGACCAGTGGGGACTTAGAGGCCATGGGGATGTAGGCATGTAGGGATGTTATTAGATGAAGGGCAGGTCATGGGCCAATGTAGTCAAAGCAGAAGCAAGCACTAAAGACTCTGGCTCATAAGAATGGCCAGACTGGGTCAGACCAAAGGTCCATCCAGCCCAGGATCCTGTCTTCCAACAGTGGCCCAATGCCAGGTGCCCCAGAGGGAATGAACAGAACAAGCAATCATTAAGTGATCCATCCCCTGTCGCTCATTCTCAGCTTCTGGCAAACAGAGGCTCGGGACACCATCCCTGCCCATCCTGGCTAATAGCCATTGATGGACCTATCCTCCATGAATTTATCTAGTTCTTTTTTGAACCCTGTTATAGTCATCGGGTTTGAGGTGGCTATACTAGCGAGTCAGTGGATGGTTACCTAAGTGAGCAAAAGGGCAATGTAGGGAAACGGGGATAAGAAATATATGCTGAATTGTGATGGTTAACGACACTGCAAGTGCTGTGCTTAGCATTTCCTTTGCTGCCATCCTGGATAACACCCCGGTCTTAAAGTGAAACCATTGGGGGGGTCATTTTGAGAGATCTGCTACAATAAGGAATTGTGATAATCAAGTCTAGAGGGATGTGAGCAGCCTTTCCGTGTCATTCTTAACAAGCAGAGGTCTGCAGATGGAAATATTCCTTAAGCTGTGGAGTTGCCTCTTAGGGAGAGCAAGAATGTGACTGTAGAAGCCAATTTGGCACCAAATATATATTATGCTAAAATTGTACTGGAAGAACTGAAGGAAAAGGAAGTTTCCAAGAAGGAAAAATTACCCAGCATGCAATGAAAGCATCCCAGATTTCACTTGGTTTCATTTTTATTAGACCATCAGCCAGATCCTCATCTGATGTAAATCAGCTTAGTTTCATTGAAGACAAAAAAGCTACATTGATTTACTCCAGCTGAGGACCTGGTCCCTTATGAAGTCATTCAATTAGGGCCTAGAGAATACTTGGCTAGTTTGAAGGCAGGACTAAGTAGACCTACAAGGAATGTACATGAGGTTGGAATCTCAGGTGATAATGACGAAATATAGACCCCTAAGGAGAACATGCAGTATGCAAGCTAAGGAGAACAAGGTTTCCTAACAGGTGATCTGAGTTTCACCACAGCATAGACCAAACGGATCCGATATAAACTCATCCATCGGCACAATATGAGGTACCGTTATATGCCAGAGCCAAATGAAGATGCTGCCAGCATCCTGGAGTGGACGCTAGCTGGCTGAGAAGAATTCCATTATCGATGGTATCAGGTTCCACCTAGAGATCCAGTGTAACCAAAGGAGAATGAGAACCTGAATCAGCCACTGGTAAGAAACCATTTAAAAACTTGCACAAGTGAGGTGATGGTATCATGATGGCTTCAGAAACAAGACTGGAATTTTTCATCTACATCAAACACCAAGTTAAACCAACCTGCAACTGTGTAATGACAACTTTTCTAATTTCCTTCCCCTTTCCCTCCCAATTGCCCTTTAGATAGAAGATTTAAGTCAGTAACCAGGAATCAAGTGCTGCTCACCTGGCTCCGGCAAGTAGCCCCCTTGATTTCAAGACTGGAAGTAAGGAACTCCTGACACTTGCAGGGTGACCACCATGGGATTGTCTTGGGGTTAAGGTATGGGGCGGAGGGTTAAGAGAACTGGATTCAGTTCCTGGCTTTGCTGCAGAGTTCCTGTGTGAGCTTTGGCAAGTCATTTGATTTCTTAGTGCTTCTGTTTCCCCATCTGTAAATCCATGGAGGCTGGGGTTGACTCTTGTAAAAGTCTCAGGTGAGCAGCAGGGATCGTGTACCTGGCAAGTCAATGCTAGCCTTGTAATTTTCAATGGACTACACTGCAATTTGGACTACTTGCGCACATAGCGATGTATGAATCTCATCCTTCTCCCCCAGCCCCCACCCCATATACCTCCTTATGCCACTCTGCACAGACTACCTTCAACTCAGGCATAGAGGGGAGGCAGGCTGTGTACAAGATCACTCCCTCCCTGGAGCGGAGCAGGGACTAGGTGGCACTTTGGATCCATTTTCTCTAATGGCAGGTCAGTGCAGCTGAGTTGCTTTGGTGGGGAAGGATGGGGGACTCTCTGCTGGTATAAACCAGCTGCAAATTACCATCCCAGTAGGGCAAGGTAGGCCAAGAAAGGGAACTCTTGGCAGTGCTCTTGGGGCAGTATAGTTAAATACACAGACCATAGTCAAGGGCAGCAATATTGGGCCAGTGTTTGGCATAGGTGCATCCTGGCCTAAGCTTCCCCAAATGTCTTGAATGTAGTCAGGACTGGGCTCCTCTCTGCTGTTAGTACAGTCTATGGTACAATTCAGTTCGCTGCTGTTATCATTTACTGTGTATTTGTAGTGCTGTAGTAGTTGTCCTAGTTATGAACCAGGAGTGATGCCATTGTGCTAAAAACAAAATCAATTTTTAAAACGTTCTACAGACTCTTAACTGTGATGTTCGTTGTTGAGGCTACTTCTTGATGGATCCAGACACCTTCAGAGTCACTGGCTTCCTGTACAAATCACATCAAAATGAGACTTTGTCATGATAACAAGCTTTCTTTCTTTCTTTCTTTCTTTCTTTCTTTCTTTCTTTCTTTCTTTCTTTCTTTCTTTCTTTCTTTCTTTCTTTCTTTCACAGGAATGAATTCACAAGGAGAAGACTGACAAACTCCCAAGCAGTGGAGATCAGACATTTCCCTGCAAAAAGGCATTCTCTCAGCTTTAATACAAGAACTAGGTGTATGGTGTTTCAACCACTTTTCCCTTAAGGAACAGAGTTTAAATATAAATTAAGGGGAGGCACATAAATTACAGTTGTCTCGGGATGGAAATAACTTGCACGTCAACAGTGTTGTAGGATTTTTGTAATTTTTTTCCCTTTTCTCTATCACTCAGTCCCGTTTTTTACAGTGTACTCTAGGAACACGGGTGAAATGTGGAGCTGTAAAGCATCCAGGGTGCGTTCAAACCGTGGATGTTTCCATTTTTTGGAAAGAAAAGGAGTACTTGTGGCACCTTAGAGACTAACAAATTTATAGTTTCTAAGGTGCCACAAGTACTCCTTTTCTTTCTGCGAATACAGACTAACACGGCTGCTATTCTGAAACTTCAATTTTTTGGATGCCCAACCTGAGACACTTGAAAGGAGACTGATTTTCAGAGACACGGTGCTCAGGCCTTTTTGAAAATCAAGCCCCTCTAAGGCGTCACCAGTGGGGCCTCCAAAAATTGGAGGCACTCCAGATCCCTAGTCACATCTCTGAAAATTTAGGCTCCTATGTATAACAAACAAGGCCACCCATTGATATGTCAGGCAGAGAGACCTCTGCGTAGGATCAGTGTTGTGTTGTAGTGACTTGGCATGTTGTTTTTGTTACTTTATTATTAGTATTGTATTATTTTATTTACTATTTAAGGCACTTTTATAAAAAACATTGTTTGGATTCTTCTGGCTTTTTCCTCCGAATGCTGCTCCTTCCCCCTACTTCTGAAAAAAACTGATTACACTTTTATATACAGCATGCATTTAAAAAACAGCTCAAAGTTACATTTGACCTTGTCCTTCCGTACTGCTAGTGCTTTCTTGCCGCTGTGGGAGCTCAGCATGCTGCGTGGCTATACGACCGTTTTATGACACAGAGATGTGTACGAATTCCAACAGTTCGACCTGTGAATCAAACCGAACAGGGTCTATTCCCACCTTGCTATGCCAGCCCATAACTCTCTGTGATGTAGAGGATGGAGTCATACACAGTACTGAGGTGGGGAGGGGGGAGAACAGACACAGCCCCCCACAAACACACACTTGACATTTGCCTGAAAATCCGTGTTTCACAAAAACCTTGATCACAAAAAGATTTTTTTTTTCTTTTTGATGGCTCATAAATGGAATGTGTGTTCTTCCCAGCTGGAGAATTAAAAAGAAAATTATTTGGAGAACATCACCCCAAATATGGAAGTACTTTGTCCCACCTGGGAAAAGGCAGTAATGTTTCTCAGTTTTTGTGTACCAAGTCCACTGGGAATGTAGTTAATATTCTGAGAGATGCCACAGCTAACTGGGAGGAAGAGGTAATGCCCTGACTATGATGAAATAAGGAGGGGCTAATCTGAAACCTGGGCAGTGTCCAGGGGAGAAGAAAGGGAATGGGTTTTTCAAAGACTGCTCTGCAAGGGGAGAGATGCAAAGTCTGCCCAGATCCCATCATCTCAGGCTCTACTTCCCTAGATGGAACATTGCATGCTGGGACTTGTAGTTTCTCTGCAGCGAAGTGTGGGCAAGAACTTGAGAGGCCTTTTTCACACAGGGATTCCCCCTGGGAGAATTTTGAAAAGCTGCTGGAGAGGAAGAGCCATTTCTGCTTCCTCCCAAGGCCATGCAGTCTAGCAATTTAGGCATAGGATTGTGGGAATTGCTGGACTGGGTTAGACCGTGGAGCCATCCTGTCCAGGATCCTGCCTCAGACATGGGCTAGCACCAGTTGCTTCAGAGGAAAGTGCAAGGAGCCCCGCAGTTAGGGTGACCAGGTATCCGGTTTTCGACTGGAACACCCAGTAGAAAAGGGACTCTGGCGGCTCCGGTCAGCATAGTGAACTGGGCCAATAAAAGCCTATTCGACAGTGCTGCGGAGCTAAGGCGGGCTAGTCCCTACCAGTCCTGGCACCGTGCTGTGCCCCGGAAGCAGCCAGCAAGTCCGGCTCCTCAGTGGGGGGGCCACAGGGCTCTGCATGCTGCCCCCCACCCTGAGCACCGGCTCCGTACTCCCATTGGCTGGGAACCGGTGCCTGTGGGCAAGTCCTGGAGTGAAGTCCTGGAGCCATGGGTTCCACAAGCTAATGTTGTGTGCTGTGAAAAAGTATTTCCTTCTATCAGTTTAACTTGCCATCTTTCCATTTATTGAATGTCCCTTTGCTCTTGGGTCATGAAGTGAGGATAAGAGAAGTTTCTCATCTACTTTCTCGAGACCATTTGCAGACTTTTTTTATCATGTCTTTTTTTTTTCTACTGGGTGAAATTTTTTGACCTGCATTGTACGGGAGGCCAGACAATGTGATCACAATGGTTCCTCTTGGCTTTTAGATCTATGAGTCTATGGATGTGTCTCCTCTCGAAGGGAAATAATTCCAGTTTTTTCAAACTCTCTTCAGTGGAGAGTTCTTCCAGGGTTGGATTCCAGGCGCTCCTGGGTTCTGTTCAGCTTCAGGAGTACTTTGTACTTCTGGGTGGATAGCACTTTAAAGACATCACCGCTGACTGCTGGCAATGGCTTTTAGATAAAAGTCACTTCCCCAGTAGTGACACCTTCAAAAAACAAAAGTGCAGAGGAAAACGTACTTATGCCCTGGAGCCTTTGGAGGGAGAAATGAGACGTGTCTCTGATCTTCTAGGCTGTCTGCAAAACTGTGCTCAGAGCTTAGGCCCTGATCCTACAAAGATTTATTCACGTGCTTAACTTTACCCAGGTGAGTTCCTTGAGTGGAATCCTGGCTTCAGTGAAGTCAGTGGGAGTTTTTGCAACAGAACCAGGATTTCACCCATTGACTTCTGTGGAGCTGCTCACATGTGCAAAGTGAAGCATACACATAAGTCTTTGCCGGATTGGGGCCTTAGGTAGCTAAGTCAGAGATCTTTCCTGCTTTGTACTTTATGGAATCATTTACACCGATGCAAAGAGGGGAAGGAAGTGTTACCGAGTCAGCTTGGAGTTGTCTCACACCCATCTCACGCAGGTCTAAGTGACTCCCCAAGGTGCAAGACAGAGGAGAAGTAGTGTCTTTGGCTGCTGTGTCTGTTAATCAACCATTCTTGTCTCCCTCTATTAGAATTTGCGGTGGCCGGTTCTCAGCGACGCCGCACCTTCCATTTAATCAGCCAGCACCTATAACATTCAGTTGACATGATTAGATGGCACAGGGTCTTGGTGGCTCCCCAGCTTGCTGCATTGTTCTGCAGCAGCAATGCCTGAACCATGCTGGGTTCTTGTAGTTTCTTTGCTCTCTTTGCTCCAAGCAAGTCTTTTAGGGAGGAAAGCGAGTCCGGGAAATGGTGGCTCATGCCACCTTGAAATCAACCCCATTCAGCTCTGCCATCCAGCATTCCCACTAGAAGTCTTGGAAATCTTGCATTCACGACGTGTCCAGCGACGTTTGTGTCAGTGGATTTAAACTTTGGGTTTGTGTGACCAATTCTCTAGCCTGTGTACCCCCGTCTCAGCCTCTCCCCCCTTCCTTCTCTGGGCTGTGAAACAGCACAAGGAGACTCTTTGTACGCTCCTAATCCTGAAGCAACACAGCTTTAGCAACATCCAGGGATAAAAGCACCATCAAACCACAACTTTATGGGGGCAAATCTCCTCTAATCCCTCGCTTTAGCTAAACAAAGCTTCTTGCCCTAATCTGCTATCGCTTTAAAAAAAAAAGCTCAGATTTTGTTTTTAGTAAGAAGATGATCCAAAGGACTAATTTTGAGAGAGACTAACCAACTCTGACAGCCTTTAAAATAGACGACGAGAAAATAGATGCAAACTTCCCTCTCAATTCAAGGTTTTTTAGGCTATGCAGTAAGAAAAATATCAAGGGTTTAACTGCTTTCCCTTAAGCTCACTCTTATTGTATTAAATGCTCTGGCCAACTCAGATTCAAATCGCCAGGCCTATATGCCATTTGATCTTTAAAAGGAGTGTAAAAAGTGTGCATATTATCCCCAGCAAGGCAGTCCAAGGAAAATCAATTATCATAAACAAGGATTATATTACACACACCGTCAATATTGAAAAACAAACACAATGCTGATAATAGGCTATTGAAGCCTCTTTCTTTGGCAGTAGCTTTTGATTGCATTAAAAGATAGTTCTGTATTAATGTTTTTTTTTTGGTGGGGGAGGTGTGAGAGCTAGGGATGGGTAAACCAGCGTACAAATACTCAACCCAAATCTCTACCCCAAACTTGAACCGTATCCCAGCTTTTGTTTGCAGGGGGAAAAGTTTGATTACTTTTTTGTCTGGTGCTTTAAATTTTTGTGCCACTTGTTCGACTGGGAGTGGAAATACCATGACAGTGGATGAATCACTAGGTGCCTTTAGAGTACAATGTGGGTACTGTTTATTTTGGCAGGCGTTGGTTTGTCTAACCAATGTACAGGGTGCATGTCACCTTTGCCCATAGGTCCATATAACAAGGCATAATGGCAAATAATAAGGCAAACACCCAGTGGACCCTGCTCTCTTCTTCCCTGGATTTAGCTGTATCAACTTGAGTTTGGGGGGCCTTTTTTGTTCTTTTAGTGCTCAGATTACTCAGGGTAGATTTCCAGGTGCCCCAGGGGCAGAGATGTGATGGAATTATAACTCAGTGGCATAATTCAGTCCCTGCTTGTCCTTTGTTCCAAGGGAGAAGGAACCTGTACCAGCACTTTTCCTGCCACAGCTTGCTTCCGGCTCCACTCCAGCTCAGCTGCACCACCAGGATGGGAAATAGTGACGTCTCAAATTGTCCTCCTGATGAAGGGAGCCTACACTGAAAAGTGAGGGTGATTCTTTTGCCATTTTGCTCTGGTCAGAAAATGGCATTTCCATTCCACGGGAAGTTCTGACATTTCAAAGTGTGCTTTGTTCCAGGGGGGAATGAAAAGTTGAAATTTTGCAGTGGAAATTCTGTTTTGATAATGTGGAATTGTTTCATTTTGCTCATCTCAAAATGTGAGCATAGACTAGAAAATGTTCAATCAAACACATATGGTGGATATTAAATGAAAGATAGAAAATGGAACATTAAAACCAATATGTTGATATAAAAATCCAAGCAAAATGAAATGAGAGGAAACGGTTTGACCGCAACAAAACGAAAGGAGAAGGTCCAAACAATTTGTTTGGATGCTTTCCCACTGAAAATGTTGTCATCATGAAGGTGTTTCCTGTGAAATGTTTCAGTCTGACAAAAGTACATTTTACAATGGAAAACCACTGTTTCCCCGTTCCCCTCCAAAAAAATGTGACCAGCTTTAGCACAAAGCCAGTTCACAAGTCAGCCTTTGAAGTTTTGTTTGTTAGCATCTTCTCATCACTATTTGCATCAGCTGGGAACAAATGACTTTTGTCCATTGGGCTGGCTGCGGTGCAATCCTATCCCCTCGTGACGCACACCCTTGAGCGCTAGTGGCCTGAATATTTTGGTCTCGTTCATAAATGTGAGTTGAATATTTTGCATTGGTGTATTGCATGGGCTTAGACATCCATCCAGAGGCAGCTGATCAATGTTTTTAACAAGGAATGATATTTAGTACGGACACCAGCTTGCAGTGGAAATCTTGCAGGAAAGCTTTGTTCTAGACTAAAGAGATGTGTATAATCTTTGGCTAAGCTCCAGATAGGCCCCAGCCTTCCTACGCTTATCCAAAGTGAATGGAACCCTTTGTAGTTCATCCATCATTGGTGTGTGTGTGGTGAATGGAACCCTTTGTAGTTCACCCATCATTGGTGTGTGTGTGTGAAACTGGTAAACACTATTTGTAAATGAAAATCTCCACAGTCCATGTCCTTTTATACTAGAAGTTTCCCTTCCTCATTGACCTGTGCCCAGAGGTGACTCCTGATTTGAATAGCAAACAGTAGCTTTTCCTTCCTAGGATGCGGTGGTGATGCCTTTTTCTTGCAATGAGTGGTGGTATCTTTCTACAGAACCATACTGATCTGGCCCTGCAGTTTTCACCTGGTCCCTTATGCCTGAAAAGGTCTCTGATGATATTGGAGTGGACCCAAGCCCTTGCAGATTTTAGCAAGGGCCTAGCAGGACCCCTGGCACACAAGAAGGCACCAAGCCTATCCAGTTTCTCTACAAGTAGATTAGAATCAGCTGTAGCTCCTTGGGTGGTGGTGTTGCCTTCCAAAGGTCTTGTGATAGATCACTGGGTTTTGAGAAGCATCCTTCACTTTTGCTGGTGCAGTTCATAGCACTTAGATGTCTAATTCCCTGAATGAGACTGGAACTTATGCTGTCACATGTCTACGTTCCATGGATTGTGCTTTCAGTATAATTGTAGGAACAACTATTTATTGGCCCACAAAATCAAGTGGGCTGGTCCTTTTAAAAGACAATGGAGTGGTTTTCAAAGGCGCTGACGGCATGTCTAGCTCCCCTTGATTTCACCAGGAGCTGTGATTGTCTGGCGCCCCTTGACAATCAAGCTCTACGTTTTCAGTCTTCATCTTGGATAAATGTCCGCAGGAAGTTAATGGCTGAAAAGTACAATTTTGGGGGGTTTAGAAATGCTCTGCACCCCCCTTTCAGAACCTTGGAGGTAAAGGGAGTTCTCACCATATCTTGTGGCCTGGGATACTAACTCCCTTCGTTCAGCAAGTCATTGATACTTTGTAACCACCAGTCTTTTTAGCATTATTCTACTGGAGCAGGACAATGGGAAAAGCACTTTCATTTGGGTTTGTATTAATGAGGTTGAACAAGCACCAGGACATTTGCATTAGGAGCTCTGTTTTAAGGGCTTGAATTAAAAAAAAAAATCTTTGACAGAAGCTTAGTCAAAAAAAAGCATTTGGTGGACTGAAGGCACCCGTATTGTTTTCACAAATTGGAAGAGTGTGAGAGCTGTGAATTACAGAGCTACGTTTGGATCTGAATCTGAACTCCATTGATGATTGGGAAGGGGATCAGATCCAGGAATGAAGTTGGGCTAATTACCTATAATTGATCTGGCCTGCTCATTGGCTAATAAGCCACAAAAGGAGTGTATTCTTGCCAACCCTTGCAATATTTGGGTTTCTTTCTGAAAGACCCAGCTCCTGGAGTCATGTGATTATGTGAGAATCTCTGCTTTCATTTCTAGCCCTCATGGTTGTAAAGAAAAGATTCAAAATATGACTCGGCCTGAAGGTTTAGAAACCAGGAAGCAAACAGAATGCAGAATGTATATTTGAAAACATCTCATGGCTTTTAAACCAATCTCATGATTTTGGGGGGCCTGAGTCATGATTTTTTTTAATGTTTGGTGTTGGTGAAATTGGGACTGCTACTCAAAAGATAGCCTCACTCCAGCATAGTTGTCAATGAAACTATTTGATTAAGGGGATGTTATTAATAGCAATGTATCATAGGGTACGTCGGCACAGCAAAATAACCCCTACGGCACAGAGTCTCAGAACCAGAATCAACTGACTCAGGCTCTTGGGGTCATGCTGCAGGGCTAGCAGTGTACATGTTCCCTCTGGGGCTGGAGCCAAGGCTCTGTTACCAGGCGATGGGGTGGGTCTCAGAGCCCAGGATCCAGCCTAAGCAGCAATGTCTGCACTGCTATTTTTAGCCCCGTAGCCTGCAAGCCTGCAAGTCCTGCAAGCCTGAGGCAGGTGACCCGGGTCAGAGGCTCACTGATGCAGTGTGTTTTTTGCAGTGTAGGCTTACTCAGAGTAATTTAAATAAGTTTTACATGTGACACCTGAGATTACATGGATACAGGCCTCCCTGTAGTTCCCACAGTTGAGGCCTTTGGTTTCAATCTTCCCTTTGCAGGATACATGTAAGTCCAGTTGCAATCAATAATAATAATAATAATTAATAATACTTAGCTTTTATCATCCAGATATTTCAAAACAATTTACAGAGGAGGTGAGTATCATTATCCCTCATTTTACAGCTGGGGAAACTGAGGCACAGGGTGTGACTTGCCCCAGGTCACCCAGTGGCAGAACTGAGACTAGCACCCAGGTCTCCTGAGTCCCAAGCTGGTGCTTTGTCTACTAGGCCACACTGCTTTGCTGCCTCCCTAACTTAATGGGAACATAGGGTGCCCAACAGCTTTCAGGATAAGGCCTGTGGAGGGACAGACAAAGAGTCTCGCCTGTGCATGCAGAAAGCTGGGTAAGTGCTGAAATACTTTTAGAACCCAGCAGGAAATGTTCATTTTGAGAAGAGATGAACTATTGCCTGATGGTTAAAGCTTGGGGCTGGGGTGAAAGAGAGCTCCACCACAGATTGGAGAAGTATCCACCAAAGTGCCTGGCCTCAGTTTACTCAACTGTAGACTCGGGAGGATAATATTAACCTACCTAATTTAGTTTTTCACTCTGAGATCTTTGGATTGAAGGAGTTAAAGGAATGTAAAATATTATCGATATCTATAGATATTAGCAGGCTATATAAGAGCTAGGCATTATTATAGTATTTGGATCACCATATTATGGACCACCAGGCCTGCTTAGTTAAAGTTTAAATGAGCTTTCTGTTTAAAGCACGACATTTGAAAATGCTCCAAAATCCATATGGTGTTATTATCTTAGACTGTGCGGCTAGGACAGTGCTGCACATGGGAGAAAATGAAATGTGGTAGGTCCAGCATCCATAAGGAGGAAACCCAATAATGCATCAGTATTTATCCTACCGTCTGGGTACCTAATAATAATGCCTAGCTCTCTTATAACACTGTTCACCCAATGATTTCAAAGTGCTTTACAAGTGAGAGCAATATCATTATCTACATTTTATAGATGGGGAAACTAAGGCACGGGGGGTTGGGGGGGAAGTGGCTTGCCCTAGGTCACCCAGCAGGGCAGTAGCAGAGCTGGGAATAAAGCATATATATTCTGGAGTTGGACCCAGTGCCTTATCCACTGGTCTCCATTGTCTCTCTAGTTTAGGATTTCCTACGGCGCGCGTAGTGTCAGATACTAAGCTCTATCTCACAAGAATAGAAAAGTACGAGCAAGCATCTTAAAAACATGTAGCATGCCAGCATTACTGCTGAAGCTGAAGAACCTGCTGGAAGGAAAGAAAAGTAGTTGACAAATAGATATTTTTATTTTGCTGTATTTCTCTTTCTCTGATCAGACAGAAGAGCCGGGGGGTTGGAGGGTGGAATCCCATGATTGCAAAATGCCTTCAGTCGAGTTCTCCCTCTTCCTGACAGCTCAGTTCCAGCCTCAAGAGCCTTAATGATTTTTTTTTTTGGCCATGATGCCATCGGGGCAAGTAGGCGCCCTCAGAGAGAGCGTGAGCTTTCAGCAGACTGGAACAGTAAGTAGACAGCTGAAATGTATCTTTGAACTCAGGCAGGGAAAGGTATTTTGCAGCACATGTCCATTTCAGGGACCTTTCCACCCATAGTGCATTGTTGAACATTGCCTCCTTCATTTGGAGAAGCCAGCCATGTCAGTGCAGGGCTGGTAGGAAACAGACGGCACAAAACCCATTGCTGCGGTTGACACTCTGGCTGGCACCCTGGCTGGCAGCCTTGGCAGAAAGGGGAAGGAGGTCTGAACTGGGCAGGGAGACAGAACTCCCTTCTCGTCCTCAGAGGTGGTCCCTGCAGCTCAGCACGGAAGCGCCTTGACAGGAGGGGGAATCCTGGCTACCCATGCTGTGTTTGTTCTGTGGATAAATAAAGGATCTCTCTCTCTCAGGGCTGCCAATCCAGCACCTTTTGCCAGCACAAGTCGTTTTTGAAAGTCCTTTGTATAGGGAGATAGTTGGGTTTTCCTAAGCTGGCAACTGTTTTCTTAGTACATTAATTCTTCATGTATCTAAGGACAAGCTATAATACTGATGCAGGGCTGAGACAGCTCAAGGAGCAGGATTTAAATGAGTAACTGATTTTCAGATTGAATAGAGCCTTGTGTAGTGGTTTGGGGGAGCGGGAGAGACACCTGGATTCTGCTCCCAGTTCTGCCATCAGCTTGCTGTTTGATTTTCGCCTCAGTTTCCCCATCTGCACACTGGGAGTTATCTATTGCGTACTGCTTTGTTTGCTCACAGGGGTGATGGGAGAGTGGCACTGACCCCGTTGTGGAACAGGCCGTGGTGGTGGCTCACAAACACTGCAGATCCCGTGCATCAGCTGTGGGTTTCTGGCACTCCCCTCCTCCACCCCACCGCACTCCCCAGTCCTTCTGCAGCCATCAGCGGACCCTGGAACCCCCCTAAAATGCAGGTCCTCACCCCAGCACAGGGTTGGGGGCACAGAAACATAACACAGACTCAGGCTGACGTCTGTCAGGCCTGTCCCGCTCCATCCCACCCACTCCCTCCTCAATCGCGTACTGCCGGATGAGCAGAGAGCTCTCCTCAATGTCTAGGGGCAGGGAAGGGAGGCAGCTGAGTCCCTTTACCTCTCCCCTCCATAAGCGTATCTCATAGATCCAGAGATATCCACCCAGCCATTCACATCACAGCTTCTATCCTTGTATATTCCATACAGCTAGCAACCGACAGCATGGACTGGATGGGGAGCCAAGAGACTTGGCTTCTTTTCCTAGCTTTTTCACTCTCCTGCGGTGTGACCTTTAGTAAGATGCTTTCCCTTCTCCCGGCCTGTGTTTTCAGACCCATCCCTTGTCTGTCACGTCTGTTTCCAGTTTTAAGCTCTTGCAGCCGTGTGCGGGTGCAGTACCTAGCCTAATCATCTCGAACTGGGCTACTAGGCAGTGCCATAATCCAAATAACAGATAATAAGAAATGCTTGGGCTATGAAATCTGTTGCAAAGATATGATCTGTTACAACCATCTGGCCAAGATCTGTTAGCATTTATTACCCATTGTGCGTTACTCTTCTGCCTGGCACTAATGCGGACTGCTGTTATCATGCATAGCTGATCATACTAAACCAATTAGCTGGAAGAGTTGATGACAGGTTCCCCTTTCATCTGCTGCCATTTCGATTGTAGAAACTGACTGTGGTGCTTCTCCTAGACGTTGATCCCAGAAACACCTCGACGGCGGTTGCTAATCTGGTTAAAATATTTACAAATCTCTTTCTCTTTCCTCTTTCCCATTACGGTTGGCTAGGCAGGGATTTGTTAGAAGTACACAAGTCCACTACTGTTTTAGTGGTGGGTTGGTATTATTCGCATATTGTACCTACACAATGGGTGACAGATAAAAAGAGCTTCCAGACCCAAGCTTGCCAAGTTGACTTTTCTTAGGCAGTATTAGGTTGCGTTTAAAATCGGTACAATACATTCCCATCCCCACCCTGGAGCAAAAAGTAACAGGTTAGGGTAATGAAACTTTCTGGTGTATTAATATTTATGACACAGTAGCTACAGGTAAAAATAGTGAGTCTATATTAAAACACACTCTGTGCATATTGTTCCCAGTCCAGCTCCAAATGATGTCAATGGCAAAACTATCACTGACTTCCATGGCCTAAGATCAGTGTAATTTATGTCAATTTCCTATATAGGCAATGTGGTCTAATGAGCAGTGATGCTGACAAAGCCTCAGGACTCCTGGATTCTGTTCCTGAGTTTCTTACCAAACTTACTGTTTGACAAAGGCTGAGTCACTTACCCTCTCCATGCCTCAGTTTCCCTAAACTAGGGATGATAATATCTATGTACAGCAGGGCAAATACGGGGGGACAATTTTTGCATATTCATTCCAGTTTTTACATGAATTTGCATGGCTGGGTTTGCATCCTGTTTTTCGTATTTTATTAATAGGCCTGATCCCAAACCCATAAACTCAATGGGACTCTTTCCAGTGGTCTTAGGATCATTCCATATATGAACCTAGAACTTAGATCAGTGATACTCAGACCTCAGAGATTCAGGAGCCAAATTAGCCATCAACATTACCCAAAATAGACACAGTAGCATGAATTCATTATTTCATTTACTATAGTACTATATATTCATATTTAAACAATACGAGGGGGAAATATTGAGTGTGTGTGTGTGTATATATATATATATATAATTCTCACAATAAATTAGTTAATAATTTAGTGCAAGTTAATAACTTAATTGGTTAATAACATAATAAAAACATCCTGATTGGTTAATAACTGTGATTGGTTAATAATTAAATCACACAATGTTTTAATATCAAATGCTGCAAAGAGCCACAGGACACACATTAAAGAGACACTTCTGTCTCTTGAGCCTTGGTCCGAGTATTACTGACTTTGAGAGAGCTTCACCACTCTCTAAGTAACACTTTTAGAAAATCACCATCTGATAGTGGCTAGGTAGGTTAGATGGCTAGAAACCACATGATATAACTGATAGATGGCTAGAACCAGTCTTATATGATTTATGTGGCCAATACGAATTAAGCAACATGGATCAAAGAGCAAGCCACAGAATAGAGCTGGCCAGAGGACAACAATTCAATTTCCTAAGAGCTTTGAGGTTTCAAAATTTGTTTTCATTCCTCACTGGAACGGAAACAAAACCATTTTCATGAATCAGAATTGTCTCAAAACATCCATTTTCAGATAGCAAAGGTCAGGTTTTTGGATACTAAAGGTCAGATTTTTAATATCTCTCTGGTCAGAAGTGACCAGAGACCCCTAAACCTTAGCAACCTTCTAGTCAAAATCTTTGTCAAAACTGGTATGTCTTCACGAAATATTTTGGCTTTCATGAAACAGCATATATGGCTGAAAAGACATTTAATCAAAAAAGTTCCAACCAACTCTAACACAAAGCAAACAAGATTCATGAAAAATTGTACTGAACAACAAATAAACTTGAGAAAATTCTTCAAAGGGAGAAAGACCAAATTGATCAAATACAACATTTGCTTTGAATTATTTTCTCAGCACAGGCACCAATTCCGAGGGTGCTCCGGGGCTCAAGCACCCACCAAAAATATATATATATACAGGAGGTGCTCAGCACCTGCAAGGCTAAATTAATCTTTTGTGGGCCCTGACTCGCGGACCACAGCCCCACTCCCACTCCACCTGCACTGTGCCCCGAGGCCACGCCCAGCACTCTGCCCTGAGGCCCCGCCCCTGCTAGGCCTTGTGCCCCCCGAGGTCCTGCCTGCCACTCACATGCTGAGGAGGGTAAAGAGCGGAGCACCCACCGGGAAAAACAAAAGTCAGCACCCGTGTTTCTCAAATCTAATATGAACCTACCTCCCAGGAGTAACATTTAACAGTAATTTTTTATTTTTAGTAATGAGTTGGAAGAAAAGTTAAAATCATCACTGATAAAGTTTGCAAATGATACAAAAGTTGGAATGTTGCTAAATAATGAAGAGGAGAGGTCACTGATACAGAGCAATCTGGATCATTTGTTAAGCAATGCAAGTAAACAATATGTGTTTTAATATGTCTAAATGTATATGTGACCATGGGAGCCCAGCAGAGGGCCTCCCATACTATAACTCACATCAGACCTGACACACTCATTGCCCCAATACACTATTGTCATAATATGTATCTCAAAGGTGTCATGTATGATATCATATGTAAACTGGTGATATGCTGGTCCCGAAAATCATTGTGTGATGTATGTATGGGCTGCGGACAAAGAGTTACAGATATGTGCTGGAAATACGTTCTTCCAATGTGTTTCGGAGGCAGGGCGTAAGTCCAGCCTGCCCTACACAAAAGAATGTGTATTCATTGGTTTGACTGGCTTAATTGAAAACAGAGGAAAATGAAAGTACATTTATATATAAGGTAACAAAGCCATCAGCCTACACAAGCGGGGGAGAAGATCATTTAACAACCACATTGGGGGACAGAATCTGCACCTGGCTGGGAGGCAGAGACCTTGGACTTTGGGGGACATAAGGGGAGCAGAGAGACATTTTAGTTATTCATCACTGAGGGGGCATAAAGGGCCTGTGAAAGTTGGGTCCTCTTGTCCTGGAAGACAAGAGCTGCTGGAAACTTGATGCAAGTGAGAAGACTGTTTACACACAGATTGTAACTTGCTAAAATTAAATTTTAGTCACTAGAAAGAGTGGGGTTTTTTTTTGTTTTGCTTGTAACCAAACCTTTCTCTGTTATCCTTGCTTAGTATCACTTAAATCTCTGTCCTTTGGTAACAAACTTTCCCTTGCTTTATTACCGAACCAGCTTGGTGCAGTGGAATATGAATCTTCAGCTAAACTAACAGACCTGTGTGTGCTCTGTCTCTTTGAAGGCATTGAGCGTAATCACTTCGGCGGGTGCCACAGTGAGAGGGACCGGACACGGCAGGGAGACGTCTTTGGGGAACTTGGGAACTGGGGTGTATTGATTGTTACTTGCAAGGCAAAATTTGGACAGACAGAATCTTGAAGAGTTTGCTAGCAAGGCAGACAGACTGGTGTATCTGGAAGCTGATATGTAGATTAGCAGCGGCAAAGTTCTCGCTTGCTGAGATAGAGAGGGGTAACTCCGTGACTCGAAGTTCTGGGTGTCTGGAGCAAGACTTCACAGCATACTTCTAGGAACAGAGAATGTAGGACATCCTCACAGGGTGGGAGACTCTATCCTGGGAAACAGTGACCGTGAAAAAGATTTGGGGGTCACGGTGGCTAATCAGAAGAACATGAGCTCTCAGTGTGATACTGTGGTCAAAATGGCTAATGCAATCCTGTGATGCATAAACAGGGGAATCTTGAGTAGGAATAAAGACATTATTTTATCTCAGTATTTGGCACTTGTGCGACCACTTCTGGAATGCTACATCCAGTTCTGGTGGCCACAGTTCAAGAAGGATGTTGATAAATTGGAGAGGGTTCAGGGAAGTGCCACAAGAATGACTAAAGGATTAGAAAACCTGCCTTTTAGCAATAGACTCCGGGAGCTCAATCTATTTCACTTAACAGAGAGAAGGTTAAGGCGTGGGTACTTACATGAGGGAACAAATATTTGATATGGGCTCTTCAGTCTAGCAGAGAAAGGTCTAACACAATCCAATGGCTGGAAGTTGAAGCTAGACATATTCAGACTGGAAATAAGGTGTATTTTTTTGATAGGGAGGGTAATTAACAATTGGATCAATTTACCCAGAGTTGTGGTGGATTCTTCATCACTGGTGATTTGTAAATCAAGATTTGAAGTTTTTCTCTAAAATCTGCACTAGGAATTATCTTGGGGAAGTTGTCTGGCCTGTGTTATACAGGAGATCAGCCCTGATGGTCACTGTGATCCCTTCTGGCCTTGGAATCTATGCGTGTGGTGAGGATTAGTTAACATTTGTAAAATGCTTTGAGCCCCTTAGATGAATGGTGCTATGCTCAGACTAAAAAGACATGAACATAAACCCCACACTTCTGTCTGAAAATTCATAGATTCATAGATTCATAGATACTAAGGTCAGAAGGGACCATTCTGATCATCTAGTCCGACCTCCTGCACAGCGCAGGCCACAGAATCTCACCCACCCACTCCTATGAAAAACCTCACCCATGTCTGAGCTATTGAAGTCCTTAAATCATGTTTCAAAGACTTCAAGGAGCAGAGAAGCCTCCCTCAAGTCAACCATGCCCCATGCTACAGAGGAAGGCGAAAAACCTCCAGGGCCTCTCCAATCTGCCCTGGAGGAAAATTCCTTCCCGACCCCAAATATGGCAATCAGCTAAACCCTGAGCATATGGGCAAGATTCACCAGCCAGATACCCAGGAAAGAATTTTCTATAGTAACTCAGATCCCATCCATCTAATATCCCATCTCAGGGGATTTGGCCTATTTATCCTGAATATTTAAAGATCAATTACTTACCAAAATCCCATTATCCCATCATACCATCTCCTCCATAAACTTATCGAGTAGAATCTTAAAACCAGATAGATCTTTTGCCCCCACTGCTTCCCTTGGAAGGTTATTCCAAAACTTCACTCCTCTGATGGTTAAAAACCTTCGTCTGATTTCAAGTCTAAACTTCCTGGTGGCCAGTTTATACCCATTTGTTCTTGTGTCCACATTGGTGCTGAGCTGAAATAATTCCTCTCCCTCTCCTGTATTTATCCCTCTGATATATTTATAGAGAGCAATCATATCTCCCCTCAACCTTCTTTTAGTTAGGCTAAACAAGCCAAGCTCCTTAAGTCTCCTTTCATAAGACAAGTTTTCCATTCCTCGGATCATCCTAGTAGCCCTTCTCTGTACCTGCTCCAGTTTGAATTCGTCCTTTTTAAACATGGGAGATCAGAACTGCACACAGTATTCTAGGTGAGGTCTCACCAGTGCCTTGTATAACGGTACTAAAACCTCCTTATCCCTACTGGAAATGCCTCTCCTGATGCATCCCAAGACCTATTATTGTAATAATAATAATTAATAAATAGTTAATAATACCTAGCACTTATATAACCTATCACCTAAGATTTCTACCACTGAACCATAGATTTTAAGGCTAGAAGGGACCATTTTGATAATCTAAGTCTGACCTCCAAGTCAGAGAATTTCACCTAGTAATGCGTGCGTCAAGCCCCTAACTTGTGGTTGAGCTAGAGCTTAGTTTTAGGAAGACATCCAGACTTCAAGAGATGGAAAATCCATCAACCACATGGAAGAGATTTGGGAAATAATATATGTCATAGATTCATAGATACTAAGGTCAGAAGGGACCATTCTGATCATCTAGTCCGACCTCCTGCACAATGCAGGCCACAGAATCTCACCCACCCACTCCTACGAAAAATCTCACCTATGTCTGAGCTATTGAAGTCCTCAAATCGTGGTTTAAAGACTTCAGGGAGCAGAGAATCCTCCCTCAAGTGACCCATGCCCCATGCTACAGAGGAAGGCAAAAAATCTCCAGGGCCTCTTCCAATCTGCCCGGGAGGAAAATTCCTTTCCGACCCCAAATATGGCGATCAGCTATGTCGTAGATTTTTTTTTCAGTTTACGTTGTGCATTTGTCAGCATTTTGTGTATGACCCTTCACTGTTTTGCTTGTATGGCCAATGAGGGTCTGAGCCTTCTAACCGTTATTCCCATCAGCGTTTGCATGCTTGAGTCCATCATCATCTTCCCCGGTGTTTGTGTGAGTCTTTTGTACAGAGAAAAGGACATTTTATAAAAGAAAATAAGAAAATGTGCTTGTAAACCCACAAGTGTTAGCAGGGAAGCCTGGGTACAGGTAGAGAACTTAAAGCATCTTTTAGCTCATTTCTGGAAACAGATGATGTTTCAAGTTGATGGTGGGTCAAATTTTCAAAAGTGCCAGTGGCCTTAGGCACCTAAAGGCCAGATTGTCAGAGGTATTTAGATGCCTAAAATGCAGTGGGATTTTCAAAGGCATTGGGAGCCTGATTTCAATGGGAGTTAGGTGCCTAGATGCTTCTGAAAATCCCACTAAGTGCCTAAAAATCTGGCCCCAAGTCACTTTTGAAAATGGGACATAACCTCCGTGTCTTGGCAGACTATGTCTACACAGCCGGTGGCAGCACGCCTCCCAGTCCGGGTCAACAGACTGCTGCTCTAAAAATAGCTGCATAGAGAGTGCTTTAAAGTCTTAGCTCATGCTGGAACTCAGGCTCTGAAGCCCACCCCCTCCATAGGCTGCAGAACTCTGATCCGAGCTGCAACATCGACAGTTATTTTTAGTGCACTGGTGTGAGGTCCATGCTTCTGAGTATGTCGACCTGTGCTGGGTGCTTACTACTGAGGGCTTTGTAGATTCATCGCTAAATGTTTTTGAAAAGTTCACCTTGTGTCTTTTTAAAGCTTTGTTAAGATTTGGCAGAACCCAAGCTGCAAAAGAATGTAATTAAAGCAATGAGAAATTATTCCTAATTTACCACTAGAGAAGACTAAATTATAAATAAGGACAGTAATTTCGGACAACGGGTTAGTTTTGGAAACTGAGGCTAAGAAATTGAGTGAAATAATGCAATAGACATTCGAGGTATTTTTTTCCTTTTGAGGTTAAAAATCGTATCTTGAACAATGATAGACGGTGAAAGAAAATTTGATGCCTCAGTTGATGTAAACGGGAGTAGTTTCATTTGAGCGCCCATGGAGTTATGCCAATTTACATGGAATCATAGAATCGTAGAATATCAGGGTTGGAAGGGACCTCAGGAGGTCATCTAGTCCAACCCCCTGCTCAAAGGAGGACCTATCCCCACCTAAGTCATCCCCAGCTAAGACAAGCCTGACCTTAAAAACATCTAAGGAAGGAGATTCCACCACCTCCCTAGGTAACCCGTTCCAGGGCTTCACCACCCTTCTAGTGAAAAAGTTTTTCCTAATATCCAACCTAAACCTCCACCACTGCAACTTGAGACCATTGCTCCTTGTTCTGTTATCTGCCACCACTGAGAACAGTTTAGATCCATCCTCTTTGGAATCCCCTTTCAGGTAGTTGAAAGCAGCCATCAAATCCCCCCTCATTTTTCTCTTTTGCAGCCTAAATAACCCCAGTTCTCTCAGCCTCTCCTCATAAGTCATGTGCTCCAGTCCCCTAATCATTTTTGTTGCCCTCTGCTAGACTCTTTCTAATTTTTCCACATCCTTCCCGTAGTGTGGGGCCCAAAACTGGACACAGTACTCCAGATGAGGCCTTACCAATGCCGAATAGAGGGGAATGATCATATCCCTCGATCTGCTGGCAAAGCTCCTACTTATACAGCCCAAAATGCCGTTAGCCTTCTTGGCAACAAGGGCACACTGTTGACTCATACCCAGCTTCTCGTCCACTGTAATCCCCAGGCCCTTTTCTGCAGAACTGCTGCCTAGCCACTTGCTCCCTAGTCTGTAGCAGTGCATGGGATTCTTCCTTCCTAAGTGCAGGACTCTGCACTTGTCCTTGTTGAACCTAATCAGATTTCTTTTGGCCCAATCCGCTAATTTGTCTAGGTCTCTCTGTATCCTATCCCTACCCCAACATATCTACCACTCCTCCCAGTTTAGTGTCATCTGCAAACTTGCTGAAGGTGCAATCCACGCCATCCTTCAGATCATTAATGAAGATATTGAACAAAACTGGCCCCAGGACTGACCCTTGGGGCACTCTGCTTGATGAGGATTTGACCCACAATGTTTACAACTCCAGCTGAACAATGACATCCTATCTAAAATCTTCCAGCATACTGGGACCTTGGAAAGGTGAGTTTCTTGTAATGTAGTATAATTTGGGATAGCAGGAGATATAACTTAGTATTGTTACCTCCATGCATGCAAATAATGTCTCTCTCCAACTGCTCCTTCTACTGAGGCTTGCTAAAATGCACTATATTTTATAAGAGTTAATCTCTCTGATGCAGTTGCTGGTCTTGCCCTTTGGAATTGGATTAAGATTGATGCACCATAAACAGTTTTTAATGCCAACAAACCCAACGTGTTATAGGATGTGGACGTTGTAAACATGGTGCAGATGCTATTAACAGAATAGCCTTAGGTTTCTGCCTTAGGAAGAGCTGAACAATGGCCTCAGACCCCATTTAATGACACAGGACACTAAGGCAGGGACAAAAATAGATGAGATGGGTAATAATAATATAGGCTGGTTTTCTGTCATTATCTCAAATGGATGAATATCCAGGCAGAGTCAGTGCCCACAATGTGACCTCTCTGAGATTCCGATTCAACTTCGCAGCCCAGTGCTGCATTCGCTGAAAGTCGAGGGAAATTTTACTATTGATGAGAATGGAAAAGGGTTGGGTATTTAATGTTGGTTCAGTGTAATATACATCCCTCCCCTCCCCCCACCGTTGTATTTATGTCGTTAGGAGTAGCACTGGGCACTAAAGTGTTCTGTTTCCATGTGCAGCTTGCAAATCAAATCCTTTCAGTCTAAAACAACAGCCTTGTATTTTCAGATTAAGGAAAAAATAGCAAGGAAGGATTAAAAGTGAAGTCTGCATGAGAGAGAGTACAGTGTGTGCGCCTCTTCTTTAGCAGGCTGGAGCAGCTCTAGGAACAAAAGGACTGCTGTGTCTGCGTACAGGCAGAGTGTTTAGATATTTAAAGGTGCATTACACCCAAACAAAGGTATTCACACTAGATTGAGAGGTGTGCAGTAGGAAATGTTTTTCCCATCTTTGTTAAAATTTTGAAACATTTTCCTGTCCCAAATTGGAATAAAATGTCAAAATCTCAAAAACCTTGTGGAATTCAAATGAGTTCAAGTCAATCAAAATATTTTGTTTAGATAATTTCAACACATTTTGTTTCAACTTTGACCATTTTTTTTACTATAATCAGTTTAAACTTTGAAATGAAAAGTTGTTTTGAGAGGGAAAACCAAAATTTTCCACTTCAAAAATTTCCAAATAAAATATTTTGACAATTTAAACTTTTTGTTGGGTCAAAAACTTTGTTGAAATCTGATCCCTTTGCCACAAAACATTTCAAATCGACATTTTCCAGTGAAAAACATTTTGTTGAAAAATTCCCAACCAACTCTAATTCACATATACTGCAGACATTTACTTTATTCTTTGGGTGCTTTTATGATGATTTATCCTTTTTTTAATATTGTCCCCAAAATGAAGAAAATTAAATACCCTAAAACAGATGCCCTTCCCTGCTTCCAGAAAATGTATACATAATTTGAAACACTACTTTAAACCATAGGAATAATTTATTAGAGGTGACACTGTTTCAGATCTGTTTTAAACAATTTATACTTGGCTACAACTCCATAAACCAGGATTTTTTAAAAAATGTTTCAATGAGCTGCCCACTGCTCTCTGCTGGATGGAATGAGAATGGCTCATCTGTGTGTCTGTGTACTACTAACTGCGGGGTCTCCACAGCTCATAGTAGAACTTGTAGAAGACCTCTGTTGTACCCTAAAAACTACCTTTTGTCCCCTCTTTTCTAACCATCTCCAGTTGTAAAAATCACGAATGTTTCATGTGTCATGGGCTGGGTAATAACATGAGAGGACTCTGTGTTTCTAAAATTGAACTGGCTCTTTATTAAGGGAATTATTTGCAGAGGTCCTGCAACCACAGCTAGCATTCCAGCCATGTGCATGCAGACTGTCTTCCTGGTGCCCCCTCCAAACTCTTCCCTCCTGTAACTTGTGCTTCTCTCTCCAAGTTCCACGCAGGTGGCCCCAATAACATCCTTTTATAGTTGTTACATGTTTTTAAGCCCTCTCCCACCTTCCTACATTAGTCTGAAAGACCCTATCCAAGAGAAAAACAAACAAACAAAAGTCCATCTCAACCAGTATTGGCAGGTTCATTTCCAGTAGTTAAAAGGTTTATTTTATTTCCAGTAAGCAAAAAGCACTTTCCTGAAATTATCATTAGTCATATCATGGTGGCACCCAGAGGCCGCAGCTGAGATCAGGGCCCCATTGTGCTAGGTGCTGTATGCATGTAGTAAGAAGCAGTCCCTGCCCCAATGAGCCTGCAGTCCAAATAGACAAGACAGGCAGTAGTTGGAAGGAAGGAAGTGTTGCTGTCTCTGTTTTACAGATGGGGAACTGAGGCACAAAAAGATGAAGTGATACCCAAGGTCACACAGAGAGTCTAAGGCAGCGTTGGGAATTCAACCAAGACCTTCTGCATCCCAGTGTAGTGCCTTGACTGGAATACAGCCCTTTCTCTCTACAAGGTTCTATCCAGGGTTCCCAGATACCCAATCTGTTATGCTAATCCCAGAACAAACTGCAAATACTGGGGATTATAGCACTTCCCTACCTCAAAGGTCTGTTGTGAGGATGAATACAGTAAAGATTATTAAGTGCCCAGCTGCTACAGTTATGGGGGCCATATAAGTGCTTAAAACAGGTCCTATAAGTGCATAATAGCATTCAAGAGAGAAGTCCCATTGACTTACATTGGACTGCTCATAGAAGTAAAGTACTGTGTGTGCATAAGTGGTTGCAGGTCTGAAGGCAGAGTGTGCAATAAATAAATATATAAACTTAGCTTTTTTGAATAAATTTGGAAATTTATTTTAACCCCCGCCCCTTCAATTTAATGTTTCCTGTACTGTTCAGTACGTTGTTGAGGCTAAACAAATAATGAATGCTGTGTATCCGATTTCTATAGCTGGTTGAAATTTGGAATAAGCATTGAGATTGCAAACTTAGAAAAAGTAAAAGGGGGAAAAGGTCAATAAAATGTTCACCAATTTCCCTCCCATCTTTGTTCTTTTAAACCAATGATAGAGCTGGTCAAAATGTTTCAGATTTCAGAATTGGAAACATGGTGAATTTTGAGAACCATTAGAAACAAAAACTAACGAACCAAAAATCACAACTCCCCCCTTTTTTTCCCAACCTGCTCTACTTATTACCTTTTACATTTGTAAATTGAAGACAGTGAGGGACTGACCACCACTGTACAAATGGTTCTGCTGGAACCCAACTGAGTCGTACCCCACAATCAGGCTGAATTTAATATTTTAGTGGAACTGCAAACGGTAAGCCTATGGTGATGAACATTTAGAGCCCTTGCTCTTCTGCAGTTTTCTCCCCCATAGATTCATAGATTCCCAGGCCAGAAGGGATCAGTGTGATGTAGTCTGACCTCTTGTATAACACAGGCCAGAGAGCTTCCCCAAAACAATTCCTAGAGCAGATCTTTTAGAAAAGCATCTGATCTTGATTTAAAAATCATCGCTGATGGAGAATCCACCATGACCCTTGGTAAGTTGTTCCGATGGTTCATTCCTCTCCTTGTGAAAAATGTGTGCCCTTATTTCCAGTCTGTTAAAACAGCCCTTCTTCCCATCTGGGCCCATTTTGTAAAAGCTGAGTTGTTGTTGTTTTAAACTTAGCCTGCATTTGGGGCCAAATTTGCCCCTTTGAGCTATAATATTTTGACCCTAAAATAAAATTTGTTCAGGGTTTGGAGGGTAGGTGGACCTTTGTCCTTTATTTTATCCAGACTGACTTGTCCAAACCCTAAGTTATCCCTTTCACAGTATTAAACTTTCCCATAAAGTCTCTTTTGAGGAGCAGCGAGCAGCAGGGTCACATTTCAACATTTTAAAATGCCACGCAAGACCCTAGCAGCAAACTCTGGGTGGGGTGACAAGGGCAGGGGCAATTTACATGCGTCTCCTACCAAAGGTTTACAAACACATCCGCACAATAATAATTAACATTAAGAAGGGCTGGATCTTCAGCTGGTGTATGCAGATGTCGCTCCACTGGCCTTGGAGCTAGGCTGCTTCATACCAATTAAGGATTCTTGACCTATATATCTCCCCTTACTCTTAGATGCTATTTTTAATATCCTTTGTTTTTCAGTTCAATAGGGAGGGAAAGGTGTTTGCTTAGCCCTGTGCTGGCTGGCCACTCATTCAAATGTCGGGCTTGAAATTGCAGCCAAATGCCTATAGTCTTTGATCAATATCTTATCATGCTTCCCATGTTGCACCTATCAATGGACTTTGCAGACAGTCCCAGGTCCTAACTTGGGGGGAAGATTATTGACACAGGCAGCTGCTGTTCTGTGGTGACATTCGGAAACCAGTGTAAACAGACCCCGGGGACTCAGCCCTGACATAAAAAACAATGTGATGGATAGTCCAGGGTGATCAACAGCTCCATTGGCTGGAGGACAAGAGTCAAAAAAACCCAGGACAAGCAATCCGCAACCAGCCTAGGAAGATTACTGCCATAAAAGCAATGCTGGAAGGGGCTAGTTATCAAGTGGAAAACAAGAAAGTACAACTAGCTCCCCAGTCACCAGATTTAGGGGGCTCTGGTTGGAAGGTTGACACTCCTGTGGGCCATTAGAACCGAAGCAGAAATGGATGCAGTAATCCAGAACGTATTGAGTCTCTAGGTGACCATGAAATGTAATGTAGGAAGAAATGAATTATTTTCAAAGGGAAGCTGTAGAAAGCACATATAGATTTTTTTTTATTGGAACTGTGTTATCAGCAGCCTCTCTTAATAATCGAAAACAGCTTCTTTTCTTTTTTATAGCATTTTAAAGATCCCCACGGACATGTCTGTAGGGGTTGTGGGCAGAAGGGAAGAAGAGGGGTGGGGGCAGATGTCAAGGGAGGATAGATTGCAGTAAGAGCAAGAGCAATGCAGGTTTCTTTTTGTCTTTATCAACAGTTTGGCTGCTATATGTTAATGGAACTTCATTCCTGCTTAAAAGTGGTAGCATGTCTCCATAATGCTGCACTGAATCATTCTTTAAAACTAGATGTGAACCTAGCATTTAAAACCTCTGGATGCTGGATATCTGGACCTAGTTCTTGATCCGAATGTTTGGCCTTTATCTTTGAAATGGGATGAAACCCAGACCCCAGTCATGAACCACTTTTGAGTTGTTCCGTGTCCCCAGAACTGAGCCCAGATGTTGCCGCTTGAGCTCATCTCTGGTTTGCATGCCTTTGTTTGCTTGTTGCGAATTTTCACTTGCTAATGACACAGAATGGCAGGAATGCCAGTAAATGAGAATAATGTGTGAGAGTGTTAGGGTGCTTAAAAGGAGTATTTCCAAATCCAAGCAGATAGAAATTCTATTGACTTGAATAGCTTAGTGACATTTCCTGGGGGTTGGGCCCTCTTCCCCTTTTTGTGTGTTGCAGTGCATGCTCGTATGAAAGGTGTATGCACATACTCTATTGTTATATCATCACAAATCATCCAAATGCCATGGTCCCAATACCCCCTGTCCTCCAGAGATTCTCTGCAGGGAGACAGCCTATAGGGAGGGAGGATAAGCCCTGTCTGTGATATTGATCCTTGTCAATATCAACTTACGCCAGTTCTCCTACCACACTGCAACCTCCCAAAGAGCTCATTCAGCCATGGAGATAGTTGGAGGTTGGTGGCACAGAAGGAGTCCTTAGGGACCAGGACATCAAAGGTATTCAGGTGCCTAACTCCCATTGAAATCAATGGGAGTTGGGTTCTATCACATTCTGGAGTGCAATTTCAGCCAGTGAAGGGGTTGTGTCACTGGGTACCTTCTAACCCCAAGTGCTTCAAAAGGCTCTGCTGCTATCTGGATGCTCACAGCCAGCATACAAGTCCACTTTGAGTGTCTGTGGGCTAAGCAGCTCTGATTCATGCTTGTTACCCCCCGCCACGCTTTGGTTACACCTGGCAAGGTGACCCCAACAAACTCACAGTCCCAGATTTTCCCCAAACTGTGTGGTCTGCAATATCCAGTCCTCTCCTGGACCATTCAGAGATTTCAAGTTTGCTTGTTCCTTTAAGTATACAATATCCTGCCACTTGCCAAGTTAACTGGAGTGAACCTTCACTTGAAATCAAACACAGCACTGGGTTGGCATAGATAACTGTTTCATTGACAAAAGTGGATAGAAATTTACATGAGTTCAAGTATAAAGGATAGAGTTAGAAATGGTTACAAACAAACACAAATTAAACACACTTTGCAGAGGTTAAGATTTAACAAAACAAGCTACAGCCTTTTGTTTTAGGCAGCATCCTTACCAGTCTTCCTGCCAGCAAGATGGTTGGCCAAGCCCGCTGGCCAGGATCTTTCATGAAGTCCAAAGTGCTTGATTCCTTTGTCTGCTGATGTGAAAGATAACTTGGGGTTCTTCACCCCTTTCTTTTATAGTCCAGTCCAGAACAGGTGCCTATATACCTTTGGGCATCTGGACCCAGACCTCTAATGGCTCTCCTGAGAACCACAGGTTCCTTGGGTCACAGTGCATTAAAGCAGGATCTGTTGGAATCACAATCAGTGGGCCAGATTAAGTGTCACATAAGCCCTGTTGTGAAGGGACAAGTGATACCTAGGTGTGAGGTCAGAGGTTGCCCTGACTCTTTCTGAGAGGGAACGATGAAGCAGAAACACTGCAAGCCTAAACTCATTGTTTTTTCCAGCGCCAAGTGTGGGAATATCCCCTGGAAAGTACAATTGGGCCATCAGTTGCAGTACAGTTAGGTTAGCACCACATACCTCCCAACATTTCAAATGGCTAAAGCGGGATACAGCAAGTGCCACTTAAATTTGGCCTGTCTGTCTCCCGGTAGATGGAGATGGGGGACATTCGGGACAAATGTGAGTGGGGCTGCAACCTCATGTGCCACATCACAATGCCACTTGGTTTGGGGGCTCTATCAAATGGGGATCCTAGGGCAAACTTCCCCTTCCCCTCCCTTGCCCAGGCAGCCCTGACTGAAGGAAATGTTCACTTTAACTTGGACAAGGGGCTCGGGGGGGGGGGGAATCCAAAGTGGGACAGTCCCATGAAACCTGGGACTTTTGGGAGGTCTGGCACCATGCAGAAAATTCAAGCCATGATCTGCGTATGGCCCTTTGGTGGGGATGCTAATAAGCAGCAGTGTTGCCAAGTCTCATGATTTTATCATAGGTCTTGCAATATTTGGTGTTTTCCCTCAAAGCCCCAGCTCCCGGAGTCATGGGAATACATGAGAATCTCAGCTTTCTTAAAAAAGGAAGTTTCTAACCCTCATGGCATCACAGGAAGGCTTGCAAAGGTGACCCTGAGTTCATCCTAACAGCTTAGAAACCAGGATGCAAATAAAAAACATGATTTTTTTAAAAATACAAAATGCATGATTTTTAGGCCAATCTTCAGATTTTTGCTTGATTTTGAATACTTAGGGTTGGCAATACTGAAGTAGAGACAGGGGCTCTTATAATTTTCCCATTCCTGAAGGGTGACCCGACTCTATAGCTTCAGTCACAAAGACTTTATTTCAGATCATAAGAGAACAAACATTTTTTTAAAAGTACCACCCAGGACAGAGAGCACAATGTGTAGGTGCTTCCCAGCTACCCCAGGCTGCATCTGCATGGAAAATGGCGGCTGCCTTAAGCAGAGTCTCTAGAAAATTAAAGGTGCAGTACACAGAAAACAACAACAAAAACCCAGTTACTTAATGACATATTGCAAGCCACAAAGTTTAGATAATTTCAGTGAACAAAAAATTTCAATAACAGGTTTGAGAATGATGTGATTAAAATTTCAGTGAAAAGTTTCCCCCCAGATTTCTTTCTTTCTTTCTTTCTTTCTTTCTTTCTTTCTTTCTTTCTTTCTTTCTTTCTTTCTTTCTTTCTTTCTTTCTTTCTTTCTTTTCTTGTCTCTTTGTACTATCATTGCATCTAGCTGCTCAGTGTAAGAAATTATAGATCCTGCTTCAACATAAAAAAGAAAGAAAAGAAAAAGAAGAACTTTACCTTAAAGGTTTGGCTTAAGGTGCTTCCAAGGTTAAAACCAACATTAGAGCAGAATCTGCTGGAATCACAAATATTGGGTCAGATCAAGTTTCACATAAGCTCTTTTAGGAAGGGTTAATTGATGTGTACCCTGGACCCATGCTCAGGAATGAATTTCACCCATTGTGCACAGATATGGTACAAAATAATTCCAGAGGACTCAATAAACAATGCACTATAAATTAACTAATATTTTATTTATTATGAAATCATAAATAGGTGCCCGTCCCAGGTTATGTGCACCCTGACATAAATCAATTTCATTAAAACAAAGCTTAAATACCATGAGCTGCTTTTCCTACCATAGCACTTGCCAGCAAATAAAATAACTCCCACCCAGAAAACTGCTTCCACCCATACTTCAAATGCCTAAGACAAAAGATGGATCTTGCGGCATTGATGCTGACAGACCTATGAACTGGCAGGCTGGGTGGAGGAGCAATTTCCAGAAACAAGATCTCATGAAGCAACCGCATTGCTATCTCAGGATTGGCCAAGATGCAAAAATTACAGTGGTGAAAACCCGGTGTGCTGTGCAAGAGACTGTGTAGCCACGACATCTTCCCAAAGAGAGAATTGTTTGGGCTTCTGCAGCAGGACGTGTATCCTGAGGAACAGAGGCTCTGACATGGAATGCTCTGGAATTTCCTTCTTGCAGTGCCAGTTTTCCGATCTCCTGGAAGCTTTGGGGAGAATGGCACAGATTTATACGCCGTACATTTCTGCAGCTCTGACTCTCAGCACAGTCCTGCATGGCCATCCTTTATTTCTGTAGCCTTTGGTGTGAAATGTAATTGAGATTGCCCTCTAGGAGCTATTTTAAACGGCTCATGATGATGTAAAAATAATTAGGCAAAGCGTATTTTTGTTTATACCCTCCCCCACCTGATCCCTCATCAGAGAGTTTTAGAACTCCCTGGCTGGCCGTGTTATTAAAATATTGCACTTGGAGCCAGGGCCGAATGAATTTCACAGGGTAGATCCAAGTCTCTGCTGCCTCCAGGCTGACTAGTGGGAGGTGAAATGAGAAGGGGGCGAAAAGCCAGAATAAAGTGACATGGGAAGTAACAGGTTCAAACCCCCTGGAAGCCAGCTGGAGTTTTTCCATTGACTTCAAAAAGCTTTGGATCAGGCCATAAATTCATTTACTCTCCCGCAACCACCCAACCCCCTGATAAATAAAACCTGGGGAGTGTCATTAAAAATATTTCCAGGATCAGCACTGGCATCGGAATCAGTGCTTTCTCTGGCTGATCTCATCAGTAATTTGACAGATGATCTAAGCATTGTGTGGCAAATGCACATCTCTGAATTGCAGGCTGGGGTTGTTTGGTAAGTTTAAGACCTAAACTGAATTATTCTGTTTCCCAGGCTTACTGATAGCTGCCTGCACTCTAGAATACATGAGAACTAGCCTCTGAAAAGCATGGTGCATGTGTTAGAGAGGATTTGGAGAGGGGTGGAAAAACAAGGGCTTACTTCTGCCACCTGTACTCCTGTGGACTAATGGCTTATGTCATAACTTGTTCCATCAATCCGTTGTTGAACGATGAAGGCAGATTGCATTGTTTGCTGTGTCTTAATTGTTAGAACTTCTTGGGAAACAGTTTTCCCATGCAGCGAATATTTGGGGAATTCCAAATTTTTTACCCCCCAAATCAAGCCAAAATGTTGAAATCTCAAAAATGTTCACCAAAAAAAAAAAAGAAAAACCTTAAAAAATATGAATTTAGGTCAATTGGAGCATTCCATTTCGATGTCAACCTTTTAATCATTTCTTGGCTCCCCCACTCCCCAGTCTAATTAGCTTGCATTTGGAAACAAAAAGCTGTTCTGAATGGAAACTTTTTCCAATGTGGTTTTGAGTTGGGGGGGATTTCTTGAAACCTGTTTCACAAACAATTTTTGGTTTCCACGAGTTGGTGCCTTTTTGCGAAAAGCAAATTCTTGACCAGCTCCATCAGTTACCCTTTGGAATAGTCCTGTGTGGTAGTTGAGCCCACTGAGCTCCGAATGTTTAGCCATTGGGCTACAGCACAGAGAAAGATACTTCCGAGTCCTGACCCTGGGCAAAGTGGGTAGAAACAAGTGCAGCGGGAAAATGACATGAGACCTCAGGAAGAAAGAAGACTGGGGATGTCAGCAAATGCATGGAGATGTAAGGGAAATTATTCCATGTTTGTACTGCACCTAGCACAACAGGGTCTTGCTCCGTGAATGGGGCTCCTCCCCATTACCATAATATACCTAATAAACCACCAACAGCACCTAGCACAATGGGGTCCTGGTCCATGACTAGTTTGCCTTGGCGTTACCATAATACACCTAATATATAATGTTTAGCACCCAGCACAATAGAGTGCTGTTCTATGGTATTACTGTAATGCACCTAATGCAAACAATAACAATATAATATTTAGTTAGAGCAGCCCTAGGCCAAATCCTCAGCTGCTATAAATGGGAACAGCCCTGTTGTGGCACTCTGCCCATTTACACCAGCTGGGGATCTGGCTCAAGGCGCAGCCTGCCAGCAGGAATGAACTCCTGATATAGTGCCTGGCCCTGGGAGGTACGGGGTGCGATTGATCCCCCCAGGACAGGGTCCTAGAGTCTGAAGAGTGCTGAAAGGAGAGAGCTGAATACTGTAGAAATTAGGTGGGTAAGGTTGGGAATGGGGTTGATCCCTAGAGGATGTTAGTGTTTGGCCAGGCTAGTGCATGTGTCCCAGGTGATAGCTCAGTGGTTTGAGCATTGGCCTGCTAAACCCATGGTTGTGAGTTCAATCCTTGAGGGGGCCATTTAGGGATTTGGGGCAAAAATTGGGGATTGGTCCTGCTTTGAGCAGGGGGTTGGACTAGATGACCTCCTGAGGTCCCTTCCAACCCTGATATTCTATGATGAGAGTCACGTTGTATGCCTTGGGAGATGGAGTTGCAGACTCATAGCAATGCTGTTGTGTTCGCCATCCCTTCCCGTCACCCAAAACTACCCCATTTATATCAGTGAATCAAATTTCAGCAAAGAGCCGTGAAGCTGAGCTGTGGAATACTCTGGTTCTCTGCAGACATACACAATGCCAACCCCCCGTCCTCCCCGCCTCTATTAGGCGGAAAAACCTCTTTGTCAGCTTAACGAGCCCAACAAGCTGCATGCAAAAAGGGCAGGCAGGGAGGGGGAACTGTGTATTTAATCACTGAAGAAAAGGGCTGGTGATGCTTAGTACACATGGCCTGTCCTTGGGAAATTGTAGCCGGAGGGTAACAAAGTGTCCGGCTCTTCATCTGGCAGGGAATAGACTAGAGGCTGCCTTCCTCAGTCATTTCAAATAAATCTCAGTTACTGATACAAAAGGCTCTCAGGAGGTCATTGATAACCCTCAGTATGAAACCCAAACATGATCACTACCTCCTGCTGGGGAAGGAGCAGGTTTAGAAGGGGTTAATTAGAAGGATAATGAGCTAACAAGGCTTCATTTCTGTTCAATGGCTCAATGAGGAATTCAATAGAGGGGCTTATTCTAACTGAACAATTCCAAGGTTTAGAGAGATTGACCATTGATTGGCTACTGGACTATTTATTTGTGGGTTTTCACTAGACAGAAGGTCTCCTTTATTTGTATTTTAAGGCCATGATTGGATGCACTGCAAGCAACAGCATGTTCAAGGCTGGATTTAAAAATAATAGCAATAAGTAGGAGAAGAAATATAGGATTAGGTCTTCTACCCCAGTAGAAGTTCTGGCCCAAAGGGTATGTCTATACTTCAATAAAACACCCATCACGGGGTCCCAGAGCCCGGGCTCCAGCCTGAACACTTACACTGCAGTTTTATAGCCCCAACGCCTGAGTCAGCTGACACAGGCCAGCCAGGCGTGTTTCATTGCAGTGTAGACAAACCCAAAGAGTTTACAATTCAAGTGCAGCACAGAAGTAACTAAAAACTCACGGCTGAAACAGAAAGTAAGCTATAAGAGAGTAAAGCAAAACAGCCAGGGCCAGCTCCTAGAAGGTTTCTAGGTGCCTAAATCCCACTGATTTCAGAGTCACAAACGTATCAAACCCCCAACCTTCCTTTGAAATCAGTGGAAGGTAGATGCCCAAATTTCCTTGCGGCTCTGGGCCTGAGTGCTTCTTGCAGAGTGCTGAATATCCTGGTTTCTAGCATTCGCAGATCACACACTCGGGCTTTTTGCTGGTTGTTGGTAGAAATGATAAAATGGGGTGCAATTTACAAGCCTGTTTTTGCTGGGTGCCCTCTGCAGCCACGCAGGTCAATGGACACTGGGGACATTCGCCCCTTGAAGAATGCTGTTCTGTGGGGGAAGGGAACGACCGGTAGCAAATCAATGGTGACCAGCTGTGTAACTGGGAATGAAATATCTGCAGATAAATGTTTCCTCTTTTGCACAGTATTTACATCCTGATTTCTCTCTGCCTTGGCTATTATTTTACTCTGTAATCACACTGCTACAACAAAGGAGCTGAGGAGTTAATATATGACTGTAGGTTTGGGCTAGGGTTCATGGCTTGGATTGGACACTGAATCGGGGCTAGATTTTGGATCTGGCTGTGCTGAAATCTCTCGAGCTGTTCTTGTGAGATTGTAGCCTCCCAGGGCAAAAACCGAATGACAATTGACAGCCTTGCAAGAATTCTTGTGCCATTTTAGCTACCTTTCAAACAGAGCAAGAAAATAGTTCCCTTCTGGTTTTGGATCGAGTCCAAAACCAAAACGCACATGGATTGAAATGTGAGCTTTGGGTTTTAGATGATTATTTAACACTGAGTCTGTTTCTTTAACAATGTAAAGCAAGTTGGGTTACATTTTGTACAAAATTGGCAATATTAGATTGTTGCGTTGTAGGAAAAACCTTTGGTATTCATAGAGTTTAAGGCCAGCTAAGACCATTAGATCATCTAGTTTGACCTCCTATATATTACAGACTCTTAAATTTCACCCAGTTACCCCTACACTGCAGCCAGTATATTGTGTTTGACTAAAGCATCTCCCGCAGAAAGAAATCCAGTTTTGATCTGAAGACAGCAAGAGATGGAAAATCCACCACTTCCCTTGGCAGTTTGTTCCACTGGTTAATCTCCCTCACTGTTAAAAAAGATTGTGTCTAATTTCTAATTTGGATTTCTCTGGTTTAAGCTTCCAGCCACTGATTCTTGTTCTGCCTTTCTCTGCTCAATTAAAGAGCGCTAAAGATGCACCTGGTTAATGCTGGGGTTCAAAGAAGTTGAAAGCACCTAACTCCAAATCAAATAAATCAATCAATCAAATAAAGATGCATCTGAAAACATAAAAGACCAGAATCTGATCTGACTATCACCTTTGTCCATTGGGACGAACCCCACAGAAGTCAATGAGCCAGAGCTGAGAATTGGAGCTGGTAGGTTTACACCAGTAAATGAGGACAGAATTGGGCCCCTAATCTTGGAAGCAGTTTATTAGAATCATATTATATTTTAAAAGGCAATTTTAGATTAACTAGGCCTAAAAAAATCCCACACCAGTGACACATTAAGTGTGTGTTACAGTGTATTAGCTGACAAAACCGAAATTGTTCTTTAACATTCCGAAAGCTGGTGTTAAGCACAATAACAACAATTTTTGCTTTCAATAGGAATCTGACCCCTTGTTTGCCCTCTGCCCTGACCCCAGTCTCTCACTGTAACCGGTCTTGTGGAGCACCAGTTCCCTGCAGCTCCATGCCCCCTTGAAATGATGATCATTAAAAGTGTTTTCCTTTGGATTTTCTCCTTCTGATGATTGCTTTCCCTTGAGCTTCTTTTCCATCCAGATGTATTTCTTGATTTTCCATCTCTTCTATGTTTCCAAAGGATTCTGCTGTTCTTTTGGTGGATAATTGGAAATCGTAGCACACTATCGTCTCACTTTTCGTTCAGTGTTATGCTGGACGTGTTATGCTTTTGTTCATGAAAAAGAGAGGCTGTGCACTCTAGTGGTTAAAACAAAGTGCATTGTTCTGCCATTTGCTTTCAGTCTGACTTGGGCAAGTTATTAACCTTGCTCAGCCTCCATTTCCCATCTGTATAACGGGGATCATCATAGAATCATAGACTCATAGGACTGGAAGGGACCTTGAGAGGTCATCTAGTCCAGTCCCCTGCACTCATGGCAGGACTAAATATCTAGACCATCCCTGACAGGTGTTTGTCTAACCTGCTCTTAAAAATCTCCAATGATACTTGCCTACCTGATGGGGGTGTTGTGAAGTTTCATTTGATACTGACAATAACATAGGAACAAGGGGTCATTTTATGAAATGAGAAGACAGCCAAATTACACATTGATGAAAGGAAATATTTTTTCACACAATGCATTGCTGAACTGTGGAACTCATTGCCACTGGAAGTCTTTGAGGTCAAGAACTTAGCAAGATTCAAAGTGAGATTAGACCTTTATATGGTTAAAAAGAATATTCACTGTTCTAATAGCTAATGCTGACACACATTTTGGAAAGGGTATAAGGGCCCATGCTTCAGGGTTTAACCAATCGTAACTATTAAGGGTTAGGACAAGATCTTCATTGGAAGCAGATTACCTCACATCTGCCCACTGCAGGGTTCTTACATTTTCCTCTGAAGCAGCTGGTGCAGGCCAGCATGGGAGACAAGATGGACCCCGGGTCTGATCTAGTATGTCAATTCTTATGGCTCTGTGATTGTAAAGCAAAGTGTTATGGAGAGAATTTTCAAATGTACAAAGAGCAATTAGGCATCCAATTCCTATGGCAAATGAATGGATGATAGGACCTTAACTCCTATCTATGCCTTTGAAAATCTCCCTCAGCAACATCACAGTTGTTTTCCAGGAGCTGCCTGACTTTATACATTTAGGGAAAAATGTTTCCCAGCAACTCAGGGCACCTCATTGTTGTTCTTGATAAGATTGACTTTCTGTCCAGAATGCTTGTGACCTTAGAGGGTCTAAACAGCAGTGATGGGATCAAGTTAGATCTGGAACTGGATCGACAGTTGAAGTTTCTCAAGTTCAAGTCAATCAGCATCCTCGTTCTAGTTTGACCTGTTATAGAAACAGGTCTGAGTGCAAAGTTTGGATTCTGGAGTTGGACTTCCCCAAAACTTCAGGTCCCCAGCCCCATCTCTAACTAAGACGAGTCAAAATCTCTTTCACAACTGTTTGCAAACAACTTATAAGCTGAAGATCACAAAAGCTCAGAATTCAGGAATGCAGAAGTGTCTTCTAGTCTGACAGCAACCCAAGCCAGGAGAACGAGGCAGCCCTTGCAATGAAAAATCAACAGCCGGTATTTGTACCTTTTTCTTTACTGCAGAGTGGGAGCCTAATGCCAGATGGCTGTCTCCATTGTTGTGGGCACCATTTTGTGCCTACAAACAATTCTGAGTGTGAATGTTACCACCAAGAGATCGAACAACCTGAGGGTGCCCACTGAGCAGCTGCTGAGCCATCTGAGTGAGCCATATTATGATATCAAAGTTTAAGGAGAACTCCCCATGGAAATCGTGGGGAATCATGGCCATTTTCACCACTAAACTAGCAGTTAAGGGAGGAAGGATGGTCTTGGGGTTAAGACATTCGATTGAGACCCAAGAGATCTGATTTCTATTCCCGACTTTGCCCAGACTCCCTGAGTGACCTTGGGCAAGTCACTTAGTCTCCCTTAGGCTATGTCTAGCAGTGTGGTTCTCAGCTGGCAATGCTACTATTTTTAGCACGCTAGCTCTCAGAGAGCTAGCACGATTATGTCTGTGTGAGCTGGGAATCACACCTCCAGCTCCAATTGTAGATGTAGCCTTAGTTTCTGTTCTGTCAAATATTAATACTTCCTTTTCCCCACTCTTTGTCTGTTTAGATTGTTTCATCTCTTTGGGGCAGGGTTTGTCTCAATATATGTGTACAGTGCCTACAGGTAGGCCTCAGATCTCGGTTGAAGTCTCTAGGTGCTACTGTAATACAAATAACAGCTGTGCGTAACATCATTATGTTTTGATTTAACATGGCTGTCTGCTTTATTTGTTTATAATACTCATTTGCCTTTTACAAAAGTGGGTGCTGGTGTTTTTGAAGGGGGCTGGTTGAATGGTACAAAAAGCACCTTGCAAATACATTGCATTGGACAATATTTGTGTGCTTGTGTGTTTCCTTATTCACAAGTACTGAGACGATAGCCAGTTTGTTCATGATAATTGTCACAGAGCCCCAAAAATTTCACAGATGCTCACAGCTGAAAAAAAAATATTTCTCTTCTCTTCTCTTCTCTTCTCTTCTCTTCTCTTCTCTTCTCTTCTTGATAGATTATTCCACACACTCATCACTGTACAGTAGTATCTGAGTGCCTGCCAGTCTTGAATAAGCAACGCCACTGGCATCTGTCATATGTTGTCTGTTTGTGTTGTTTACTTTCCCTTTTAAAAAGTTTTAGCCTCCAACCAGGGAGCCCAGATAACATTATGTGAGGCAGGCATTATGTAACACACCGTGATGAGCGGAAGCAAACCATTCGCAAACAATGCATCGGCTCAGATTTGTTTGCATAATTTATTCAGCAAATACTTAGAACTGGAAATGAGGAGTAGCAACCAGGGATTTTCAATCAGAAAACATGGGTTAAACTCACCGGATAAATTATTTGGGGTTGAGCTGGCAAACAGCTCTATGATTAAGCGTGGCAATTTTGTGAGTGACTGAGGGAAAAGGAGAACTCTCCCAGATTTTACTGTCACTGGTATTTGACCTCTTAAACTTAATCTTTCATTGAGGTTCTCCTAAGTATGAGGCTATGCAATTTCTCTATTACAGTGTTTGTTGGGAAAATGAGCCAGACATGTTAATTGTGCTGTCTGCGACATAAAATCAGTGCATGAATCTGTGCTTGGATAGTATTTTAATTTCCTTGATCAGGAAACTCTGCAGTGCCTTCCCCCATACCCTAACATGTTTATTAGCTAGTTGTACAGCGTGGAAACTTTTTAAAGCAGGGTCCATGTTCGTAACTTGGATCATCCCCTTTTATGCTTTGCAGTTTGATTTTATGGACTTGCTATTTCAGAGAAACCCGTTTAAAAAGAGGGAAAAATGTGCTTTTGCCCTGCATTGTTCTATGAAAGCATCTCCCATCAGCCCTCACCTTCTGTTCAGACACCCCCAGCCTGCAAACAGAGAATGGCAGATTTGTGTTCTCTAGGCCCCAGATGGGGCTCCTTTCTTCCTCTTCTGTAAGTTAATGGCGTCTTGCTGAGACCAACTGGGCATGCAGAGATTTGGGCAAAACTCACAGCGGTTGTCTCATAACCCCAGCATTTCACGGCCTCATCCCAACATGACAGCCAGCCCCTGTTGGAGGACATAAATGGCTGTAATGTGGTGCCAAAGGATACATGAAGGGTTACACTGATTGCAAGGCGGATGGATTTATTTATCAATTGTTAAATAAATTAAGACTATCCTAGGCCACCAGCAGGCAAAGGTGCTTGAGAAAGATGCTTTATCCTGGCATTCAGAGGAGACAAGATCCCATTTGGCTGATTTATATGGTTCTGCTGCTGAATCGCTAATGAAAGAAAAACCCATTTTGATCATCAGAAAGATTCTTTTTCTTTTAAAACCAGATCCACTTCTCTTCACTATTGCAAGTTTATGGGCCAGATCCTCAGTGGATGTAAATCAGTGTACCGCCACTGAAGTCAATGGAGTTATGCTGATTTACGCCAGCTGAGAATCTCGCCCAATTACTTACCAGCCAAAAACTGTTGTACAGCCACTATATATGACTACAGCTGCCTACAGGATAGAGTTGGGGTCAAAACTGGCCATCGAGGATTTGTGGAATGGATATAAACCCTCATGCTTCAGGGAAGAAGCAAACCTCTAAATACTGGCGGTCAGGAAGAAATATTCCCCACAGACAGGTTATTCCATAATTCCATTACAAGGTTCCCTGCACCTTCCTCTGAAGCAGGTGGTACTGGCAAGTATAAGAGACAGAAACTGGACTAGGTGGACCATGGGTCTGATCCAGTTTGGCAATTCCCATATTCCTCAGATGTAAGGTGTTGTAGGAGTGCTAGAAGCCAGGATAGAAAGGAGTGTTTGCAGATCTCCTGCAAAATCGTCATATAGCTCTATTGAGCTGTTGAATAGTTTCCAGATAAGTGATAGAATTTATTTTTATTATTTTTTAATATTTTTATTATCACAGTAACACCTAGATCAGTGGTTCTCACCCTGTTTACCATTGTGGACCGCATATGCAGCTCACTGTGTTATGTGGGCCTCATCCACGCAATATATATACTACCTGTATGACCCTAAGGATGTCACATGGGCCGCAGCCATGTGCTGATTGGGCCGCAAGCAGTCCACGGGTTGTCAATCACTGATCTAGAGGTTCTAAACAAGGTCTGTGCCCCATTGTGCTAGGTGCGGTATATGTTTAGAATATGAGATAGTTCCTGCCCCAAATTGTTTTCAGCCTAAATAGACAAGACTGACAAAAAGTGTGAAGGGAAGTGATTTGCCTGAGGTCACATGACAGGTTGGCGTTTGAGGTGGGAATAACACTCAGGTCTCCTGACTCCCCGTCTAACATCCTATCCCCTAGGCTATGCTGCCTTACATAGGGCACTTAGAACTTGCCCGGACACAGCAGTAGGATAGGTACACTGGGGACACCCCTGCATTGACTGGGCTGGAATTGATGACCTAATAGGTCTCTCTCTCTCTCTCATTTCTTTAATTCTGTGAGGAAACCCACCAAATCCCTATCTGGGGATTCTGCTAATTCACTCATAAGCAGCCAAATTACCAACATATGAACAAAGTATTGTAGAGACTGATTATTAAGAGAGAGCATTCCTCTGCCACTCTACCGGTGAAGTGCTGTCGGGTTTCATGAACAAAGATTTTAAGAGCAGCCAGGATGAAAATTCATCCCGTTAGTGGCAGGAAAATATCTTCTCTGGAAACTCAGCGAAAGAACCAAGCCAACAAGGCAAATGGCTCTATAAAGAGAACCACAAATAACTGCAAAGAGCCTAGAGCACATGCCAGGGAAACAGGACCTACCGAGCTTTTCTTCAGGTCTGCCCAAGATTCATGTGGCTGGTGGCAAGCTGGGCATGAGGAGGCCACAAGAAGGGTAACTAGCAATGACCTTGATTCCTAAGCTGGCATCTCTGCTGCCCATGCTGGAGGTGAATATTGTCCTAGTCAACCAATCAGAATGCTCAGGTCCCAGTGATCCAAATTCTAATTGAACATCTTCAGAGGCTACCACTATTCATATGGTACCTGCTTCCCTCAGATGTGTCTGACATCTAAGCATACGTCAGCCACTCTCAGGACATCTAGCATACATGGGGCAGCAAAGGGGTTAAGAAAGGCTAGAATGAAAAAGCAATTATGAGGCCTATCATTTATAACCTATCGCAGCTCCTACTGAACGTCTTCATTCGCACATTTACTTGGTATTTTACGATCCTTTTAAGTAGCTTCCCCATACGTAAAGTGGCACCATATCCCTATTTGCTAAATCTGACCTCCAGGCTACCTGTGTTTAATGGAGCAGACAGCTAGCAAATTAGATCCAGTAATTGAGCATTTTCAGAGCAGCTGTTGTCAGGTACCACCTGTTCTTAAAGAAGGTTAAGAGGAAGTAACTTGGGGCCAGATTTTGCCTTTTGATGCTCCTGTGCATTGTACATTGAAATCAGGGGGGAATTTCATGCATGAATCTGGTTCTCAATAAGGGACTTTCATAGTGAAGAAAACTCTTAAATTAGATGCAACCTAAAAGATCTCTGTCTCTCTCTCTCTCTCTCTCTCGGGTTTGCCACACATTCTCTCACATCATTTCATCCATCAAAGTCATAATGCTGTGTCTGTGATCCCATCACCATATCTGTGACAACAGATTGGTATGTCACAAACAAAACTGACTGACGTCACCCCAGGAGCTGCTGAAGGAGGAGCTATTAGGGAATGGGAGAAATCCCTAGCTAAGCCACCAGACTGTAAAAGAAGGACTCAGAGGAGAGCTCACCACGCAAATGACTTTTTGTATAAATGTTCTTGTTTCAAGTTTCTTCAGGTGCAAAATCTCCCTGTTTGACAGCCCATCAATCACATCTGGGGGCACCATCAATAAAGCTGTCCCTCTATTTCCCTTGGGTCTGAAGAAAGAAAAAAAATCCAGCTGTTAATATAAAATTAATTCTCTTACATTAAACAAATCATTATAGGAGTCTTATTTTTGAACCATGATGGCACAGATTTACATTTCCTTGTACGGCACACATATATTGGTCCAAATTTAGCCCTCGTGTGTGTTAGATGGATGCCTCTCCATTAGCATCTCTGGGGGTACACCTGTTTATCCTCGAGGGAATTTGACTCCTCATTCCTAATGCCATTTGACAACTGCACACTAGGAAGTGGTGCAGTGGGAGTCACAAACTGGCAAGCCTTTGCATCTCAGCAACCAATAGATTCCCAGATTTTAAGGCCAAAGGGACCGTTATGATCATCTACTCTGATTTCCTGCATAATGTAATCCAGTGATTTGTGCAGCTGGTCCAATCACTTGTTGGCTGAGATAGACTATACCTTTTAGAAAGATGTCCAGTGATGGAGAATTTACCACAATCTTTAGTAATCTGTTCCAATGGCTAGTTACCCCCAGACTCATAAAGAAGTGTGTTTTATTTCCAGTTTGAACTTCGTTGACTTCAACTTCCAGTCACTAGATCTTGCTTTGCCTTTGTCTACTAGATTAAATCTCTGGTGTCAGATAGCTTCTCCCTGTGTGGGTAATTATATACCAGGATCCAGTCTCTAACTATCTGCTTCCAGGTTCCAAATGCAATGTGAAAGCAGAGGGGATAGGGTCCAAGCCTTTGTCTACACAGATCTTGCTCTTAAAATTTCCCACCAATGCAGATCCCCAAGTGGTAGCAACAGTGTGTAGAAAAGTTTGACATTTTTACCTGTACAGTTATATAAAACTATTGCCATTTATATCAGCTGAAGATCTGGCCCCTGTTTCTTCCCTGGCTCTTTTGCTTGTGCAAAGAAGGCAGGATGAGATCCCAATGGATTGTTATTTAAGTGTCTTTCCTTCCATTTCTCCCCTGCCAAACATTTTCTACACAAGTTATGAAGAGCAGGATGGGTTCTCTCCCTCCCTCTCTTAATCTTCTGGCTACCTTTGTGCGGGTATATCATGGAGATCTCCTTTTCAGTTCATGTGTTTCTTCGGAGCTCAGTGTAACCTTCCTCTGTGCCTCATCTTTCCAAAGCTCTTAATGCAGAATCCTTCCCCCCGCCCCCTCCCACTGTGTCAAAAGCTTTCTGCGAGTTGATGAATCCATGCACAGTGGTAGGTTATATTCATTTGTCTTCTTCTCCAGTTCATTTATCACAATGAGTGCTCTGTTGTGGGGAGTCCTCCTGGAAAGCCTGTTTATTCTCCTGGCTGGCTGAAACGTAGCATTTCAATCAGCTGCTTGCTTATTACCGCTACCTAGCTGGAAAATCTAGACAGTACACAGAAGGGCGGAGAGGTCTTCCTTTGTCACTCTTCTCGTGTGGAAGAATGATAATAGCATTTTCATGTCTTTCCCACCACATGCTGCGAATAGTTTTGTGGTGGCTTTTATTTCCCCACGGCAACTGGACACTTCCAATTGTCAAGCTTGTGATAGGAAGTCTTCACTTTGCTACTCACCTGTGAATAGTATAGTGTCAGTTCTGTCCTCTATTTCCTTCACTCTGGGTGGTGTGGGATGAAGGGAAGCAAGCATCTTTAGGCATTGAGAGGTCTGCTTGTATACTAATAAACCCTTTCACTTCTCGGGAGCCCTCTGAAGATCTCAAAGCATGTTACTACCATTAATTAAAGCCCTCTGTACACTGGGAATTTGAGCCAGATGCCTGTGAAGACAGGCAAAAGCGTGGTTTGACCTGGTGCAGTTTACTCTGGTTTCAAGCAATGCCAGTTGTGGCCGATAGTGATTTTGCCTGTCTACATGAAGTGTTTTCACTGGTGCTGCTGCCCTGATCCAGTATGGCGACCCCTCTGAATTATAGACTACCTCCAGTTTCAGCATTGCAAGAACATCAAGGGGTCTAACTGGTTATGTACAATTATCTTAGAGGACTGGCTTAAAAAAATGTATGCAGTAACAGATCTCACTGTGCTACATGCGTATAATACCTGACTCTGTATTAGTTCTACCAGCAATGAAAGCAGAGAGGATTGCTATGCCATTTGAACATTTTCCTTAGCATATGAAACCCCCCACATGGGTGGATTCATCTGTGGGTTTATCATTCTTTTGACAGGTAATTTTCTCCTTGGTGCATATAGCTGAGACTTTTGCAAACCACCGGTTTATGGGCGAAATGATGTTGTTCTACCATTGGCTGCAAGGAGCAAGCCTTGGGGATGTGTTTACTTGCTGTTTTGTCCTCTTCCAAACCCCTTGCTTGGTCAGATTATTTATTAGACGCTGTATATGTAGTGGACCATTGTCTATAATATCTTGATATCTGGGCACAATCATCACACATATTATTTGGTACAATATTACCTCAGGGCTCCGATCAAGGCTCAGGGGTCAATTGTGCTAGACACTCACATAACAAAAAGATAGTCCTTGCCTCAAAGAACTTAGAGTCTAAGGGCCCATCTTCACTGCAAAGTTAGCTTGAGTTACAGCTCAAGTGTCGCCCCTAACTCCACCCAGAAAAACTCTTCACTTGAGTAGTACTTTCAACTCAAGCTGGCTGGCCCTAGAAGGGTGAACTCAGGTGAGCCCAACTCACTAGCTGCTAACATGACCACTCTGTAAGGTGGACACAGGCTAGCACCACTTGAATGCCGCTAGTCCTCCAATACTTCCCCATGATTCCTTTCATGTGCGCAGACAGGACAGACCAGTTCTACAGTTCACTGGGAGAGAATTCATAAGGTGACTCAGATCACTGAAGCACTAAGAACCATAGAGGATGCCCCCCGAAGTCTTAGTGCCACACATGAGTGAGTGCAGTGCCCGTGTGGATGCAACAGGCTGAGTGTTATATTACTGTGTGGTCACAATCACTTGAGCTAGGCTAACTTGAGAGGAGTAGCGAGAGTGCAGGTAACTCGAGTTAGCTCTGCAGTGAAAACACACCCTAAATCAAAAGTCTCCCTTAGTACTATATCTCCTCCAGCATAGATTGTTACTTTTCTTGTTCCTCTTGAACATCCTCTTAGGAGTATTTCATGATCTGTGGAAGATTTGGTATCAGATGCAGATATGAATATGTATAACTATAGGATTGGATTCTCCTCTCATTTACACTGATTGGCTCCAATGACTTCGATGGAATTATTCCTAACCTCCACCCAAATGAGCGGAGAGTCATAGGAGGTCGAATAGTAGTCGTCAAATCCATTATTCAATTTTTCTTTTTTGTTTTGTATCTATATGTGTGGGCTGGTCGGAAATTTTCCATCAAAACTTTTTTTTGACAGATAATGGGAGTTTAGACAAATCAAACATTTTCATAGAAAGTGTCCAATTTGCTTAATTTATTGACATATTTATCAAAAATTTCCACTGAAAAAAGTTCATTTTTCAACCATTTTTCAACGGAGATTTTCTGGATTTTGATTTTTTCTTAACATTTTTCATCATAATTTCAATGAAACAACTGGATTATTTTTTCACACTTGTTTTTGATAAATTTACCCAGATTTTTTTCATCGCAATTGCAGGGTAAAATGTTATTTCCATAACAACAAAAGGGATTATTTATTTTTGTGCAAAATGTTTGCAATCTGCCCCCTTTATTTTTGGACCAGCTTTAATGCTAATCTGTTTGATGGAAGGGAATTGCAGTTTTTAGCTGTTTTCCCTGTTGTCATTGTTATTATTTATTGCATGATTTAAGAAGGACTACAGCAATACGTAATATGACTAGAACTTGTTGAAATATTGCTAACTACATTTTTTCAATAATTTTGTCAAAATTGTTAGACATTTATGATTTGTATGTGCTTTTGTAAAATTTTCTATGTATTTTTTTATTGATACAGTTATCAAATGTTTTCATTTACCAAAATCCCAGTTTTCAAGAAGTAAAAATTAACCCTAACTATGAAGTTGTTATAAAATGATTATTGACATTTTTGGTTTACAGCAAACCTGGTTTTTCACAAACAAAAATATTGATTAAGAAAAATAGTGAAAAATTCCAAGAAAAATAAAAATAGGTTCCTTGAGACCACTGAGCCGTGGTCAGAGCATTGTTCTTTTTAGAGCAGAACACATATGTAGAAAAAATTGCAGAACATTTTCAATATTTCCTGTGAATTATTTTTTGTCAAAATTTCAAATATTTGAAAAATTTTGATTGCTATTTAGACTGGTGGAAAAACAGTAACAAATTTTGCAATTTTTGTTGACATTTTTTAGAAATGAAAATTTTCAACAATCTCTAAATATTTTTTTTTCATTTTTAAAAATTTTTCAACCTGATCTAGTGATGACAGGATGTGTCGAGTATACTGTTTCATCTCTCACTGACCATTCCAAGAATCCGAGCCATTTCATTTTGTATTGTAAAGAGAGTAAAGATTTAAATATTTAAACCACAGACAGAGTTAGAGAAAGAGTCATAAGCCAGATCCTCAGCTCACAAACTGACAGGAGCTCTGCCGATTTGCACCAGCTCAAGTTTTGGGCACATATATATTTTCCAAAATCAAATTTCCTCCCCATGGTAATTAATCGTACCTCTGTTTACAAAAGAAAGAAGGAAAGAAAGAAATTTTAAAATGTAGTGTATTTTTCATACCAATGTAGAATATTTCCTTTTTGTGTTTTGCTCAACTTATACAATGAGGGCCTGATTCCCTGGTGGCCTGCAACTTGTGGTGTCATTTAATACCAGCATAAAGTGGTATAAAACTGTAGTTCTCAAACTAGGGCCGCTGCTTGTTCAGGGAAAGCCCCTGGCGGGCCAGGCTGGTTTGTCTCCTGCCGCATTTATAGGTTCGGCCAATTGCGGCTCCCACTGGACGCGGTTCGCCACTCAGACCAATGGGGGCTGCAGGAAACGGCGTGGGCCAAAGGATTTGCTGGCCGCCCTTCCTGCAGCCTCCATTGGCCTGGAGCGGCAAATCATGGCGAGTGGGAGCCGCGATCGGTTGAACCTGTGGACCTGGCAGGTAAACCAACCGGCCCAGCCTGCCAGGGGCTTTCCCTGAACAAGTGGCAGCCCTAGTTTGAGAACCACTGGTGTAAAACGCTATCAGATCAGACCATTAGCATTTTACACCCATTTTGCACTGGGGGAAGTGGCTGCAAAAGGTGCAAAAGAATCAGCTGATTTGACCAGTCGGTTTCAGTTTTGCTTACACATTTATGATGGGAGTCACCGGATGGTGCAGTTACATATAGCCTGTTTTTTTAGTGCTCATGCAGTATACAGTCTTTGGGAAATAATGCTGTGTTAGTTTTGTGTTGCAGTTTCTTTAGAGGGCAGCTGTTGCAAACAGCAGGATGTTTTGCTGTCAGTCTTAATCTTTCTAACTACAGACAATTTTAGGGGTAGAGCTGCTTCCTGGGCATTGGTGTTTGGGCTGAGATGACTAAATGAGGGGCTTGCCTGAAAGCTGTTTGTGACCACCTCTGTTCAAGGGCTGTATAAAGTGTAAGTAAACAAGTTACGCTAAGAAAATACAGACACTCCATATCACTGATATTTCTTCCAGTGGGAACAGCCCAGCAAGGTCGTGACATCTACTTCAGCTTGCCACAAGAACAACAATGCTAAGGCCTGCTCCACATTAGAGAAATGTGCAGCAACTTTAACTGCTTCAATATAGTTTACTCTGAGGTTAAATTAGAGTGCAAGCCCTACTTTAAGGGTTTGTACCAATGCAACTAGACTGATGTGGCTAATTTCTCTAATGTGGCCATGGACTCAGATCACTTTAAACTCAGATACCCTATCTCTATGCTGCACTGTTGGGGTTGCAACCCTGCAGAGGAAGGTTTTATTTGTGTTTTAAAATGTTTCCCTCTGGGATTTCAGAAAAGTGATGTTTTGGCCGGGTTTAGGGGTTTATAAAAGCAGATTGCCAGCACACCCTAAATTTTGGGGCTTGCTGGAGCTAGGCAGGTGCTGCTACAATCTAGACATGTAACCTGATGCAAGAGTGCAAATGAACTCTGCTAAGAAAACTGAGCCTTTCAATCATCACCTGACTTTCCCCTCTGGCTTTTGTCTCATGAATACGTCCAGCTGGGTCTGAAAATAGTTGAAAGCTTTCTCTCCCTGCAGGCCGTCATGGGTCAGTTCCCTAGTCCGAAACCTACAGGTAATGGGCCTTATAAAGAAATAGTGTATTAATGAATTGGAAAGCAAAAGAAGAAAAAATTCCTCTAGACAAATAACATGGGCCCTGTTTCTTTCAGCAATGCCTTTGATCCACTGTTGCTTGCACGGAAGCCTTGTGATGGCTGCTTGTCCAGGAAGGTTGCTTTGCTGCTTCTTATCACGTTCACCGGGTGTAATAGTAATATTTCACATTTTATATGGGCCTTCTGTGTAACACAACTCAGGCACTTGTACTGCACTGTATGTGCAGAACCACCAAAATGCAGCCACTTATGGCGGGGGAGGGGGCAGGGCAGCAACTAACTGTTTCACAAACACAGACATGGCCCCTTCTGCCCTTAATCTGCCCTCTCTCTTCCCACCCTAATGTACACCCTATGCCAAAGCTTGTGAAAGCAGGGCCCCTGTGGCTTTTGCACAGCTACTATATATGACTACAGCTGCCTCTAGACTAGAGTTGGGGCCAAAATTGGCCACCGAGAATTTGTGGAATATAAACCCTCATGCTTCAGGGCAGAAGCAAACCTCTAAACACTGGCAGTCAGGAAGAAATGTTCCCCGCAGATAGGTTATTCCATAATTCCATTACAAGGCTCCCTGCACCTTCCTCTGAAGCAGGTGGTACTGATGAGTGTCGGAGACAGAAACTGGACTAGATGGACCCTGGGTCTGATCTAGTTTGGCAGTTGCTATATTCCTCAGATGTAAGGTGTTGTAAGAGTGCAATCTATTATATCAATAGCTATGTTTGCCAAAGCAAAAAGAAGTCCCTAAAACAAGTGTGGCTCAATTAAGATAAAAACATGTTCATAGACTGATAGTGTTTAAAGCCAGAAGGGCCTATTAGATCAACTAGTCTGACCTCCTGTATAACACAGGCCAGAGATTTCATCCAATTACCCCTGTGTTGAGCCCAATAACTGTGTCTAACTAAGCAAAACTTGTGTTTGGCTAAAGCATCTCTTGCAGAAAGGCACCCAGTGCTGATCTGAAGACACGAAGACATGGAGAATCCATCATGTCCCTTGGTAGTTTGTTCCAATGTTAATCACCCTTACTGCTAAAAATGTGTGCCTTATTTCTAATGGGAACTTGGCTGACTTCAGCTTCCAGCCATTGGTGGTTCTTCTACCTTTCTCCACAGGATTAAAGAGCCCATCGGCACCTGGTATTTTCTCCCCATGAAGGTATTGAAGCACTATAATCAACTCACCCCTGAATCTTCTTTCTGATAAGCTAAACAGATCGAGCTCTTTAAGTCTCTCACTGTGAGGCATTTTCTCCAGCCTTCGAGTCATTTTGTGGCTCTGTTTTGCACCCTCAACATCCTTTTTAAAGACGGCATCAGAACTGGACACAGTATTCTAGTATGGGTCTCACCAATGCCATATACAGAGGCAAAATCCCCTCCCTGCTCCTACTCACTGGTCCCGTTTATACATCCGAGGATGAGATTTGCCCTTTTTTGCCCCAACATCACATGGGGAGCTCATGTTGATTTGCTTGTCCCCTGTGACTCCCAAATCCTTAATAGGGTCACTGCTGGTACAGGAGGCAGTCTGTTTCATGGCCTGCGTTCCTTGTTCTGAGCAGAGTTCTACCAGATCTAATTCAAATTCAGTCACCAGATGGTTATGGCTTGTTAGAATGTAGTTGTCAGAAATGGAATCATCATGGCCGACTATTCACTTTACAACTTTAGGCAGATAGATTCCTCCTCAATTCAATTTATTTTTATGCAGTGTCTTTAATACACTGTCTCTCCAAATGCTTTAGCAGATAGAACTCAAATAATGAGATAATGCTTTGCAGAACTGCGTGCAGCGACTCTCGGACGAGCAGCAAGGGAAAGCAATATACGGAGCTAGACCATAGTGTAAAAGGCGGCAACAGCTGTAATTTAGAAGCAGCGATAATATAAACAAGCATTCATGCAGACTATTATTGTGAACAGCAAACCGATGGGTACAAGGAAAGGCTGGTAGCTAGGTGTGCTTTAAAGGAAGGAATTATGGAGAAATGTAAATTGAGGGAGTATGGGCTCAGAAGAAGTGAATTCTAGAGGGATATTTCCAGACTGCTGAATCAATGTATGTGGAAGAGAAACCAGTGTCCTGTGTTTTTACAGAGCCTAGTAGAATGGGGTCCTAGTCTGTGACAGAGGGTCCTAGAAGCTACAGTATTTCATATAATACATAATAGTGCAATAATATGCAACATGGCCCTGATCCAGCAAAGCACTTAAGCATGTCAGTGGATTTCAGTGGCAGTGCCCAGATGTTTACAGTCATGAATGTCATGTGTTTAAGTGCTCTGCTGGACTGGGATCTATGGGCTTAATCAGTGAGACCCCCACTCACTGGCTTCGCTGAGATCAGGCAGTTGATTTCTCAAGAGGGGACAACTCTAGAGAGGCAGAGAGAGCAGGCAGTAAGAACCAGAATCAGGAGATCCGAGGGAGAGAGTGGTACAAGACTGCTGAGAGTTTTCCGTCCAAGGAAGTCAACTTTTAACTGGATTTAGAATGAGATTGGGAGCGACAAGACATGGTGGAGGTTTGGGTGTGATAGGACATAGAGAAGTATTCAGTATAGTGTTGTTAAAGATATTAGCTCAAATCCTTTTTGGTGTGAGTTTAGTCCATTATTGTAAACCTGCGTGTGTAGTGATTAGACCAGGCCTGTGGAATCAGGAGACTTGGATTATACTCCCAGTCCTGCCAATGACTCACTCGATGACCTGGGGCAAATCACACTCCCATCCCTCTGTAGCTCAAACTCTCCATTCATGAAGTACTAATACTTTCATCACTTTTGTAAAGCGCTTTGGGATCCTTGGATGGAAGGCCTGACAGCAGGTGAGTGCAAAGCATCACTAGCCATAGGTGTGCTCTAATGTAGCGTTTCTCAACCTCTGGGTCACGACCCAAAATTGGGTTGTCAGAATGTGTCAAAGGCCCTGGAAAGGGGGGGTGCAGAGCCCCCCACCCCACACTCATCCCACAGCAGTGGCTCCGCAGCTCCGGTCCCATGGGCCTGGCTCAGCTCAGCTCCCTGCTCCATGTCTGGTGACCTGGTGCATGGGGTCACAGTGCTACTCAGTTTTGTCCCAGTCACCCCTCCGTCATACTGATGGGGGCCCTGCTGGGTCAAATTTGGGTGAGTGGTGTGGCAACCCCATGCATCAGGTCACGATGCCACTCTTGCAAATTTGTCCTAGCTGGCCCCCCCTTCAGGGGGCCTGGGTCAAACCTGAGCCACACTGTGACCCCGGAGGTCACAACACCCGGAATGGGGAGCTGAGCCCAGCCAGCCTCATGGAACAGGAGCCGCCCCTATGGTACACATGGTGCACTTCTTTGGTCCTTATTAAGTCAATGTGTATGTTATATATCGTGGGTAAGAAAAATTAGTAAGTCAGATTTTTTTTTGCACAAAAGCTATTTATGGGGTCCTGAGTCCAAAAGGGCTGAGAACCATCATTTGAACTTGTGCATGTGTCTCTGGGCCATTTGTTGACATAATGCAGACCAAGTCAAAGGATCTTACATCGAGTCTTATAATGGCCCATTCAGGGTGGTGTTGCTGCTAGATTGATTGGTACATGTCCATAGAGTTATTTTTACAGGTAACCGAGTGGCTGTGAATTTAAGACTGAATTTTCTCCCATGCCATCCTGGAATGTGGGGGACACACCTTTTGAGCGACTCCTGCTGCAGCATGAGGTACTGCAGGCCTTTTCCCTGTCCTGGTACACCCTGTGGGATGTCAACCTCACAGTGGGTCTTCAGTGGCTCGAGGTCTTCTATGGCTCTTTCATCACTGCCTCTTGCTGCAGGATTCACAGGAGTTCCTCCATTTCCTCCCTGGTTTCAGGGGCCAGTACCCAAAGAGCCCCCTGCTCATACCAAACTGTGATGGGGAGCCTACATTTGTGCATTTTGGAGTTCTTGCCAAACTCTGTCCTGTTGTTGGTCTGTCATCACGATCACCAGGAGCAGGTTGGCCATGGTATCCACCTCACTTACAGCTGTCATCCTGTCTACTCTTTTCCTTGACCATGATCTGTTGCTCCAAGGGGCTTACAACTTGATCCAAGGCCATGGTATTCACCTCTCTTACACACCCTCCAGCAGGATCCATGAAGCGCCTGGTATACCCAGTTGCAAATCCCCACTCTCCCCACTACAATTCATAAACCTGTTCCTCTTTTACTTCCCTTCTTAAAACCTACATCTGTCCCGATGCCTGCGAAGCTCCCCTATCTGGCATTGGGTAGGCTAGTGGCAGGCTACCACTTTGTTTTGTGGTTACCTCACCTTTCCTTGTTTCAGAGTAGCAGCCGTGTTAGTCTGTATTCGCAAAAAGAAAAGCAGTACTTGTGGCACCTTAGACACTAACAAATTTATTAGAGCATAAGCTTTCGTGAGCTACAGCTCACTTCATCGGATGCATTTGGTGGAAAAAACAGAGGGGAGATTTATATACACACACAGAGAACATGAAACAATGGGTTTATCATACACACTGTAAGGAGAGTGATCACTTAAGATAAGCCATCACCAGCAGCAGGGGGGGGAAAGGAGGAAAACCTTTCATGGTGACAAGCAAGGTAGGCTAATTCCAGCAGTTAACAAGAATATCTGAGGAACAGTGGGGGGTGGGGTGGGGGGGAGAAATAACATGGGGAAATAGTTTTACTTTGTGTAATGACTCATCCATTCCCAGTCTCTATTCAAGCCTAAGTTAATTGTATCCAGTTTGCAAATTAATTCCAATTCAGCAGTCTCTCGTTGGAGTCTGTTTTTGAAGCTTCTTTGTTGAAGGATAGCCACTCTCAGGTCTGTAATCGAGTGACCAGAGAGATTGAAGTGTTCTCCAACTGGTTTTTGAATGTTATAATTCTTGACATCTGATTTGTGTCCATTCATTCTTTTATATAGAGACTGTCCAGTCTGGCCAATGTACATGGCAGAGGGCATTGCTGGCACATGATGGCATATATCACATTGGTAGATGCGCAGGTGAACGAGCCTCTGATAGTGTGGCTGATGTGATTAGGCCCTATGATGGTATCCCCTGAATAGATATGTGGACAGAGTTGGCAACGGGCTTTGTTGCAAGGATAGGTTCCTGGGTTAGTGGTTCTGTTGTGTGGTGTATGGTTGCTGGTGAGTATTTGCTTCAGATTGGGGGGCTGTCTGTAAGCAAGGACTGGCCTGTCTCCCAAGATCTGTGAGAGTGATGGGTCGTCCTTCAGGATAGGTTGTAGATCCTTGATGATGCGTTGGAGAGGTTTTAGTTGGGGGCTGAAGGTGATGGCTAGTGGCGTTCTGTTATTTTCTTTGTTAGGCCTGTCCTGTAGTAGGTAGGTGAGCTGTAGCTCACGAAAGCTTATGCTCTAATAAATTTGTTAGTCTCTAAGGTGCCACAAGTACTGCTTTTCTTTCACCTTTCCTTGGTATGTCTAGTCTACCTGTTGGGTCCTGTCTGATTTTTGGACCATATGTTCCCTTGGTTAAACTTATCTGTACAGTCCCTGGCACAATAGGGCCCTGATTGGGGTTACTGGGTGAAAACTAGTAAATATTAACAGACTGCACAGGAGACAGATCCTCTCAGCTGTTTGTGGAAGGGAATGCTTTGAAGGAGTGCAACTATTGATCTAGGTTAGGGATCTCAACAACCCTCATGGCTGTAGCAACTGATCACCTGCCAATCTTTAATATATCTATCCTCACAGTTCCCTGTGAGGTAGGGCAGTGCTATTATTCCTGTTTTGCAGATGGGGAAACTGAGACAGAAATCAGCGAAGGGATTTGCCCAGGGTCGGACAAGAAGTCTATGGCAGAGCAGGGAATTTCACGTAGGTCTTCTGAGTCTGAGCCTAACATCCTAACCACTGGACCACCCTTCCTGCAGTGCTGCCAGCCGAGAGTAAAGATTTAGCTGCTAAAAAGGGGTGAAGCCAAGAGGTTGCTGCTCAGAATACAGCATAAAGAGTTTTCAGTAGAACGAGAGTAACCAGTGAACCGGGATGCTGCTTCTCTAAGCTCTGCTGTGAGAATCCAGTTGCTTCTGCAAACACTATTACAGCATCGCAACAGGAGAAAATAATTCCAGGAGTTCTTCAGATCAGCTCTGCAGGAATCAAACCAATTACCGTGCGGTATAGAAAGGATATGAAAAAAAAAACCCACCACAACGCCAGTGTAAATCTCTGCCCGGCATCAATAAAAATCCAGCTCACCAACTGCTTCATTTAATGGCCCCACTTCATTGTCCTAGCTGCCAAGGGTGTGGTGAGCTGAGGGTCCATCACCTAAAGGCTGGGTCAGAGCAGGAGCAGGTTGGAAGTGAGTTTGCAGGGGGGAGCTGTTTTGTTGTTTCCCGTGGAGTGAGGGATTTGGGGGCAGAGAGGGGAACCCTGCAGTGAGTGAATGTTACGTTCTAGTCCATTCTGTGTCCAGCCACAGAAGATCTGAGTCTGCCACAGCCCCAGCTAGATAGGGCTTGCCTTTTAACCTTAAGCTGCAGCAGTTCATCCTTTTAGCTCTGGGGGTGTTCCTGGTTCAGTCTTTGATGTCCCAACCAACATACCAGCTGCCACATAAGCACAGAGCCTGGTTGCTGGTTATCTCCCAGCTGGTGAGGCTAGAGAATAGTTGAAGCCATGGTTCCAGCCCCCCATGAATTATCCAGTGGAGATGAACATAAGAATGGCCAGACTAGGTCAGACCAAAGGTCCATCCAGCCCAGTATCCTGTCTACCGACACTGGTCAATGCCAGGTACCCCAGAGGGAATGAACCTAACAGATAATGATCAAATGATCTCTTTCCTGCCATCCATCTCCACCCTTTGACAAACAGAGGCTAGGGACACCATTCCTTACCGATCCTGGCTAATAGCCATTAATGGACTTAACTTCCATGAATTTATCTAGTTCTCTTTTAAACCCTGTTATAGTCCTAGCCTTCACAACCTCCTCAGGCAAGGAGTTCCACATGTTGACTGAGCTGTGTGAAGAAGCTCAGTTTGTTTTAAACCTGCTGCCCATTAATTTCATTTGGTGGCCCCTAGTTCTTATATTATGAGAACAAGTAAATAACTTTTACTTTACTACTGACTGGATTCACTGCCAGGGAAGTGTTCTGTAACTCTTAAAGGGATGGAATGATATGCTTCTTTTGCTGAGCTCCAGAATGCCTCTGGGCTGCCTTCTGTAGCAAGGTAGCACCTCCCGCCCCCGCCAATGCAGGGCTTCTCCTAAATGGCACAATCCAGCCCCTAAATATTTGTCTTAAATACACTGGCATTTTAAGCAATAACTCAAATTGAAATCGAGCTGGATGATCCACAAAACTAAAATGTGGGTCTGATGTTTGAACCCCTCAAAACTGGGGACGTAGCCGATCGAGGGCTCAGGTCTTCCTTCTGAGAGTCATGGAGCTCAGGTTTGAAGTCTGGCTCTGAATTCCAGCCCCTTGGCTCCAAAGTTCAGCTCTATGATCTTGGTTTGGGCCCCACATCTTAAAAAAAAAAGAAGAAGAAGAAGAAGAAAAAAGCATAGTAAGGAAATGTGAATTTTGATTATATTTCCAATAATGAGTTTGGAAAAGATTTGAAGCCGAATTAAAAATAAGAAAAAGCCAGAGAGATAAATGACCCTTATATTAAATTCAATTGGCTTTTGTGCAATTTGTTGCATAGCGAAGCCTCGTTAAAACATTTTGCAGAACTCTGGGCCATTTGTCATCTGAATCTTGCCTCTTGGAAAAAACTTCTCTCCCCTCTTCCGTTATTCTGCTCCAAAACCCAGCGTCTTTGGGCCCGATCCTCAGCTGGTGCCAATTGCATTGACTTCAATGGAGCGATGTCGATTGACATCAGGTGGGGATCTGTCCCATTGACCTCAATGAGCAATGTCGATTGGCATCAGCTGAGAATCAGCCCATTGACTGCATTGGGGTGATGGCAGTAAACACCAGCTGTGGGTCTGTCTCAGTAACTCCAATGAGGTGACACTGATATACACCAGGTAACGATCTGGCCTTTTATTTTTAATACTCCTTTAATATAATTCTTCATAAGTCCATATGTACTTCAATGAACATGTCCATTGTACATGTTAAGGGCCCTAATCCATTTCAGAAAGTCCAGTTATATATTATTGTTATAGTATTATTCACATTTATTGGCTTTTATTTGTCTCAGGACCCAGGCCTGCTTCTCTGTAGAAGGGAAAAGCTTTATTTCTGTTGCATTTTCATAATTTTGTTTTTCTCTTTGCCCTGACATGTGTTGCCCATGAGCTATTAAAACTCTTTCTCCAGAGGTATGTTTCCCCTCCTCCCGCCCCTCTCCATCTGATATTCACAACTTCATTCCGGCTGGATCAATGGCTGAAAATTTGCTTTATGACAAACCCATGATGGATCAGAAAGGGCCTCAAAGTAGGGCGAAGCCTGCTAAAGTCAAGAGCACCTGACACGTTTGTTAAAGACCTCATTGACCTCTGACCCCAGGGTTGCTTTGGTATTGATTTTTTAGGGTCTGGGCTCAATTGCGCTGAAAAAAGAGTCATATAGAACAGCATGCTTGGCAGGGGAAAGGGAGCTCCATAATAGGAACGGATCGATGGGGAATGATTTAGAACCGAGGGACCTCAAGGCTTTGGTGTGAAAGTTAAGCAATAATCGAGTTTGTGGACTCTTGCTAAACAGACCTGCAAAAGGCTCCGGGAAGTGTGCGCGATGCAAAGGAAAGGGCTAAGCAGGAAGCCTGGAGAAAAGAACAGGCTTCTCGCTCATTCAAATGGCTTGTGCAGATCAGGGATGGTTTCTGTGCGGGAGACGACAAGACCATTGTTAATCTTCAGCTCTCTGCTGTCAAAACCATTTCACTCAATACAGTGTTTTTAAAAGAACGGGCCACACCCTTCGTTGCGATAAATTGGCATCGCTGCATTGAAGTCAAGGATGCAATGCTGCTTTACGTTAGCTGAGCAGCTTGTACAATAACTTTAAAGAGCTATAAAGTCTAAGGCACTGTGGGGTGACTGCTGTTATGTTATCCACTGAGGCCAATCCAGATTTGCCCGGGGATAACTGAGAGCAGTAGTTGCATGTGATCATTGGTTAACATAAATTCACTGGTCAGAGAGTGCAAAGTAGGGATGGGCAGGCCACATGGGGTTCCAAGTTTCGGATGGATTTTCAAGCCTGTTATTTTAAAGCATCTGTTTTTCATCTGAAAGATTTCCCTTTGCTACCTAAAGGGAAATCTGTGCTGTTAATTAGGGGCTGAAGAACCTGGCATAGGGTTTTGTAATCTCTGCAGCAGGGACCATCTTTTTGTTCTTTGTTTCTACAGTACTAGCATAATGGGGTCCTGGTCCACAACTGGAGTACATAAGCACTACTACAGCACAAATAAATAATAATATAATATAATATAATATAATTATAATTAATTAATAGGTGTTTTGCCTTTAGGCTTCTGGGTGATCGTCACAGCTCCATGGCTCAGTTTCCCCATCTATAAAATGGGAGTAATGTTACTTACCTCCTTTGTAAAGAACATTGAGGGCTCTGGATGAAAAGCATTATATGAGAGCTACGTGGTGTTACTGAAGCTGAGAGAATAATTGATTTTTTTTTTTTTTGGTTAGTTGGCTGAACCACTTCTGGTTGGCCCACAACAGGAATTTTCAGTTTTTCTTCCTGAAACAAATACACAGATTTTTGGTTTCTTTTGGGTCGAACAAAACACTTTGATCCAAAACAATTTTTTAAAAGGTTTCTTTTTGATTGTGTTTCATTTTCAATTGTATTTTTCACTTTTTTTTTAAATAAATCTAGGAAATTTTGAAACAAAATACCAGTTTGGCCAAAATTCATGAATAATTTTGGTCAAGTCAGAACTGCATTTTTCGGCTAATAAACTATTTGGCCAATTTTTTTTGTCCAGGTCTAATTATTATATCAATTGTTCTCTCCCTCCTCCCCTTTGTCCTATTTTGTCACTGGAATGTCTTTTCTTTCTGCTCCTTTTTGCTGCACACAATGTTCCAGTGGCAGCAGGGAACAGAACTCAGATCCTTCTTCCCCTAAAGCACAAATCACTCTGGTCAAAATAAAGGAGAATCTCCATTTGCTGTCAGCAGTATAAGGCTTATGACACACTGTTGTGCAGTTCTGATTCCATCTACTAGAGGTCAGTGTGGTACATCATCCAGTGTGTGGCCACACCACTCAAGCTAGTTCATAAATATGGGTCCAAGTCAATATGGAAATTTCTCATGGAAGATTTTACTATGTACATTGAATGAGAATCCGTAACTCTAGATCAGCGGTTCTCAAACTGTGGGTCGGGACCCCAAAGTCAGTCGCAACCCCACTTTAATGGGGTCACCAGAGCTGACGTTAGACTTGCTGGGGCCCGTGGCCAAAATGGAAGCTCGAACCCCTCTGCCCAGGGCCAAAGCCAAAGCCCAAGGTCTTCAGCTCTGGGTGGCTTGGCTCAGGTTACAGGCCCCCCCCATGTGGGGTTGAAGCCCTTGAGCTTCAGCTTTGGCTCTGGCTTTGGCTTTGCCCCCTCCCCCAGAGCCCTGGGAGTCAGGCTTCAGTCCCCCTTCCTGGGATCACCATGCAGTGAAGTTTGAGAACACCTGCTCTAAATGTTTTAGCTTGTTATCACATATGATATGCTGTGTATCACCTCACATAAGATTCATACAGATGCAGGGATCTGTGTGCAAGGAGCTTGTTGCAAGATCAGGCTCTTAAAGGGTAACATCATGACTTGGTAGAAACAGTCTAAGCAAAAAGCAAAGAGGCTTTTTCTGCTTGGAGAAAATGCAGATCATTTCTCTCTTTAGTGGAGAAACTAGGCCTGGTTCTAATTAATAAATCAATATTCCCTAATAGCAAAATCTCCTTCTCTCTCTCCAACCTGCATGCTTCCCAGACACTGTGAAATGAGGAATAAGGAGAAAAGCACAGCACCAGCCTTCTCCAAAGAGAAGGCATCCTTGGACATGTCTGTTCAGAGTCTGTCCAAGGTTTTTATCACTTAGGCCTTCCGTGCAGGTGGTTGTGGCAAACCATGCACCAGGGGAGAACGTGTGGGCCTCAGCCCCAAGCCCGCCCCCACGCCACCGCTTCCTCCAAGCCCCTGCGCCCCCGTTCCCACCCCCTCCCCCGAGCATGTCCCGTCCACGCTCTTCCTACAGTCGAGATCCGTTGACACAGCCCAGCCCTGTGTTTACAGTCTGAGGGGACAAGGTGGGTGAGGAAATATCTTTTACTGGATCAACTGCTGTTGGTGAGAAAGAGAGAGCCTGGGGCAGATGCAGACTTGATTTGACAAAGACACAAAGGTCTGGTACTATGTAAGAGTCCCTTCTGGAGGAGATCCTCAGCTCGTGTGAGTGTCGCATGGGAAGTGGACCCTAGCTTTCTGCATGGGACTGACCATTGAGTGAGAAATACCTCATTAGACAGGAAAGGAACTTGTTCAAAAGTATAGGGTACAGATTGTGTTTTATGTTTTTCTGTTACCTGTACCCTGCTAAAAGAAAAGGAGTACCCGTGGCACCTTAGAGACTAACAAATTTATTAGAGCATAAGCTTTCGTGAGCTACAGCTCACTTCATCGGATGCATTTGGTCATTTTACTTGCTTTATTCAAATGAGTAACTCAAGCTTTGTTAAATAAACTTCAATTTTACTGTCGACACATCTAAGTGCCTTGTGCTAAGGAGAGTGTTGAACAGAGGTAAAGCTGGTGAGCTGGGGTGCATGGCTTCCATGGAGGCCGTGGATTGGGGTTCATTGAGAGTATCTGGAAGACAAAGGACTGGATGCTCAAGTGTAACAAAGTGGGGTGTGTAAATGTCTAGCCCGCAGAGAGAGCAGGGTTTCCCACAATACATAGTCAACCTGTGGAACTCCTTGCCAGAGAATGTTGTGAAGGCCAAGACTATAACAGGGTTCAAAAAAGAACTAGATAAGTTCATGGAGGATAGGTCCATCAATGGCTATTAGGCCGGATGGGCAGAGATGGTGTCCCTAGCCTTGGTTTGCCAGAAGCTGGGAATAGGCGACAGGGGAGGGATCACTTGATGATTACCTGTTCTGTTCATTCCCTCTGGGGCACCTGGCATTGGCCACTGTCGGAAGACAGGAGACTGGGCTAGATGGACCTTTGGTCTGACCCAGTAAGGCCGTTTTTATTTTCCTGGAGCCCAGAATAGAGCATGTGTGCTGCCAGTCATCGGCAGAGTTTGAAGGATTTCCCCCCGGTGAACACACAAGACTCTCTCATGCTGTAAACAGGTGATAGTGATTCATCCTGAACATCTCAGGTAATCCGGAAAAATGTCACTTGTGTCTGTTTAGATGATGCTGTGGGGCAGGGTCTGTCTCTTACTCTGTGTATAAACAGCACCCAGCCCAACAGTGAGCTAGACGCTAAAGTAATACCAGTAAAAACAATCATATACATAGCTTTAGAGCAGAAGATAAAGTGCATCCTCCAAATGAGGAAATGCAATCATAGAATCATAGAATATCACGGTTGGAAGGGACCTGAGGAGGTCATCGACTCCAACCCCCTGCTCAAAACAGGACCTAATCCCCAACTAAATCATCCCAGCCAGGGCTTTGTCAAGCCTGATCTTAAAAACCTATAAGGAAGGAGATTCCACCACCTCCCTAGGTAACCCATTCCAGTGCTTCACCACCCTCCTAGTGAAAAAGTTTTTCCTAATATCCAACCTAAACCTCCCACACTGCAACTTGAGACCATTGCTCCTTGTTCTGTCATCTGCTACCAGTGAGAACAGTCTAGATCCATCCTCTTTGGAACCCCCTTTGGTAGTTGAAAGCAGCTATCAGATCCCCCCTCACTCTTCTCTTCTGCAGACTAAACAATCCCAGTTCCCTCAGCCTCTCCTCATAAGTCATGTGTTCCAGCCCCCTAATCATTTTTGTTGCCCTCCGCTGGTCGCTTTCCAATTTTTCCTCATCCTTCTTGCAGTGTGGGGCCCAAAACTGGACACAGTACTCTAGATGAGGCCTCACCAATGTCGAATAGAGGGGAATGATCACGTCCCTCAATCTGCTGGCAATGCTCTTACTTATACAGCCCAAAATGCCATTAGCTTTCTTGGCAACAAGGTCACACTGTTGACTCATATCCAGCTTCTCGTCCACTGTCACCCCTAGGTCCTTTTCTGCAGAACTGCTGCCGAGCCATTCGGTCCCTAGTCTGTAGTGGTGCATGGGATTCTTTCGTCCTAAGTGCAGGACTCTGCACTTGTCCTTGTTGAACCTCATCAGATTTCTTTTGGCCCAATCCTCCAATTTGTCTAGATCCCTCTGTAACAATAAATAAATCATTGTTCTGGACTGTCTCAGTGATGCACAATATTTTGGAAAAATTAGTGAAGTCTTAATACTCTGGCAACTCAGCACAGCCTCTGCTCTTAAACCTTTGCTGAGAGGTGTGGAGAAGCAGTCAGGGTTTTTTTTGTGAAGATTATAAAGTGTGGGAATTAGCAAGGTGTGATTACAGCGCTTCCACTGTATATTAAGTGTGTGAAACAATATACAGGCAGGCAGTGTGTGGCATGCATTATGGTTCGGTGTCATAGTTGACATTTTTAATATCCATTATTCAAGGATTGATTCCATGCCTGACTATCAAACCACATCCAGGCACAAAGTGGGACTAAAACACACAGCAAAACTGTCATCTTCTAAGAGGTTTACAAACATTAACGAAATCATCCTACCCAACACCTATCTCAAAGAGTCAGGTAAGTGCCGTTATTCCCGTGCTACAAATGGGAAAGCCAAAACAAGCAGTTCTTAGTGGCAGAACTGGGATAAGAACTCAGGAGTTCTAGTAGCTTGTCTTAGATCATGTCTACACTGCCCTGAATTTGGACTATGGGTATGTGAATAGCAGGGCGCACCTTATTGGTGTGAAAAGGTAGCTAATTCATGCTCACGGACTCCTCTTCAAACAGATACCTTTAAATTCACACTCACAGCATCCACACGGGGAAGTTACAGTACAGAGTTTTACGGAGGTGCTGTAATTAACACCTCCATAGTCTGAACTGCGGGGCAATGTAGATTTAACCTGAGTCTCAGACCACTAGACCGACCACACCATTCACTCAGCTTTGGAAAGTCTTCTAGTTAATACAGAAAATTGGAAACACAACATTTGCCAGAAAAATTGGAAAAATGTCAAAGTTATTTGCATTCTGTGGGGTTTGAAAAGGAACATTCCTTCCACTCGTTCCACACTTTTTGCCAACGTTTTTAGAAAATGTTTGTTTTTAAAATTTTCCCTTTTCTCCTACTTTTTTTTCCCCATTTTTGCTCCCAAAAATGGGAAGAAAAAAGGTAAAAAGAGAGGGACGGAAGGAAAAACCATAAACTGGGGAAAACAAAACAAAAAACAGGAAAATGAGAAAAAAAAGGACCATATTTTTCACTTTCATTAAAAAAAAATTCCAAAAGATCAACATTTGCTGGGAAAATGCTCAGTTTAGAAAAAAAGGCCCTTTTTCCAATGAAAAAAGAAGTTTGAAAAATGCTGACCAGCTGTGCAGTTTACGTAGATGGGTGTGGCCTCATTACATGAGTATTGAAGGACGAGAGCTCTTTTGCATTCCGTCCTCGTCTATTCAGGTGCCTATACTGTTCTCATCCCCAGAGTATCTGAGGTTATGTCTACACTGCAGTCAGTGGTGGGACTGCAGCTCCGTGTAGATGTCCTCGGACTAGCTTTGATCTAAGAAGCTCAGATAACAATAGCAATGAAGGGACAGCAGCAGGGGCTAGCTGCTGGAGAGTACAACCAGGATCCTGGGTGGGCTTTGACAGCCAATGCTGCTGCTGCGTCACTGCTATTGGTACTCCCACTAGTTCGGGTACGTCTACATGTGCTACAATCACACCTCTGATTGTCGTGTAGACATACCCTCAGTGCCCTTTGTACCATTCCTTCTGCTCCTGATTAGAAGTCAGGGGTCGTCCTTCCAGCCCCACCTCTGTTATGTCTTCCATGCTGCCCTCCATGCTTGGAACTCCCTTCCCAAAATGTCACAGCCCCTTTCTAGGATCTGCCCCCTGCCCTGTTGCCTACAAAAAATGAGTGAATTAATAATTAACAGAAAACCCAGCCAGACCATCAATATATCTACCAGTCTTATTGGAAAATGGCCCGTTCTTATTCATGGCACCGTTGTCATCTCTCTACCATTTCCCCCTTTTGATTTGTGACCCTCACTTGTTGCCTCACTTCTGAATTTAAGTCTTGATGCTATAACGAGGTCCAACAGGGGCAAACCCTGAGCCCGTGTAGCTCTCCATTGAAGTCAATGGGTGTCCCTTCCCTACAAACAGAGCACATTGCAGGATCTGTCTTTGATTGTAACCGCTTGTGGGCAGAAATTGTTTCTTGTTCCTGAGAAGCCCCTGGCATGGGCCAATGGCAATAAACAATAAGGGTGATGGTGTGGGATTGCCATTTGAAGTTGAGCTATGACCATGTAATGAAGTCCTATAAGCCAGGGCCATATTTAAAATCTCTGTGTGGGGAGGAGGTCTCCAAACTGCTCCTACAAGCTGGTGTGGGGCTGCACGTAGTATCACAGAGTGGGTCGAATATCAAACAGGGTCTGAATTAACGCAGCAACAAAGAGAATGTACCACAAAGTCTAGGCAAAGGGACAGGTGACACAAGAGCATTGAAATAGGGGATGGGGCCAAGTTCACAACTGGTGTGATTCCATTCATCTCACCGGGCTTATGCCAGTTATCAGTCTGGCTCCCAGCTTTTTTTTTTTTGGTACTAGAACCCTTTAGTGTTCACAGAACCCCAAATGCAGACTATTTTTGAATGCTGATAATGAGCTTCATTCGTCTCTATTGTAACTCTGACTTTGATGGAGTGACACCAGGTTTATATTTGTCCCCATGTGATTACCAGTCAGATCCTGATCTTACCCTAATTTTACATTGGCGAAACCCAATTGGCTTCAATGGCATTACTTCTGATTTACACCTATATCACTAAGAGCACGAGTTGGGTTCTATATGTCTTGGTACGGCCTCAGTTCACCACCATGTGACTCCACTTTTACTCCACAAACACATCAGCATAAAACTGTAGCGAATCAGGCCCATTGTATTTAAATATCATTGGTATCTTAGAATGAATAGCATGTGGCTTCTACCATGTATCCTCATGCATGCTAGGTCCAGCGCAGCAAGTCAAGGCTAGAGCTAGGTTTGCTCTTATCAGTTTATCCAAAATTTGTGTCTGTCTCTCTCTCTCCAGGGCAATAAAAACATTTTAGCAAAGGCTTTGGGTGTCAGATTCCATTTCAGTTGAAAAATAATGTTAAGGTTCTCTTCACTCCCTGCCCCCCCTACACCACCCCACACTTGAAAGGAACCTGCCCCTTTAAGAAAGGATTGAGCTTAATCTATTTCCAGCATACAAGAGATCAGCTAGGGATTGCGGGGACCCTTCCACTGACACAAATCTACATAATCGTTTTAAAATTCTCACCATTTCTTCCGATTATTCTCTTTCTGTCACTTTAGGGAGCTCTAAAACTGATTTTCTCTCCATAATCTTCCAGTATTGCTTAGCACCCAAATCTCTAATATTTTAAGAAGATTATTTCATTTATAATTGATTGAGTGTATTTGCCAGATTGCTACTTCAAAGATGCTGTGCTTTAAATGACTCAGGTATAGCATTACCAGGTTTTCCCTCCTGTCCCCCCCCACTTAAAAAAAGTTTTGCATCCTTCATGCTCACTGTATCTGTTTTTATTTATATCATCAACATGATGAATAGCTCAAAAAGATCTCCAAGAATGGAAGCCAATGCTAGCTTAAATTATTGATTCAGTCTTGATTTTCCATTAAAAAACCAGGTTACTTTGTCATCCAGTGGCAAGCTGAAACTGAGCAACCTTTGGTATGGTCATGATCTCTGTGGGACAAGCTGTTTGTTTGGGTGGGAAGGTGTTTATAACAACTGCTGGGAATAAAGATCAGACATCTGATAGTTCAGCTAATGCTGTTAACCTGGGAACATATTAGGCCAGATTGTGAGTTGTGCCCATTTATATCAGCTGAGGATCTGGCTACTTGAGCTTTTGGAGCAGGAGTTTTTAATTTGGAGTCCAACTGGTTGCTCCATCATTCTGCTGGTGTCTACATTTTGCACAGAGCAGCATCCAGGCTAAAATATGAGTAACAGTTTCTTAAGAGGAGTAGTGTCACATGGTAGTTACAGCAGGGCCTGGGATCCAGGGCTCCTGGGTAATTCCCAATTCTACCCCTGACTCAGTGTGTGACCTAGCGTGAGTCACTGTGCATCAGTTTACAGGTCTGAATAAAAAAAGCTGCTATGTGAAGCACCCCATCCAAGTGTAAAATGAAGTTACAGGTGCCTTGCCCAGACTGACCCAGAGTCCTTCCAACAAAACCTCAACGCTTTCCATGACATTCTTATTCAATCCACAGCCCATTGGAGCCAGTGGAAAGACTCCTATTGATTTCACCAGGCTTTAGATCACAGCCCAAATGAATTTTCTTCTGTCACTCAAGAGCATATGAACAGATTTGATTCACAGGAATGAGAAGACCCACAAAACAGGCACACCCCTCAGAATTTCAGGGCTGGCTTTTGATCTACATTAATTAGAGTTGATCGTGTTATACGACATCTTAGAGCAACAACAGTAGGCTGGCAACCCTTGAAATAGTCAATTTCAGCCTTAGGTATTAAGTAAAGGTTCTGTATACAAAAGTCATTTAAACAGACTGCCATTTTGATAAGATGGAAGACTAAGATCTTGCTACAGCTGATTGTTGAGAACTTTCTACCTGAGCAAACAAGTAGAGTGAAAAGCAGTATTGCTTCCAAGTTGCCACATCATAAACACTTTTAAAATTGTGCTCCCCCGTAAGTCTCCACACCCCAAATAAAGAATACAAGCCAAATCCAGCCATTGCATGACATGTGGATTTCTCAGTTCTCAAGTTTTTCTGAAATGTTGAGACAAGCAATTGTTGACTATCTGCATATTAGCAATGAGAAGTAAGATTGTTAAAGTCAAAGCTTCGGGATACATTTTAGGTCTAGAAGAGACAGAAGCAACACAATGTCAGAGTCGTTTCAGGTTTCTTTCAGGAAATGGAATTTCAAGGATGATCATCTGCCAGAAGAGGGATAACATATTGTCTGAATAATCAAACATGTCTTCTGTTATCGTGAAACAAGCAACACTTGAAAAAGACATGGAAACAGGCTTCCTTAAATCCAATTCAGGGATTTGGAATCCCCACGAAATGCTTAATTAATTTTTGATTAGCCTGAGAACCCATTAAACAGACTGATTCTTCTAGCTTTTTAAGTAATGGCAGCATGCTGCTTTAATTAAATTAATACTAAGAGATGTTCATTTTCAAATCCTTATGCTGGTTATTTGAGAAAAATCATTTCATTCCCTTCCCTAAGAGGTTTACCATGTTCTTTTAGCCCAGTGCAGCTCAAATATCTTTTCCTGGTCTGTTTGTGGTGCTGCGCCCACCCCCAGAGTCAGGTACACTGAGGTGCTGAATGCGTTGATGCCTGTGGGAGTTGAGGACGCTTAACACTTCCTGGGGTCAGGACCCTACTCTGTGCATATATGATTCACCTTCCTAAGCCAATGGCCCAGGTGACTTAATTGAGATTCAGTGTTTGGTAGCATAACTCAGGGGTTCTCAGCCTTTTCCACCCTATGGCCCTCTTCCCACCCAGTTCCTACCTAGCTGGGATGCTCTTCTCATTTAGCAATATGAGAAGAGTAGGGTGGTTGCAACTGTTTGACATCTGTTTTTGATTCCCCAGGTGGAGAGCCCCTGGTACACCTGACATGAAGTTCCAGGGCTAGGAGAATTTAATGGTACTGTAGAATTTTTGCCTCTTGTTTTCAACCCAGAGGCATTTTCTCCATTTTTTCTTTGAAAATCAAAGGTGCTTCTCGACCCCTGCATCTGCTGTCATGTCACAGCTAACCAAGGCAGAGAAGGTTAAGGGTTGACTTGATTACAGTCTATAAGTACCCACATGGGGAACAAATATTTTATAATGGACTCATCAGTCTAGCAGAGAAAGGTCTAACACGACACAATGGCTGGATGTTGAAGCTAGACAAGTTCAGACTAAATACATTCTTAACAGTGAGAGTAATTAACCATTGGAACAATTCACCAAAGGTTGTTGTGGATTTTCCGTCACTGGCAATTTTAAAACCAAGATTGGATGTTTCTCTAAAAGATCTGCTGTTGGAATTATTGTGGGGAAGTTCTCTGGCCTGTGCTCTAGAGGGGGTCAGACTAGATGATCAGAATGGTCCCGTCTGGCCTTGGAATCTATGAAAGCTTAGAACTTCCTAGAATATGCTGTAGTCTCCCTCTCTTTAAAGCAAGACTGGACGTCTTTCTAAATGATCTGCTTTGGCTCATCCAGGAATTATGTGCTTGATGCTGGAATGGCTGGGGGAGATTCTCTGGCCTGTTTTATGCAGGTCTAACTCGATGATCAGAATGGTCCCTTGAAATCCGCCACTTCCAATTCAGCTTGTGTATAGAATGGACACATGGTCTTTTCCATCATGAAATGTCCCGCCGTCTGTATCAAGATGCTACCAGTCAGTTTGTCCTGTGGGTGTGAAGACATGGGCAGTCTACTGTATATACATGTGCATTAACATAGGCTAACAGTCATCAGCAAAGGTATTCTGTCAGTCACAGGGGTTTTACCCAGAGGCATTGTTTCTTGATACTACAGAGAAACATAACAATAGCTCAGTGGTTTGAGCATTGGCCTGCTAAACCCAGGGTTGTGAGTTCAATCCCTGAGGGGGCCATTTAGGGATCTGGGTCAAAAATTGGGGATTGGTTCTGCTTTGAGCAGGGGGTTAAACTAGATGACCTCCTGAGGTCCCTTCCAACCCTAATATTCTATGAACTTGTCTCATAGTCTGTTCCCCCCCTTTCTTCTTCTTTAAGCCTCTTTCACTTGGCAAAAGAAGAAACACCTTTTCAAAAATAGCTCATGCCAGGCCGCCATGCAGACATATCGTACAAAGTGCTCCGTAACGAAGATAGAGCAAATCCCCGCACGAGGCCATCTGTAATCCTACATGGCCTCCATGTGTGTTCTGTTTGACATCCAGGCCTCGCCTTGCCGGCTTGCTTAGATGCCCTGGGTGCAACAGCTTGGAAGAATAAGCAATAGTAGATGCTTTGCCTCTCTCTAGGTCTGTTGCATCAAAACATTTATTTGGAAGTGGGTGAAACTGTGCTTTCATCCTACCGTAGGGGCTGGGTGGGTTTCACCTTTAAGCCCAAATCAGCAGAGCCCTAAGACTGATGGCATATGTATCCCCATCTGTGTTACTAATTAGCAAGTCACCTTTCCACCATCAGATTCTGCCTAGGATTTTGTTTACTAGCTCCTTGGTGAATGCAATAATTAAAAAGGATCCGGTGAGATGAGCCCGAGTAACAGTCACTTCCCTCCCTTCTGAAAGCCCCTCCTGCATTTCCAACGCCCCACTTCTCGTTAGGAACTGTCGGAGGCAGCCGGCTGCTCGTGCATTAAATTAGCAGATGTTTTGGCTACAGAGCATTAAGCACTACAATGCTGTTAATGTGCCTTCTGGGTCTTGCCAGATCCAGCCTCTCAGGAGGCAGATTAATTCCAACTCCCAGGATCATAATAAATTAATTTTTATTAGAGAAAGGGGGCTGATCTCCCGAGCTACAGCGAGATTTAAGCCATCCAGGAGCTGACTGATGGCATTCAGGTTGTTTTTTTTTTTTAAAAAAGCAGGGGTGGGAGGATATAAAAGGCATGTCTGAATTCCGTAACGCTGGGAGCAGGATGGTGGAACTGAGTGCAGGAGGTCAATAAAAATAGGCGGAGAAATTGGGGGGGGGTTCATATCTTGTCAAACAACTAGCCCAGTGTTAAATGAATTGGGGGCGGGGGGGGGAGGATTTTGCCTTCTTCCTGGCGGACAGTTAGCCCACTTTCTTCCTCCCAATGCTAAGATGCAAGCTAGGTTCCTTCTTTGCTCATACGGGCTACGTGACTGCCTCCTTTCTGGGCAGGGCGGAGAGGGGGTGTTAAAAGCCTCCTTTGAGCCCTCCCTCACTTTTTTTGCAAAAATTTGCTTCTTTGTGAGATCACTAACTAAGACTGGGGCAAAAGCAATGCTGAGATTATCTCAGTGGTAGGTCATGCATGGAGATCTTGCACAAGGCCTCCTTGTCACATGAGACTTACTGAAGCCCTAGGCCTTGTACAGGCCCTCGTCACAGGGGTGAATTTCATCCTTTGCCCATAAAAGCTAGCTAGGTCAGGGGCCTTTCTGTTCCCTGCTACCATTTGCTTTCTGTGCCAAAGGCTAGCAAACACATTGACTAATAGTGCTTTGCAAATCTATAGTGCCTTCCAAGCAAAGCTCTCAAAGTGTTTCGCAGGCATTTTGTAAATGAAGCTCACAATCCTCTCCTGTAGAGCAAGGAGGTCTGGCAAGATCATCATTGGATCTAAACTCTTCCAAAATTAGAGTATTTTTGGTTTTGGCTTATCCCTCCAGGAAGGGTTTGATGCCTATCATCTGAGGCCAGGATTTAGATTTTAGATGTGCTGCATGTTTGCTCCTCCCTTGACTTCAGTAGGTCTTTATGTGAGCATGCTTGGAAGGGAACAGCCCTTTAAAAGCCATGAGCCTATATGAGTTGCACTATCTCTAGAAACTCATCACGTAACATACCAAGGAGTTTGTGAACCTATAATAGACTGGGCTTGTCTTACAGCACCCTCCTTCTGTCGGATCAAGCTTTATTCTGCTGGGTCAGCTACTCTCTGGGGTAACCTCGTCTCATGGTTTCTCAAGGAATCCAGGGAAACAATCTCCAGCTGGGGTAGTTTCCTTAAGTGAGCCTTATTAACAAACACAATCCCACCCCATGCAGACTTTCAGCGAAGCTGTCTCTACTCAATACTTATGACCATCAGGCCCAGAGTCTAAACTCTACCCAAATTGCCTCTCAATTTTAAAACAGTGTGAGTATTGGAGAGGCCAGCTCTGCCCTGCTCTGCAGATGAGTGTATTGCCAGTCGTTAAATCAAAGAACCTGGGAGTTAGGACACTGGGCTTCTATTCTGGGTTTTGCTACTGACTTGATTCCTTGGGCAGGTCATTTGGGATCTGATATTAGAGGTGCTGAATGCCTGCAACTCACAGGAAACTTGCCCAAACATCACAAGACTTCCCCAGTCCTTTCTGTACAGCATAAGGGCCTAATAATGGCCTTTATCACTGTGTATGGAATTTCAACTCATGCAAATAGTTCCTCCCACGGATTGGAGGGCAAGATAAACCTCCTGATTACAGATCCCCTTTTAAATAAAAAGGGGCATTGGGTTTCCATGGCAAAACTTTGTAACAGTGTGACTGTGTGTATGTGGGAGAGAGAAACACAGTAGTACTAACCATAACAACTTCAGCTGGTGATCAAGTCTCTGGCTCCAATCAAATCACATGCACGCGCCAGAAATCTCACCCAGAATAACAATAGCATCATTTGGTTCTTGAAAGCATTGGCTTGCACCCTCGGAGCTGTGAACATTCTGTCTCCTATAATCACAACTCCCTAATCTTATTGGTTCATGACTTTAACAGGTGTCCCCTCCATGGCAGCCTGAGCCAGATCTACCAGAGGTCTTTAGAGAAGCTGGTATGTCTCTTTATCAGCACAGAACAGGAACCACACAGACAAAATGATACTGATATTTTATATGCTGGGGAAGTTAGTTTGTGCACATTTGCATCTCATTCACAAAGCACTGTTAGCTGCTCTGAAATGCATGTGTTATTTGTGAAAACTAGGTTATGGGTCAGTAAGTGGGCCATTCTCACCCAGAATTTATCTCTCCCAACTTCCACTTTTCACAGCTTACACTGTGTCTCCCTTTCGCTTTCATTTTCGTTTCATGGCTCTGTTTTGTTGATTTTCACAGTTTGCTGAGTGCAGTGATCCTGGTTTTCCTTTGCAGAATCACTGAAAGAAATGCATAGTGTCTTGTTTGTTGTATTGCCCAAAGGATCCAAGGAAACTTTGGCTATAGAGTAGGCTTCTTGCCAAGCTGGAGTAGGTTAGATTTTCAAATCCAGCAGACTCAGGAGTATTAAACCCTCATGAGACATGGAGTGTTATTTACCGACGAAACTCTGGAGATAATCCAGGGTTTGTAGGAACAGGAAGAGGATTAAAAGAGGATTTCTCAATAAAAACATAAACAAAGCCAATTGAGCTGGGAGAATACTGCCAAATGCTGACTCTGGGGAGTCATTTGAATTTTTAAATGTCTTTGTTTCGAGTGTGCTGAGCGCCCTGTCCGAGGTGAGAGCTGTCCTTGAATAAGTTCATAAACCAGCTTCGGGGGGCAAGGGACTTTTCAAAGGTGTGCTTGGGAATGATGGATTGACTTCCCTCTGACTTGCAATGGGAGCGAGGTGCTCTGTTGCCCGTTGTGGCTTGGACTAGCATCCTCCGTAGTTGCAAAAAAGGCCATTTTGACAGAAATGCTCAATTATTCCCCCAAAGGGAATTTTAAGCTCAACTATTTGCCAACGGGGGACCCCTAAAGTTTATCAAACCAGGCACCCCAAAAAGTGAGGCATTCCAAATTAGTGGACAGTATTTGAAATGTAGCCTGAGATCCTGCAATGAGCCCAGTGCAGGCACAAAAGTTTGCCCATGAAGAATTAGTTTGTAAGCAATTCGGTGCAGGGATTGTCTCTTATTCTGTGGTTGTAGCGTGTCCAGTACAGTGCATGCCTGATCTCCACTGGGGTCCTGGGCACTACTGTAATACAAATAATGAATAAATAATCTGTTCAGTGCCGTATCCAAGACCTGAGGCCTTAGCATTTCTGTGCTATATTTATACCCTTTATACAATCGGAAATACTATTTTCCAACCTAAGGAGGCTTAATTAGCAAACAAACTTCAGAACTCTGTAGGTGCTGAATTACCAACAATAAATAATACTTGAGATCAAACTGACTGGAAGGAGACCAGGCCACACTGACTCCAGTCCTACATGGCATGTGAGTAAAGTTTGCTTGCGTGAATAGTCCGATTGCAACCAACGGGACTGTCATGGAGGTGGTCCCTGAGGGGTTGTGCACCCAGCCTGATGGAGAATGAGCCAACCCAGATCCATCTGTGGATAATTAATTGCCTAAGTAGCTGGAGAGCAGTTAATTAGCTCAGGAGCGTCTGGGCCTCATAAAGGCTTTTGAGGGCTCAGTCAGGAAGTCCCAGAATAGAGGAAGCTCCAGAGGAGAGACAATCCTCAGGGCAGCTGATCTGGAAGCTACTCTCAATGGTGTCTCCCTGGAGGGCAGAAGCTCACGGATAGGAGGTCAGGCCTGGAAAGAAGGTGCACCCAGGCAAGGGACTGGAGCAGCCCACGAGTACGAACTGGGTATAGGGACTGGATCAGCAACGCACCATTGGGGGAAGATGGGCATCTGGTTGAACATCCAGCAGATGCCCAAGCTCCAGGCAAGGAATTCAGAGTGCTCTGGGGCTATGGGGTTGAGCCATAGGGCTGATTAGCCCACAGGTGGAGAGTTTCCTTTGGAGTAGCTGACGGATGCTGTTGTTTATGTTTTTGTGTCATCCTTTTCTGTTAACTAAATGAGACCTTCTGAAGAGGGTGCTCTTTAATACTAGAAAGGCCTGCTTGGTCTTGTCTATCCCTCGGGTGAGGGGAGACTGAGGAAGGGGCTCATTTGCTGTGCTGTGCCTAATCACAGAGGGCGCGCCCGGGTGACCTCCATGCCATTACAAGATCCTACATGAGTGAGTCAGGCATGCAATTCCCACAGACTTTCAGTGGGAGTCAGGTGCCTAACTCACTTAGGCACATTTGAAAATCCTGCTCTATTTGCATGGTAGCACCTAGAGGCAACCCCATTATGCTAGGCACTATGCAAACATATAACAAAGAGGTGGATCCTGCCCCCCAAAGTTCATACTAATCTAACTCAGGATTCTGCAGAGATATCAGCTGGCTAAAGAAAAATGAACACTGGATTCACTACAACAGTCTTTCCCATACCTTGGGAGGACACTACAGATCAAAGCAGTCCTCTCTGAATGAAGAAAATTCATTTGTATTGTTATTCATTGAGGGGGCTGTGGTGACACATGGTGGTACCAAAATCGGGTCTAGATCAGCGGTTCTCAACCTGCGGGCTGCATTCGGCACAGTTAGCACCACCTGTAGCCTGGTTCAGCTGCGTGCTAAAGGCCAGCCCGTGTGCTGGAGTCCCAGGTTCCCGGCTGTCTGGCGCTGAGGGATCAGGGCTGCCGGCCTGTCCCGTGTGGTGGGAGTCTGGGGTTGGGGCTCCCAGCTGGTCCCGCAGGGTCCGGGGCAGTTGCCCAGCCTCGCAAGCTCTGGGGTCCAGGGAAGCCATGTGGTGGGGTTCTGGAGTTTGGGGTTGGGGTCTGTGCTGCCACTGCCCTGCCACTTGGCCCCTGCGGCCCATGGAAATTTTATATTATATACAAGAGTTTGGATGTAGCTGAGGAAAGGGCAGATGCTTCAAATGTGGGAGACATTGTTTATACAAACAGCCGTGATCTTTCCCCTTATTAATTTAATCTGGCTTTTGCAATATTATCTTAGTGATATGACTTTTAGAGCAGCTTGATTGATGTCAATAGAGTTCCCACCAGCATAATTCTCTCAGATGAAGAGTGCCATTATTAGACCTGAGTTCAAGAAGCTGCTTTGATTTTGATTTTACAAAATCTCACCCCTCGGACTTTTATTTTGCAAGCCCTAAAACAAAATCAAGAGTGGCTGGCGTCCAGTTTCTATTTCCTCTAGGAATTTATATCCAAATCTATCCTTCTTCTGAACTCTAGTTCATCTGTAGTCTCTATTGTCAAGATGTCGTATGTTTCCCCGTGTTCTACTTATCTGGATTTTGGAAGTGAAAGCAGAAGTTGCTTTACTGATTGCAAAGTAAAGGCCACTCTCCACACCTTCTGTGAAGGCTGTGAAAATTCCTCATGTACATCACCCAGGGGTTAAGCCTGTCTTCATCGTGTTTATTACATTATGAAAGCTGCACCAGAATCTGACACCTTCCCCTTAAATACTTTTGGGGAACTTCTCTTCAACTGAAAAATGTGGAGAAAGGCTAACAAGAAGGAGAGTGCATGGGGCTGAAACGGGGCTGCTTGAGATAACACAGGGTCAGATTTCACCTAGCCCCTTCTTTAAAACCCATCGAAAACCACTTCTGCCATTTGACAAGGTTCCCAAATCCTCCCTCTTTCCAGTAGCACTTGAGGAAGAACAAAGGGCTGACAAGAGGAGGGGGAAGGGTGGACAATTGTACCGAGGCTCCAATCTCAGGGCCCCCCAAAAACATCTGTAATGTCTGTGTAAATAAAGTGAAGTGGGAGGGGGTAGGGCCTCCACGAACATGATGTACCATGGCCCCAAATTTCTCTCAATGGCCCTGAAAATGAAAGCTTTTTGCTCTCTGAAAGAGACTGACAGGGTGTTGAGAGAAGACGTTGCCTGAGTGTTAAAAATGGTCTCTTTATCTTGCGCGTGTGTGGTTCTTGTTTTTTGTTTTTTCTTCCTCTAAAGAATCTCTGGGTCTAATTCCCCCTCTGGGATTTTTCACAGTAGTTTGATAATGTTAATATTGATCCTAGCTTGGAGATGAGCTGATATTGTCATTTTCTCTTCTTTTTTTATTTTATCTCTTTACATCTAGTAAGTTTCAGAGTAGCAGCTGTGTTAGTCTGTATCCGCAAAAAGAAAAGGAGGACTTGTGGCACCTTAGAGACTAACCAATTTATTAGAGCATAAGCTTTCGTGAGCTACAGCTCACTTCATCGGATGCATTTGGTGGAAAAAACAGAGGGGAGATTGATATACATGTTCTCTGTGTGTATATATCAATCTCCCCTCTGTTTTTTCCACCAAATGCATCCGATGAAGTGAGCTGTAGCTCACGAAAGCTTATGCTCTAATAAATTTGTTAGTCTCTAAGGTGCCACAAGTACTCCTCATCTAGTAAGTGTGCTGTATGTTTTCAACCACATTGACACATTGGCAAATTAACATAGAGAGATGGCATCCAATCTCTGACATTTTTTTGTCTTCTCAAAGCTGCCATGGTTTGAAGTCTTCGATTGTTTTTGTTAACTTATTTCTCAAAGTGGAATTTTAAGAAACAGGATAATGATGCTCATGTTAGAGATGGTCAAGCAATACTCAATCTCTCAAGGGAGTTCCTTGAGCTATTTCTCACCATTTATAAAAAAGCATTTTTACACTCTCTGTTGATAATGGACCCTTGGGCGCTTGATATCTGGGACTTTTAAAAGGGATGTGGGGTTAGGGGTTTCATCCATTGATGGGAAGGGCCTTTTCATTGCAAATAAAAAGAAACCAAATTGATTATTTTAAAAAATCTTATGACTTTTAAGCCAATCTTGTAATTTTTCAGGGCCTGATTTATGATTTTGGGGTTGGCAATATGGTAACACTTTTTCAATGATTTCTATGCACCTAGATTCTGTAGTGATGAGGATGATAGATAGATGGATGACTGGACAATTCCTATAAGATGTACTGAAGGAAAAAGTCCTGAATTTTGGTTAGGTGACCTAATTGTTCTATTTAATCAGAGATTTATGGTTGTATGCAAGTGAAATGTTGTTATAATTTCCTCCATGAGTGCTTGCAAAGACTGGTTTGTTGTTGAAGACAACTGTTCATGAATGCAGCGCTAACCACTGTTTGTTTGTGTCTGGCTGCTCATAGGAGTGCAGATATTGGTTTGTTATTGTAGAGTTGCTGATGAAAATGCAAGGCTCTGTGCAATGGTTTGTTGTAGCAATTGCTCATGAACACTGGCACTGATTTTAAGAAAAAGAAACACAGGGCTTAGTCTTTTCCCCATTCAGTTAATGGAAAAGCTATGATTCAGGTAAGTCTAGTAGTAAGTACAGGAACAGTCAGAGAGCTAGAAGAAACACTTATATTCAGGGCTTGTTGGGAACTTCTTGTGAACTTTTTTTTTGCTTAAAAAATGCTAATTCATTGAAACTGAAACTGTGAAACAGGGTCAGATTAGACAAATCTTTTGACTCAAAACTTTTGAAGAAAAAGTTTAGAAATTGCCTAGATGTCCCATTTTGACATTTTGGAAACTAAAAGTTCCAGATGTTTATATGAAATAGTTATATTTGTTTGCTTATAAATTTTAATAAACACATCAATTGACCTGAATCAATTTTTTTTTATTTGTCAGTTCATGAACATTTCTGAAATTTCAACTTTTTGTCTCAATTTGGGGTGGGAAAATTTTTCAAAATCTCAAAAATTCACACAGCCAGGAAACCAGTTTTCTACCCAACCTTACTTACATGACTAGCAGTTGTAAATCTTTTTGTTTAGTAAGTGAAATCATAATGATTCATACTGTTACTCTTTGCTGTAATACAATCTACCTCAATTACTACCGCACTGGCAAGCTAACAGAGCGGCAGTAAAATCCAAATGTGTCTCACTTCCTCTGTCACAAACTTCAAGCTCTGAAATCTGGAGGAACATGTGAATGAGCCGGTGTGTTCTCTAAACAGAAAAGAGAGTTGAGTTATCAGTGGAGATGCAACAGCTCTCACCTTTCAAGACAACATTAGGTAAGTGTTTTTGGTTGTACATTGTAATTTGATTCTTTTTTTAAAAACAAACTGGAGAGTTAGTGCATGGCAAGCAAGAGTATAAATCTACAGTGCCCTGGATCCCTGCTATCATGCACTAACAGTTCCCTAGTGTGCTTTGATATGTTGCTCTTTGAAACTCAGCTCCAGGAAAAAAGTGGACATTTCATTGACTGGATTTCTGTATGCATGCGTGCCTTTTTCCATCAAAATTTGGAAAATTTGGACCAACTTTACTGTTTGGTTAGGTTTTATTACCATGATCTCTGGATCAAAAGAAAAGCCAATGTATCTTCAGGACAAGGAAGGGAATATTGTTCTCCACAACATGTTGGCTTTACTGTCATCCTGAAACATCCACTAATATGATGTGTTGACCATTCTGAGCACTGGTACTAGCTATATTGCCATTAGTTATGTGTGATGGAGGACAGACCTTCTGTTTTATGTAGATGATCCAAATCCCCTTCTGTTTGATGGGATGTAGGGCTTCCCTCATCTTGCAACATTTAGGACAGCTTTCCAGATAATTGGCTGTTAGCTTTACAATGACGTCTTTCATGTTACACAGTTGAAAATGTTGCATGTTCCAGCAACACTAGGCCTAGCTTGGTTTTCATGTACATTTTTGGCCACAGTCAACCCAGAAATTAGGCGGAGTCACCCCACAAACAGTGATAAGTTTAGCTGTTGGTCCATAGAGTTCAACCCGCAGGTCAGTAGTGGTCACTGGTAACTCTGGAAATGCCTGCAACACAACTTTGCTGGACTTCAAGGGGGAATGATGAATAAATGATCCCAGGGCTTATTGGAGTCTAGGCCCTATGAAGCTAGGGCAGAGGAGAATCAGGGCCAGAATATTGAAAGGAACAAGCAAGTTAATGGAAAGCCATAGACAATATCAACAGCACAATAGATCAGAGCTTCTTTATTGATATCTATACAGTCAACAGAAACCCTCCATGAAAATACAGTTTTATACCAGACACAGTGTATTCTAAACACACACACACAACACACATACATGTACTTTACATTTCATAGCACCTATTTGTATGTTTTCCCCATCTCTGAAATTTCTGAATCCTATAAAAAGCAATTGCGGTTCTACTGAAATTCCATCTGCTTCATCAGAACCAACCTAAAAAAGCTTTGCCACAAATTATACCATAGCTATAGGCGCAGCACAATGCTCGACCTACCTTGGCTCGAGAGAAAGCAAATATATATGTCAGTGTAACACCAGGTAAGTGAATTCATGAATTGGACCATTGACATGAAACTAGCACTTCCCCATAACATGAAACTCCTTCCACCTTCTGGCCTGGGAAATAGCAATAATACAGACATTTTTTAGCTCTTCCACTAGATGTGCAAAATATATGCAGATTTATACAGTGCAGCACATATAAAATACTTAAGAGGAAGGGGAAAAATAGACATTAATCAGATATTAAAGGACTTAACATGACAGGGAGAAATATACAAGTGGGCATCTTTATTGTTGATTTTATTTTTTATTTTTTTATGCGCTACCTGATGGGGAGGTGCGAAAAGAAGGACAAGAAAAACAGATTGCAGCCGTGTGGCTAATTTGTAAATGGATACAAAATGAAAGCACGTTTGTCTTAATCAGTAGTGCTTAGAAAAGGGGGGAAGGAATGGTTACCAAGCTATATGACAGTCTGAAAATCTCATTAGTAGTTGGGAATTGGGTTGGAGAGGTTGCAGATACTCCTAAACGTAGCTAGTATCAACCACATTGGATATGGATTTTGATCAAACGGGGCTAGATCTTGGTCTCCTTACTCAGATGTATCTCCCATTGGAAGTCATGCCTGAGTAAACGCTGCAGGATTTGGCCTGTGATGAGTGAAACTGCCTAGAGAAGCTCTGTATTTGTTGTTTACCCTATCTTTGGCCTTTCCCCTTTCTGTGTTTCTTGTAATTTCTGGAAATCAGAAATAAGCTGATGTGATTAGACAAGAACAGAGCTGGCTTAGTGCCCTTCAAGCTTAAAAAGGTGTTAAAGACTTGCAGAATTAGAAATACAGAGCTAATAGAGAGACTAAATAAGGAGGGTTGGCTAATTCCTTTACATCTAGAGTCAAACTGAAGGGCATTATAGCGAATGATGGATGGAGATGAGTCTGGTCGGTGAGAAACATGCAGAGGGGATGCATGAGCATCCACCAAAATTTTATAAACATTCAACTATCTACCTGGGTAAGATAGTATTTACTGTCTTAATAAAATTCACTAGTGGTTATCCCACAATGTGTGAGGGTGTTGTGTGTTGTTTTGAGGTGACACTCTTTTAATCAAATCTTTTTAAGCCATCTTGCATTAATTAGTCTAACCTCACTGTTGCATGTTTGGAGAGGAGATCTCTGAATTCAAATAAGACTTGACCCTAAAGGGACCAGCTCACTGGCTTTTCTCCTCTCATCTCCTTAAATCTAAAAATTGCTAAGTGATCTCTGAGGCTCAGGCTTTCCTCGGAGATTAGTGTAAGAAAAGCCCCAACATCTGCAAAAGTGACTGCTTTTGACAACCGTACAGATATCTTAAAGAGCAGGAATTTCCCTAATAAAACCCCTTAAAATAAGTCTTCTTAAGATTTCTTAATGCCACAGTGATCAGTTTTCATGTTTCAGAAATTCAAGAATTTTTTATCTGCTTTGGAAAGTTATGAAAAAACCAAAGCAGGTTTATTTAAAGGGGAGACATATTTGAGATGCAGGAGAGACTAGCTAGCAAAGCTTAGGAACTGCTGATAAAACTGTAAATTGTATAGCTCAGGGAATTTGTGGACAGACTAAATAATGACAAAGCAAGCAGGCCAACTTGGCCATCGGAATCATAATAATCGTAAAAGGGAATTGCGCCAACATAAAGCGTGTGGGTTCATTGGCGTTTCATAGGTGATTTAAATAATTTAATTCTTCAATCTTGTGATTAAATATTTGCTGTATAGCCCATGAGCTTGATCCTCAGCTGGTGTAAATCAACCTTGCCCCATTGACTACACCAGATGAGGCCCTATTCAGAAAAGCGTCTCTATTAAGGCCAGCACTTAATCACATGCTTAAATGCTAGACAAATTCAGACTGGAATTAAGGGGTAAATTTTTAACCGTGAGAGTAATTAACCACTGGAATAATTTACCACGGGTCATGGTGGATTCTCACTGACAACTTTTCAATCACGACTGGATGTTTTCCTAAAAGATCTGATCTGGGGATTATTTTGGGGAAGTTCTCTGGCCTGTGTTATGCAGCAGGTCAGACTGAATGATCACAATGGTCCCTTGTGGCCTTGGAATCTATGCATCTATGAAATTTAAGCACATGTTTAGGGCTCTGTGAAGTCAATTGGAGTTAAGCACCTGTTTAAAATTAACCATATATTGGGATGGACTTAAAGATGTGCATAAATGCATTCCTAAATCAGATCTGAGGACCTGGCCTCTGATCTACATGGCATAGGTTCTCTTTTTAGCAGTTCGCTTGGACCTGTATCCAGAGCAAGAGTCTTTCCATTGACTTGTTTGAATTTTGGATCAGGTCATCATGCTCCATATGCTATTCTGGTGGGCCTGATTCTTCCTGATTTTACACTGGTGGTGTGCAACTTGCATAACTCCTGACTTGAGTGAAGTCACTCCGGCTTTACAAGAGTGTCCATCAGATCCAAACCAGGCCCTGTGGTTTTAACAGCATGGTGTAACTGTACAATAAGTAAATAAAGGCCCAGCCTGTTGCCATATGTTGACATTCAACTCTGCTGAAGTCAGTGGAGATGCAGCAGGGAAAAATTGGCCTACCGTGCTCAAAACAATTCACTCCCTGAGCCCAGTCATCTCAGAATTTGGTGAGTTCAGATCCAGATGAAGCCAGGGCCGACTTCTGGTGCTGGTGTCTTCCTTACACTTGTCAGGTCAGTGAATGAAATATATACCCCGTGGCACTGAGTTCTGCTTTTAGGTAACACCGGTGTAAATGCACGCTATATTTATGGCATGTATGATGGTTACATGCTTTTGCTCCAGAGTAACTATAGGTAGAATATGGTGAAAGAAAGATACATAACATATTTCCCTAGGAGAGTGGTGAAGCCCTGGAATGGGTGACCTAGGGAGGTGGTGGAATCTCCATCCTTAGAGGTTTTTAAAGCCCAGCTTGACAAAGCCCTGGCTGGGATGATTTAGTTGGGGTTGGTCTGCTTTGAGCAGGGGGTTGGACTAGATGACCTCCTGAGGTCTCTTCCAAGCCTAATCTTCTATGATTCTATGATTTTATAATATAAAGCTTAGGGTTTAATATGGCCACCCTCACCAGAGTAATAGAACGTCTTCTGTATGAAATCAACAGCAATACCAAAGTTCTCAGTGAATTTCACAGTCTCTGACATTTCTTTCCTAGAAGGGTAAAGATTCTGCTTGGGTTAGGGGTTTTGTTTTTGATTATTTTTGTTTTTATTCATGTATTTTATTAAATTATGGTTGATCCCTTGAAAGCAAAAGAGGAGAGAATTGGGTGATCGACGAAGTGGGCAAAAAAGAGAGAAAGAAGTTGAACTCTCCTTTCTTGAGATCAAAGGGACTTTGAGTGACTCTAGAACCTTGCTGAATCACAGCCCTTTCTCTTTAATGTTGCTATTCTGAGTGAGCCAAATGTTTTTATATTATATTTTATTTTTCATGAGCGAAGGAGCAAAACAAATCCAAGTCAGACACAGACATTTGCTCCTGAGAGCTTCTCTGGGAGCCAACTGGAAGGCTGATAAAGGGTCAGAGAGAGCAGAATTTTATGCAGGGATAAGTTGTACATAGATGAATTTAAAAAGAGAGAATTTCTTGCAGAAAGAGGATGCTGATGGGTCATGGTTTCTGTTCCTCAACTCCATGACTGATAGAGCAGCAGAACTGTTAGTGCACATGGTACATTTGTCTAACAATTAACCTGGAAGGACTCTTTGAGAGGACTGATCCAAAGCTCACTCAAGTTCATTAAAATCTTTCTACTGACTTCAAGGGTCTTTGGATCAGGTCCAGTCGGCATAATGGGAAGGAGTGTGTTCTAGTGGTTAGAAACAGGGTTCTTGGGGTCAAAACTTCTGACTTTTGTTCATGACTCTCTCTAAATCTCTTCGTGTAATCACGTGTAAATCACATTGCAGCAGATCAATTCCCAGGGAGGTCAGTAGTAGAGCTGTTCTGAAATTTTCTGATCGTTTTTCGAATGGAAAATGCTGATTCGTCCAAAGCAAAACCTTTAGCAGAAGTGTGCTGATTTTGACGAAGGTTTGTTTTGAAAGAAAGCATTTTGATAAGGTCAGAATGTCCTGTTTCGACCTTTTTGGAATGGAACATTTCATTTTTTGTTTCAAAGCTACATTTAGTTTCGATTTTAATATAATATAATGTAATATAATATAATATATCCAAATTGGAATGAAATTGAGTTTTGGGAATTTCATTTTGTGGAAAATTTTGAATTTTTTTGATTCCATTGCAGAAGAGGCAGCGGGGGTGGGGTGGAGATGGGGGGTGGGAATGTTCAGATATGGAATTTCCCGCAAAATGAAAAAATCTGGTTGCTGGAATGCAGTGGGAGATGGATTGGGTCTTAACCTCTTTGCACCACAGTTTACAACAGCAATAATTGTGTTCATAAATAGCTCCTCCTCTCTACAAATGCAGTGTGCTAGGCTTGCCAGTTTTGATTGGACACATTCCTGGAGGTTTCATCACATGACATAATCTTTAATTAAAGATTCATCTCTAACTCCTGAAGACTCCAGGATAATTGGAGTCTTCAGGAGTTAGAGATGAATGTCCGGGTTCCAGTAACACAGACACAGGTAACTAACCGCTTTCATATTCTCTCCACAGGTACCAATGCGGAGAGTGGACCAGATGATATGTCTGGGGGGAGAAAGCAGAAGGAGACTCCGCTGGTTGGGAGGCATGAGATGCGATGTCCTGAGGTTGGGGGTTCCACGACCACCACTCCCAAGAGGAGAAGGCGGGTGGTGGTGGTCGGGGACTCTCTCCTCCGGGGGACTGAGTCATCTATCTGCCGCCCTGACCGGGAAAACCGAGAAGTCTGCTGCTTGCCAGGGGCTAAGATTCGTGATGTGACGGAGAGACTGCCGAGACTCATCAAGCCCTCGGATCGCTACCCCTTCCTGCTTCTCCACGTGGGCACCAATGATACTGCCAAGAATGACCTTGAGCGGATCACTGCGGACTACGTGGCTCTGGGAAGAAGGATAAAGGAGTTGGAGGCGCAAGTGGTGTTCTCGTCCATCCTCCCCGTGGAAGGAAAAGGACTGGGTAGGGACCGTCGAATCGTGGAGGTCAACGAATGGCTACGCAGGTGGTGTCGGAGAGAAGGCTTTGGATTCTTTGACCATGGGATGGTGTTCCATGAAGGAGGAGTGCTGGGCAGAGACGGGCTCCATCTTACGAAGAGAGGGAAGAACATCTTTGCCAGCAGGCTGGCTAACCTAGTGAGGAGGGCTTTAAACTAGGTTCACCGGGGGAAGGAGACCAAAGCCCTGAGGTAAGTGGGAAAGCGGGATACCGGGAGGAAGCACAGGCAGGAATGTCTGTGAGGGGAGGGCTCCTGCCTCATACTGGGAATGAGGGGCGATCAACAGGTTATCTCAAGTGCTTATATACAAATGCACAAAGCCTTGGAAACAAGCAGGGAGAACTGGAGGTCCTGGTGATGTCAAGGAATTATGACGTGATTGGAATAACAGAGACTTGGTGGGATAACTCACATGACTGGAGTACAGTCATGGATGGTTCTAAACTGTTCAGGAAGGACAGGCAGGGCAGAAAAGGTGGGGGAGTAGCACTATATGTAAGGGAGCAGTATGACTGCTCAGAGCTCCGGTACGAAACTGTGGAAAAACCTGAGTGTCTCTGGATTAAGTTTAGAAGTGTGTGCAACAAGAGTGATGTCATGGTGGGAGTCTGCTATAGACCACCGGACCAGGGGGATGAGGCGGATGAGGCTTTCTTTCGGCAACTCACGGAAGCTACTAGATCGCATGCCCTGATTCTCATGGGTGACTTTAATTTTCCTGATATCTGCTGGGAGAGCAATACAGCGGTGCATAGACAATCCAGGAAGTTTTTGGAAAGCGTAGGGGACAATTTCCTGGTGCAAGTGCTAGGGGAGCCAACTAGGGGGAGCGCTTTTCTTGACCTGCTGCTCACAAACCGGGTAGAATTAGTGGGGGAAGCAAAAGTGGATGGGAATCTGGGAGGCAGTGACCATGAGTTGGTTGAGTTCAGGATCCTGACGCAGGGAAGAAAGGTAAGCAGCAGGATACGGACCCTGGACTTCAGGAAAGCAGACTTTGACTCCCTCAGGGAACAGATGGCCAGGATCCCCTGGGGGACTAACATGAAAGGGAAGGGAGTCCAGGAGAGCTGGCTGTATTTCAAGGAATCCCTGTTGAGGTTACAGGGACAAACCATCCCGATGAGTCGAAAGAATAGTAAATATGGCAGGCGACCAGCTTGGCTTAATGGTGAAATCTTAGCGGATCTTAAACATAAAAAAGAAGTTTACAAGAAGTGGAAGGTTGGACATATGACCAGGGAAGAGTATAAAATATTGCTCGGGCATGTAGGAAAGATATCAGGAGGGCCAAATCGCACCTGGAGCTGCAGCTAGCAAGAGATGTCAAGAGTAACAAGAAGGGTTTCTTCAGGTATGTTGGCAACAAGAAGAAAGCCAAGGAAAGTGTGGGCCCCTTACTGAATGAGGGAGGCAAGCTAGTGACAGAGGATGTGGAAAAAGCTAATGTACTCAATGCTTTTTTTGCCTCTGTTTTCACTAACAAGGTCAGCTCCCAGACTGCTGTGCTGGGCATCACAAAATGGGGAAGAGATGGCCAGCCCTCTGTAGAGATAGAGGTGGTTAGGGACTATTTAGAAAAGCTGGACGTGCACAAGTCCATGGGGCCGGACGAATTGCATCCGAGAGTGCTGAGGGAATTGGCGGCTGTGATTGCAGAGCCCTTGGCCATTATCTTTGAAAACTCGTGGCGAACGGGGGAAGTCCCGGATGACTGGAAAAAGGCTAATGTAGTGCCCATCTTTAAAAAAGGGAAGAAGGAGGATCCTGGGAACTACAGGCCGGTCAGCCTCACCTCAGTCCCTGGAAAAATCATGGAGCAGGTCCTCAAAGAATCAATCCTGAAGCACTTAGAGGAGAGGAAAGTGATCAGGAACAGTCAGCATGGATTCACCAAGGGAAGGTCATGCCTGACTAATCTAATCGCCTTTTATGATGAGATTACTGGTTCTGTGGATGAAGGGAAAGCAGTGGATGTATTGTTTCTTGACTTTAGCAAAGCTTTTGACACGGTCTCCCACAGCATTCTTGTCAGCAAGTAGGAAGTATGGGCTGGATGAATGCACTATAAGGTGGGTAGAAAGCTGGCTAGATTGTCGGGCTCAACGGGTAGTGATCAATGGCTCCATGTCTAGTTGGCAGCCGGTGTCAAGTGGAGTGCCCCAGGGGTCGGTCCTGGGGCCCGTTTTGTTCAATATCTTCATAAATGATCTGGAGGATGGTGTGGATTGCACTCTCAGCAAATTTGCGGATGATACTAAACTGGGAGGAGTGGTAGATACGCTGGAGGGGAGGGATAGGATACAGAAGGACCTAGACAAATTGGAAGATTGGGCCAAAAGAAATCTAATGAGGTTCAATAAGGATAAGTGCAGGGTCCTGCACTTAGGATGGAAGAATCCAATGCACCGCTACAGACTAGGGACCGAATGGCTCGGCAGCAGTTCTGCGGAAAAGGACCTAGGGGTGACAGTGGACGAGAAGCTGGATATGAGTCATCAGTGTGCCCTTGTTGCCAAGAAGGCCAATGGCATTTTGGGATGTATAAGTAGGGGCATAGCGAGCAGATCGAGGGACGTGATCGTTCCCCTCTATTCGACACTGGTGAGGCCTCATCTGGAGTACTGTGTCCAGTTTTGGGCCCCACACTACAAGAAGGATGTGGATAAATTAGAAAGAGTACAGCGAAGGGCAACAAAAATGATTAGGGGTCTAGAGCACATGACTTACGAGGAGAGGCTGAGGGATCTGGGATTGTTTAGTCTGCAGAAGAGAAGAATGAGGGGGGATTTGATAGCTGCTTTCAACTACCTGAAAGGGGGTTTCAAAGAGGATGGCTCTAGACTGTTCTCAATGGTAGCAGATGACAGAACGAGGAGTAATGGTCTCAAGTTGCAATGGGGGAGGTTTAGATTGGATATTAGGAAAAACTTTTTCACTAAGAGGGTGGTGAAACACTGGAATGCGTTACCTAGGGAGGTGGTAGAATCTCCTTCCTTAGAGGTTTTTAAGGTCAGGCTTGACAAAGCCCTGGCTAGGATGATTTAACTGGGACTTGGTCCTGCTTTGAGCAGGGGGTTGGACTAGATGACCTTCTGGGGTCCCTTCCAACCCTGATATTCTATGATTCTATGATTCTATAATCCTGGAGGGCTGGCAACCCTGGAGCAGTAATTCCATGATCAGAAAAGTATATTAACCCATTAGAAACAAATGATCAAAACCCATTCTCATAAAACTATGCTCAAAAAGACAATCGGCCTAGGGATCTGCTGTATGGAAAATGGGGAAGGGCAGCGGTTTGGAGTGTAACAGTTATTGTAATAAAAACACCACTGAAAAAATGATTTTGGTTGTTTAAAAGCAGGGAAGGCAGAACTGAAATAAGGATGCCAAGAGCAAGCGACCTACACCACCGGGGACCACCTAAGACCCAGGATAAACACTTTAAAACGTGGGTGGATGGTGTCAGAGTGCTGATAAATTCCTTCAGTGGGCTGCCTGCATTGCCATATGTTATGTAGAACCAATTCGAGCTGATCCTAAAATGCCAATCGTTTTTCATGGAAAATTTTGAAACATTTTCATTTTTCAGAACATTTCTGCAATTTTGAATTGCGGTTTTCAACCAAAACAAAATGAATGCGAAAAAGCAAAACCTGAGAGGGTTGAAAACCATTTTCAGTCAAGACATTCCCTTTTCAGGAAACATTTTCAGTTTTTTGAAACCAAAGGTATTTACATCCCATAATTTTTACCGAAAGAGTTTCAGTTTCCATTTTTTCATTGAAATAACTGGGACATTTTCACCAATAGGAAATTTTCCACAAACATTTTCATTATTTGTCAGAAAGTCATTTTGGGTCAACAAAATGTTTGAATATAAAAATGTTGACCTACTCAAGAGGCAATGCAGTGCAATGAAAAATTCACAGAAAAGCACTTTATTTAAGCAGTCTTTGTAGTATCCATTTGGATAAGGCTTGGGAATGACATATTGACTAGATTAGTAATAGATTCGTAAAATTCGTACTATAATGCTGTTGTAGGCTACACAGAGTTTGAGAGGCTCTAGGCAATGAAGGCTCATAAAGAGTTTTGAGATCCCTAAATGAAATGTGTTTTTCAAATGGGGAAATACGTTGGTATCAAGATCCCTATGGTGATAGGTGCATTACACATGAGATAGACAGATCGGTTGATAGCTGGGCCCAGTTCCCAGTTGTGCCACAGACTGCCTGCGTGACATTGAGCAAGTCACTTAATCCCTCTCTGTTTCATTCTCCATCTGTATAATGGGAATAATAGCTCTTTCTTTCACCCTTTGTCTGCTTCTTTAGGCTGTAAGCTCTTTAGGGCAAGGCTTGTCTCTTATGTGTGTCCATACACTAGCACTGTGGAACCCTGATCTCTGATGGTGTCTCTTGGAACTACTGTCATACAAATATTACAATAATGGGGTAAAACAGGAGTCAGTGCATTTACATTGGTATACAACTGGTGCCAGTGACGTCAGGCTAAGGGCCTTATTCAGAGCATAATTTACTAGCACATGGAGGATTTTACTTAGCACATTCAGGAGGTACAGATTTGTTCCTGCCCAGAAACAATGAGAACTGAAGACAAAATCCTCTTTGGCTTTGTATCTCAATCAGGAAGAACTGTCCTTTTTAATTCAAATACTGGGGTCTAGAGTTGTTTTCCCCACAGATACTGTGTTGCATTGGGAATATCAGGAGCTGCCAATTGCAATAATGGTTTCTAAGTCCAAATTAATTCAGTGTAAATGAAGTGTCAAGAAAAGATTGATTTGTTTTAGTAATTGCCCTCATGCAGGCTGCCTGGTGACAGCAGGAAAGAGCAAAGCAGGAAGCTTTGGCAGGCCTGGATGAGCCTAAGGGTGGATTGCAGAGACATGGGCCTACTTGCCAATATCATCTGTCAGGCCTGCCGCTGAGCTGGGATGTTGTTCCAGCCTTCAGTGATGTCTTCAGGTATCAGGTTGAGGCTGCACAAAGTCCTTTTTTTTAAAGAGATCCATGTTTTAAGCAAAGGCTGTTCTTTGTCCTTGTTAGGACAATAGGAGTCTTCCTGCTGCATTTCCATAACAATACAAAGCCAATATTCATATTGGATTTTACATTATTCCTTGCCTGCCCCCACACTGAAAACCAAAAAACTTAGCACCTCTTGATCATTTGTGACTGATCAGATCACTAAAATCATCCTCATCACTAGTTCTTATATAGCTTTTCATTCATAGATCTCAAAGCACTTTCCAAAGAAGGTCAGCATCATTAGCTCTGTTTTTGGGGAAATGGGGAAACTGAGGCACAGGGGACATGACTGGCCCACAATCACCAAACAAAGCAGAGCTAGGAACAGAACTGAGGTCTCCTGAGTCCCAGTCCAGTGCCCTATCCACTAGGAAACATTTCCTCCTCCAGTATATTATTGTAATGTAATAATATAATATTATATCCATCAGTGCATTTACGGATCAGCGAGGTATTGATTCCTCTGGGGTGGATTCCGATTCAGGCTATGTGCCTGTGCAAGGGGGTAAGAACCATCTTTATCCTTCTGGATGAGCATCCTAGACTTCAGTGTGGGTACATAAAGGTAAGCAGACACTCTGAACAGGTGGATGGGGAGAGGTTGGGAACTGGGAAGAGTCTTAGTTCTAGACACTCCCCTAGTTGGCCAGTGCAGCTAAGACAGGAGGATGGTGTGAAGTGTGTGTGGCATAGGCCAGCAGCAAATTACTAACCCCACCTCCCCACACCCCCCAGAGCAAGGAGGATGTCAAAGAAGAATTGTAACATCCAGCGGCCACTCCAGAGGTGGTGTGTTGCCTCACTACCCCTTTGCTCAGGGCTGTGCCTCCAATCACAATCCAGCCTTAAAGCGTCTTTCAGGGACTGCACAGGAGATAACGGGTTCACTTCTCGTTTGGCTTGCAAATGAGCAGTAATTCCATGGAGTTACACTAGTGTCAATGAGATGAGAAGCAAAAGGCACCTGAACAACGCCAAGGTGTTTGGGAATCGTGGGGAAGCAAGTTCAACACTGTTACATTACCAGCAAACGCAGCAAGGAGGGAAATACCAGCTGATTGACGGTCGAGAAACCACAGTGCGTATAAGTAGAATTTTGGGATTGCGTGGCAGTAGCATTAGGTAATCTGGCAATTGATTGTGTGCGTACTAAAAATAATACTGAAACAAACTCTTTTAACCCAGTGGATGAATGGCTAAACGGTGTGTAAAATAGTATGCAAACATGCCATCCAGGCTGTCTGTACCGTCTACATAACTGGCTAGTGAGGCAAAAAATTCACAAGACAAAATTACCACCAAACCCACAAATGTTAATGCTGCTGCTATAGAAAGCATGGCTAGATAAGCTAGCCTTTGCTTGCTGTGTGTGTGTGCGTGTGTGTGCGTGTGTGTGTGTGCATAGCCTTTGCTTGCTCTATTGTGTGTGTGTGTGTTTGTTTAAATTCTCCAATCAATACAGGTGCCATGTGACTGAATTGCTAATAGAGCTTTGTAGATTAGTTTATCAGTAACATTTAAATACTTCTCACGCTTGCGGTGGATTTTGAATTATTTATTTGTTTCTGGTCAATTGCATATCATCTCAGTAGCATTAGCGATAGGATAGCGGTTGGAACTCTTTAGACTCCAGGGTTGGCAAATTTTTCTGGGGGAGGGAGCCCCAAAACCCAACTCACCTGAGTAGTCATTTTGCGGTCGGTGGGGCTACTCACATGAGTGGCAGTTTTCAGGACGAGCTCATAGCTGGTGACTGAAACGAAGCAGGCATGTTTGCAACTCAACTTTGGTTCTTTTGCAAAGACTCAATGGTGATTATTACTATATGTTTTATTTGTTTGTATTTCAATAGTGCCTGGCATAGTGGATACTGGACTGGGACTCAGGACATCTGGGTTCTATTCCTGGTTCTGTCACTGGCCTATTGGGCGAGTCACTTCCAAGCTTTGTGCCCCAGTTTACCCACCTGTTCCAGGGGCATAATGATATTGACCTCCTTTGTAACGTGTTTTGAGATCTAATGATGAAAAGTGCCATATAACCGCTAGGTATTTCGATTATTATAGAGGTCCCAAGAGATATCAGAGCCTCGTTGCGCTAGGCACTGTACACACACTGAAGATACGTCTACACTTCAAGCTGGAGGTGTGAATTCCAGTTCAAGGAGACATGCCAGTGCTAGCTCTGATCAAGAACTAAAATCAGAGTGTAGCCACCGCAGTGCGAACAGTGGGAGGGATTAGCTGCCCCTAGTATATCCCCATCCAAGATGTTAGGTATGCGGGGTGGCTAGCTCCTCCCACTGCCCATGCCGCTGCTGATGCGCTGCCATGCTAGCTGGATCAGTGCTAATGTGAGTACATCGCCTAGAACTGGAGTGTACAGCTCCAGCTTGAAGTGCAGCTGTATCCTTTAGTGAGAGACAATCCCTGCCCCAAAGAGTTTACAATCTCAACAGACCAGACAGGCAAAAGGCATCAGAAAAGAAATATCATTAGCTTGGTTTTACAGCTCAGAATTGCAGCCCGGTTGTTCTGGGTACTGTATAAACACACAGATCAAACACCGTCCTTGTCCCGAAGCACTTCCAGCCTAATTTAAGACAAGACGCAAAAAGACCAGAGCAAAAAATATTTGCTACAGTGGCAAATCATGGGAAGGGGCAAAGGAAGAGGAAGTGATGGAAATAAAATCAGACAGTTCCATAATTTAGTTGATGGTTCTAAGCCACTGAAATCGGCTACAGAAATCAGTTACAACAGCCACATTCCCTGGCTGTCACTGGTTCTGTCACAATCGAAGAAGGTCATAAATCCTGCTCCCTTGCAATATCGAATGGCAGAACCAAAGTGGTTCCATTGAAAGGGGATCCCCCCAAAACCCAGACTACTGGGCAGGATTGGCCTGGTGTGAGCTGATTGCCTACAGTTCACCCAACTGCATAGAACCATAGCAATTAGAGGTTGGAAAGACTGGTAGGACATCCAAGTCCATCAAAAGCCTGTGCAAGATTGTTATCTACAGGACTTCCTCCAGAATGAGTTCAGTTTGAAGTGAAATTGTAGGTTAACGTTCCTATGGGAAAGCGCTGTAGATGCCTATGTAATCTGCCGAGATATTAGTGTACTCTAGGGCATGGAAGGCTTTCTTACTGCCTTCTTAGACTGGGGCAGCCTACATGTAGCCATATAATCTTCTGAAACATCCAGATGCTCTGTTTGTTGCTTAATAGCAAAATAGGCCTTTATTGTTCAGATGATCTGGTGGAACAACTGGCACCTGAAGTTAAATCTGCTGGAGCTGTTAAGAGAATTCACAAAACCATGGGCTGTTGATCTCCTTCGTGTCCCAAGGAAACTATGAATTAGTAACTTGCTATCTGCTGGAAAATCAATCCAAGTGGGTGGGATGAACGAATGGGGACCCATTGTTTTCTGCCCAAGTTGGCTTCCCTACAGATTCAGTGTCCCTACCAGCAGTGCCACCTCCTCTACATGCATGCTCGTGGCTGCAAATGCTTTTAGAATACTAGTAAGTAAGGGGGAAATGATCAGAAGACAGCACAAGTCTCAGCGAAAATCTCCCCAAATCTTTCTTTAATAAATTCCCTTTCTTCCTGAAGGATCTCAAAGCACTTTGTAAATGTAAACTGATACACAAACTGTTCACAACCACAAGGTTTCATGTCAACCAGCAGAGAAAGTGCAGCCATCTCTGGGGTGAAACAGAGCAGTTCCTTAATAGCACCCAGCAACAATATGCCCTAACTAGGCTAGGAAATGAAGAGAACACTGCATCCAACTGACACTGCAGGTAGTGTCTAGGAAGGAAGGATGTGAATAACCTAAATATACTGCTAAAAATGTGTTGTTACTTATGGCAGACATATAGACATGTTCTTTCCCTAAAAAGATCTGAGAATATACAGCATGTCAGGTGAGTGGGAATCTCAGATACAATCTTTATTTCTTTCTTCATCCCCCCCCTTTTAAATTAAATTTAGCCTAAACAGGGTATACTGATCTAGGACAGCACTGTATCTTTAAGAGTGGTCTCTTAGAGTGCAGCCTAATCTGTTTCTGTCCAGTTGGACCCTGGATTTAAAATTTTTTCACCAATCCAGATTTCCAAATCCTTGCAGATTCTGAGGGGGCTTGTTTATGGACGTATCCTTTAGAAAAACAGCTTAGACTTTAAGATGAAGGAAACCCAGGGAGCTAATGTGAAGATTTAGGACTTTCTAGGAGGCTTGCAGTTCCTAAGCTCTGCTTGCTTGAGCAGTCTGAAGGTCCTTTTGCAGACTAAGAGGGATTAGTACCCCGTAAACCAGCAGGGCTATGCACACATTCATAAATATACTGGCTCTTTCTAATCGCTTCGCTCCCTAATCCACACTGATTTCTTAGGAATTATCATTTTATCTCAGCTAAATAAGCATATTCCTTGTGCTTTCCTGTAGAAAAATAAAATCTTTCAGAAGCTTTTCTTTTAGAAGCAGTGGCATGGAAATCAAGCCTTTATTTAAAACTTTGGGCAAAGAAAGAAAATTTCATTTGTTTGCTTCTAGCACAAGGACACTGGGCCCGACTATCCTTTCCTTTACTCCATTGACCCGCTCCTGATTTACACAGTTGGAATTGGGATTGGACTCAGGGCCAATCATTTCTCCAGCAAACTGGGAAAATTTTATGCCAGCCAATTGCAATACAATGTCAAAAAGAAAAGGAGTACTTGTGGCACCTTAGAAACTAACAAATTTATTTGAGCATAAGCTTTCGTGAGCTACAGCTCACTTCATTGGATGCATTTGGTGGAAAATACAGTGGGGAGATTTATATACACACACAGAGAACCTGCTGCTGGTGATGGCTCATCTTAAGTGATCACTCTCCTTACAGTTTTCAGAGTAGCAGCCGTGTTACCCATTGTTTCATGTTCTCTGTGTGTGTATATAAATCTCCCCACTGTATTTTCCACCAAATGCATCTGGTGAAGTGAGCTGTAGCTCACGAAAGCTTATGCTCAAATAAATTTGTTAGTCTCTAAGGTGCCACAAGTACTCCTTTTCTTTTTGTGAATACAGACTAACATGGCTGCTACTCTGAAATACAATGTCACTGTCTCTTTAAAAGAACATTGGCCAAGTAAAAAATGACCCCTCTCCCCACATTACTAATAATATTTTAGATTATTAAAGCGAGGCATTGTAAGAATCCAGTTTAGTTTTCACCTTTTATGTTTGCATTTTGCATTTCACTCACCTTGGGCCAGCAAAGTTAGAATAGTCATTTTTAGTGTTGTTTGCTAGTAAATTTCACTCTTAGTTGTAGAGAGACAAGGTGGGTGAGGTAGTATCTTTTATTGGACCAACATGTGTTGGTGAGAGAGACAAGCTTTAAGCTCCACCGACTCTTCTCCAGGTCTTACCTCGTTCTTGTCTCTCTCACCAGCTGAAATTAATTAAGTAAAAGATATTACCTCACCCACCTTGGTCTTCTCATATGCTGGGACCAACAGGGCTACAACAACATTGCAAATAACTTTTATTCCTAGTCAGTTTCACTTCTCAGTGCTCATGCATCAACATAATGGTGTTTGGGTTCTAAAAAACAGAAAGGATTCGGAGACTAGAATTCTGAGGATCATTTTGGTAGATAGATTTAAATCTAAACAAAGCATACTACTTCTACTGAGATATATTTTTAAAACTGATTAAAATAGTTCTTATTTTTTTTAGGAATACGCCATAAAACTGGGCTTGAGTTTTTGTTTGGTAAAACATCACCAGTTAGATGCTGGCTTCCAAAATCAGTCTCAAATCCAGGGATGAGTTCAATGCAGATTCTAGTTCGGATGATCCACCAATGTATAGAGCAAAAAGAAAAGGAGTACTTGTGGCACCTTAGAGACTAACAAATTTATTAGAGCATAAGCTTTCGTGAGCTACAGCTCACTTCATCGGATGCATTTGGTGGTTTTTTCCACCAAATGCATCCGATGAAGTGAGCTGTAGCTCACGAAAGCTTATGCTCTAATAAATTTGTTAGTCAAATGCATCCGATGAAGTGAGCTGTAGCTCACGAAAGCTTATGCTCTAATAAATTTGTTAGTCGCTAAGGTGCCACAAGTACTCCTTTTCTTTTTGCGAATACAGACTAACACGGCTGCTACTTTGAAACAATGTATAGAGGTGGTTTCACATAAAAGATTCTGATTTTGGCCTATTTCTAATTAATATTAATTTGGGCAAAGTCTTCTTTAAAACAACAAAAAAAGGAAGTTAATAGGCAGCAGGTTTAAAAAAAAAGAAATATATTTTCACACAACGCACAGTCAACCTGTGGAACTCCTTGCCAAAGGACGTTGTGAAAGCCAAGACTATAACAGGGCTCAAAAAAGAACCAGATAAATTCATGGAGGCTAGGTCCATCAATGGCTATTAGGATGAGTAGGGATGGTGTCCCTAGCCTCTGTTTGCCAGAAGCAGGGAATGAGCAACAGGGGATGGATCCTTGATGATTACCTGTTCTGTTCATTTCCTCTGGGGCACCTGGCATTGGAAGACAGGATACTGTGCTAGATGGACCTTTGGTCTGACCCAGTGTGGCCATTCTTATGTTCTTATGTTTTTGCATCACGAAAATTAAATGTGAACCTGACAAAATCACTTTAATCTGTCTAGCCTCACTGCTCAGGGAGCATTGTCATCTATCATTTTTTAGTTTAATGTTAATTTGTAGAACTTTAATAAAATTTTCCATCAAAATATGTTTTAATTGGAATTTTTTTTTTATTTAATCTCTTGAGAGCATTTCCATTTTTATTGGAATTTTCCAGGGTTTTATAAAAAAAAAAATCCCTGAAAATGGAACATATTTTGGGGGGAGGAACTGCTGCTTTTTTTTTTAATGAAAACATGGAAAATGGTGGAAAACATTTTGAAAAATATATTTTTTTCCAGAAAATAAAATCATTTTGTTCAGCTCTATCAATTCAACATAAGAATTTTTAAAAAGCATCCTAGTAGGAGATTTTAAAAATTCCATAACAATAATTCATCAAAAATTAGAGACATTTCCAGAGTTCAGGGATATTTGGACCTGTGGTTTGGTTTATGTGCCTCTCTCTGGAAACCGTGCAATTTAATAATAAATACAATATAATGGCAAATCCCACAGAGCCTTTCATTGCTCAGAGCTCCTGTGGTCTTTAAGTATTTTCCCTCCACTAAAAAAAGAAAAAAATGTATCTTTTTTTTATCAATATCATTGCCTTATTTGATAACTTCGGAGCACAGTGTCCATGGTAAACGACATGAGGAAACAGCAAGTGCTGACAAAAGATCCAGTGGGGAAGGAAAGGATGATAAGGGCAATCCTATTCATCCCTCAACCTCCAGAGCTTTCTTCCAATGGGACCACAGAAGAGGGTTGAGGACAGGCTGATAGAGTGTCTGGGGTGTAGTCACTGGGGCCATTAACTGCATGAATCCACTGGCTTAGAAGCATGAGAGGAGGGTGCAACAAGTCACTGATTCTCATGCAGCCTAGGAGATATAATAACAGGGGTGGTTCATGCCCTGTCTATCTGAAGGGAGGAGGATTCCTTCATTTTACCAGCTCCATTGTTGGTCCTTCACAAAAATCCTGTTGACTTGCCAGATGTGGAAAAGTATAAGGATGGTGCAGGAATGATGCAAAGGTTATGGTCTGAAGAAAGGAATATGTACGGATCAGGCCTGCTTAAAAACAATGTTGTAGAATTCATTGAAGACCTTAGCTCCATAGTGTTGTGCCCCTTGCATTTTTCGTGATGTGGTTTGAACTATGCACGAGGGACACAAATTTCATCTCTAATCTGTCCCTTGCAAGTGAGAAAATACCTGAACATTCAGGAATCAGGAAAGCTGGGCATTGGATGTCTCCAAGAAATTAGGAAGGGGACAGTCTTTCACCTGTAACTCACCTGTTCCAATCCAGACCTCCTCACTATTAAATGAAAGCTCTTGCCATCTGATGGCCATTCAGGGCAGCCTAGGTGAAATAAATGTGGTGGGTTTCAGGCCAGCCTCCCTGTGGATTTATGTCCACCTCACAAAAAAGCACTAACTTCATTTTCATGAATTGGCATTTGAGTTGGAAGTCTGAGCTGAAAAAGCCAGGAATGAGTGGGCCTTAATGAATGTATGAACGGAGACTGCACTGTCTTCTCACCAGTATAGGTGTGTTTGCAGAGCGTTGGCGGTGGGCAGTGCTGGGTGAAGATTGTAGTGCCACTTGTTCTGTGGATAAATTTAGGGACTTCAATCTCCCAGGCGATCAGTTCAGAACATTTCACTAGCAGTGAACTTGCTGGACCAGATACTCAGCTGATATAAATGGACATAGCTCCATTGAATTTAATGGGAGTCAGTGGAGATAAGGGAACTACGCTGATGTACGCCATCCAAGGATCTGGCCCACTAAATTTAGGGTTCTTGGTGGACGCATCATCAAAGTCAGCAGGTTAGAGTTCCTTATCTGGAACAGGTTTCAGAGTAGCAGCCGTGTTAGTCTGTATTCGCAAAAAGAAAAGGAGTACTTGTGGCACCTTAGAGACTAACAAATTTTTTTTTTTTAATTTTTTTAAATTTTTAAATTTTATTTTAAATTTTAAATTTTATTTTTAAATTTGTTAGTCTCTAAGGTGCCACAAGTACTCCTTTTCTTTTTATCTGGAACAGAAACTCATTAAAATGTAATGCAATGACCAATACAGAAAACCACAGCGATCTGTTACGATCCTGCATTTAATCAGAAAGAGCATTGAATGGCAAAGACAGGATTCAATTCGAGACCTATTTAGGCATGCCTACATTTATAACAGTCAGCTCATACAATATACCGTGTCTCCTCCAAAAATGCATCAGCCTTTGAAAAATGGAGTGGCTGCCCTGTTCGTCAAAGAGGTGAGACTTACTTCTGCTGCAGAGGGCATGTGTACCTATGTTACACATTGTATCTATGTTACACACGTGTACCTATGTTACCTATCCGATGGAGTCATGGTGTGGCAGCGGTCTCAGATCTTAGAGACTGCTCCTTGGCAGGCTTCCTGTCAATAGTCTTGGTCGAAGGCAGGCAAAAGGAATTACCGAGCTGAAGGTAAACGTGCATTTGAGGCTGGGGACAGCACAGTGAGACTTGGGCAGGAGGTCTCAAAGCAGATCTAAAAGCATCGCTCTGGTTTATAGGCCTGGATCAACCCCACCCCATACACACACCCGGTTTGGCTTGACTGCATCATGCTTGTGAGCAGGCAGGAGTCTAAAGTTGGACTGCAAACTCTTTGGGGGTGGGGACTGTCCATTATTATGGGGCCAGAGCCTGGTGCCCCTGCTTTGGTGGTGCAAAGGGAATGAAGAGCTGCCATAGCAGGCCAGTGGAAGATTCCCCTGAGGGATGGAGGGTGCTGCATCCTGCGTTGAGCATGGTTCATCCGGACCCAGGGATCAGGGCTAATTGAAACACAAACCAAAAAAGACCCACACAAAACAAGACATTAAACTTCACAGCTGGCCCTTCATGCCCAGTAAACTCCCAGTTGGAGATCCCGGACCAAAAGCCAAACTGCCAACCTCCTGTTGTGAGGAGACTAGTGTCTGTGAGACGCTTTATACATTTAAAGGGTTGTAGCCTTGGTAGATTCAAATGCCCCTGTACTATCAGGAAGTTGGGATTCAGTTCAGAACTTTGTGGCTTTGTCCAATCTCCATGTGGAACTGAAGCCTCTTTGTTTCTTTCTTCTATTTCCATCTTCCCACCTTCATCCATCCTACCAATCCCAGACCTCCATGCCTCCAGCCTCGTCTCACATAGGGTCTGATCTAGAGCCCATTGAAGTCAATGGGAATCGTAGATCAGAACCTCAAACCCCTCCCCGCAAGGTCCTCTTTTTCCATTTGTCCAACACATGGGATAAAGAGAACATAGATTTGATTAGGAGGAAGGGTAATACAAACACACAGAGACCTCCATGATAATTCCTTCTGTTGGGTCTCTCAGGGCATCTTTGTTTCTGCATTTGTCTTTTAAAGTGGAAGATCTCCACGGTAGGACCTCTCTGATAGTGCACCCAGCCTAGAAACACACCCCCAAGCATATTTACTGTACCAGCATGGTTTAACATAATCCACATTACATTGGAAAAACAAATGTTTTAATCCGTAAACCACAACAATCTGTTTTAATGGAATTTGAGGAATTAAAACATAGAACCGGGGTTTATCAGCCAGTTGTTAGCAGTTCTACAGTCAATTTATTTATGGAATTGCCTCACAATGAGCCCTTAATCTACTCGTGTGTGATGGAAAGCCACCACACTAACCTCACATTCTTGGGAGAAAGCTATAAACAAAGAACAGAATAAAGTGGCTGGGTTACCCAACAGCCAGCTGCCTGCTCATCTTTGAGCATGTAGCAGAGAGAAGGCCACCAGTACAGACTTCATAGAAGCCATGGCCAAGGTGACTAATGATTTTGGTTGCCCAGTTTGAGACATCTTAAGGGGGCCTGATTTTCAGAGGGGAAGTGCTTGGGACTTTTGAAAATCAGGACTCTTCTAAGCTGTCTCAGGTTGGGAACCCCCAAAATCACTAGTCACTTTTGAAAGTCTTGTTGCTGTTTTTCCATGCATAGCAAGAGCCATCTTCCCATGGACTTGGCTGCAGACCCCAAGGCCCCCTAAGGGAGAGTCCCAGGGCATATAAAAGAAGGCTGATTAGCTGACTTGTATGTATCCTTGAGCACAACACTGTGGAGGGCCCCAGGATCCTGGTCCCTGCAGAGTGCCCAAGGAGAAGTTTCTATATTATTATGTGTCTGACACTACATTAAAATGAAATACATAGCATGCTAGGCACGCTCCTCATGAAGGTGGGGAACAGGGGGAGATGATGCTGTGGAGACATTTCCTCAGGGTGCACCCTACATTACAGATGGATCCCCTCTACTCCCAGCAATGAGGGGATAAACTGGCCCAATGGATCTCCCAATGTGAGTGGTAGCCACTGGCACGCAATACCTTGACCCATAATATCTAGGGTCCTGATCCAGTGCCCACTGGGAATCCTTCCCTTGACTTCACTTTGTATCACACCCTCTTTTCCTTTTGGCCCCTGCCAGTTTTCTTTGAACAAAGGAGCCTCTGAAAAATACTTTGTCTATCCTCCCACTGCTTTCATAACTTTGCTTCACCTGGGCAGGGGACGACTGGTGCTGTTTTAACAATGCTGTGTTCGTGCTTCTCCAATATGCACATTTAGATGCAGTTTTTGAAATGTAACAAATGAGTGTCACGTTTTGTTGAAGAGTCCAAACCAGGAAACTAGCCAATAAGGAAAAAAACAACAACCCAACAACGCCAGTGCAGCTATTAAGATCATTCTGTGTTAATTAGGGGATCTCCTAGGAAATGCAGAAATGTGGTTAATTTCATGTTGGTTGTTATAATTTAAGACCATGGATTGACGGTGCATCTTTCAGTCTTTGTCCTAGAAACTTGTTGAGATCAGCTGGGCTGACCTTGCTTGCTGCCCCAAGCTTAACTCAGAGTCAGTCTAGGGATAAGGTCTTTGTCCTTCTAATGTTGGTACTTAGGTAATAGATGGACAAGGACCCAACATTTTAGATATTTATATGGCCCTTGTTACCATAGTATCCGAGTGTCTTGCCATCATTTTAATGGCAACACTGCGGTGAAGTAGGGAAATGCTATTATCCTAATTTCACAGATGGGACCCAACATACATAGAAACAAAATGACTTGCCCAAGGTCACACAGGATGGAGGGGGGTGCTGTGACATTTTTAGTCAGGTATGCAATTCTACCGGGTGCCTGCCACGTAGCTGTAGTACAAAATGGCATCTTCCATGCATGTTCAGGGGCTGGAGGGGAGCTGTCCGATGGGCACAGCTGGATTCTGGGGCATGCAATGAATGTTTTGCATCCATAGACAGCATGACACTGACAGGACATCTGCAGCAGAGCAGGGAACTGAACCCAGGTCTCATGGCATTTCAGGCAATCTCGCTCTAAGCGCTGGATCATTGTTTCTTCCCTGTCCTTATCTATGAAAATGCTTTCCCAAAGGAGTCCGCCTGAATCCTTCTAGCTGTCTTCAGCACTTGGAAATCCTTCCTCTAAAGGTCCATTACTCGTGACCATTTAACATCTGTAACGATCTTGGGCTTCATTAAATAACAAACCGGTGAAGGAGAAAGGAATAAAACTTTAATAAAATAAACTGGAGAATCCCACCTCCAGGGCACGTCTCCAAATTCCTGTGTTCATAATACTGTCCCTTATGAGGGAGCATCTTTTAATTATAATCTTTTACAAATGTATCTCTACAATGTCCCCTGTTTTAATCTACATTTGGAGAAGGTGTTTGTAGGTTCATGCTGTGTTTGTGAAGATGGGTCAGTGGACCTAGTTTATGATTTTATGTACAGTGTGTGCAGTGGGCACTTTTGAAATTATCTTGTCAATTAAATTAAATAAGGGGATTTTCATTAGCAGTGTGGGTACCCTCTAGGTATCAAATGCCAAATATCACCAGATGGGCCCAGATGAGATCTGTTTGTATGAACTCACCACTGAATGTTGTGGGTTTAGATAAAATGGGATCCAACTCTCCTGGTTTTGATTTGGCCAAGCAGAAACCACCCATGGTTTTGTCCTGCTCTAAAAAAAAAAAATCTTTCCTAAGTGAGTCCAGCCCATAATCCCATTATGTTATATTGATCACTGTTATTACCGAGCCCATCTGTGTTTTTAATCTTCGTTCTTAATTAGCCCAGATGTGCAAGGAGGAAATAGAGTAACTTCCCAATATGTTTTAGACATATGGCCTGGTTCACATTGGTAAATATAACCTACCACTGGAAGCCAAACGTTCTGAAGGCAGTTGGACTAACAATTTACATTTAGGGACAAGTGCAATTTAAGGCCACTTCACAAGAATTTTTGTGCACAAGGAATTTTTGTGTGCAAGGGTGCACCAATCTTACATGATTACTTCTGTACCACTCTAAAATACTTGGTAGGTGAGCTTTGACCCTAGGCATGAAAAGAAATCTTGAAAAACAAATTGCCAACCAAATTTGCTGCACTCTGTGTGCAAAATTGTCCAGGCACTTTATTAATAATCTTTAGCTCTTATCTAGCATGTTTCATCAATAAATCTCAACGCACCTTACAAAGGAGGTCAGTATCATTATCAGCCGTGTTAGTCTGTATCCACAAAAACAACGAGGAGTCCGGTGGCACCTTAAAGACTAACAGATTTATTTGGGCATAAGCTTTCGAGGGTAGAAAATCCCACTTGAAGAAGAAGTGGTTTTTTACTCACAAATAAATCTGCTAGTCTTTAAGGTGCCACCGGACTGCTCAGTATCATTATCCTAATTTTACAGATGGGGAAACAACTTTTTGTTTTCTTTTAACCAGTTACTGATCCATGAGAGTACCTTGCCTCTTATCCCATGGCTGCTTAATTTGCTTAAGAGCCTTTGGTGAGAGACTTTGTCAAAGGCTTTCTGAAAGTCCAACTACACTATATCCACTAAAAGAAAAGGAGTACTTGTGGCACCTTAGAGACTAACAAATTTATTAGAGCATAAGCTTTCGTGAGCTACAGCTCACTTCATATATCCACTGGATCACTCTTATTCACATGCTTGTTGAGTCCCTCAAAGAATTCTAATAGATTGGTAAGGCATGTTTTCCCTGTTCTTAGTTCTTGGAGGGTTGTGGTCTCCCTCCTCCATGGAATTACATACAGTCCTGGATCCACAGGGGTACAGAAACTTGATTCAATAAGGTCTCACTTAACTCAACAAGATTTGTCCAGGGTATTGCAGGAAATTGCCATATCTGCCACAGCAGCCACATGGAGTGGGACTTAGATTGGGAATCCTTGGGACAAGTGCAATTTACCATTCAATTTAGAACCATTCAATTCATTTACCATCCAAAACCCATGGAAGCCAATGGAAAGACACCCATTGACGTCAATAGGCCATATAAGCGGGATTGTTGAAGTGGACATTTAGAGGTGTGAGCCTCCTATTCATTGCAGTTCATTTTTTTATATGATCAAAGGGCTCATCATTTTCTATGCCCTCTCCTAAATTCTGCCTTCCACGGCCTGTGAGGGACACAGACTAACGAGGACTCGCTCCAATCATGTGAATTATCCAGTACTGCCCTTCCTCGAGGAAATGCCTGGATTACTGGGCTCTAACAAGAGGTCACCTGCTGAGGTTTAAGATGCCGAAGGCCAACTTTACTAATGATTTTTTAATCTTTTGCCCAGTTACAGCAAGGTCAGACAAGTTAATGTGGGCCATATCGTCCTGTGTGGCTAGAACTAATCCTTTCTCCCTCCTTTAATGCCTGTGCTCCAAATAGCATAATCCTGATTACAAAATAGATTATTTTAATGCAGGGTTATCAGTGGTGTTTAGCTAAAGCAGGGAAACGGGCTTAAAAAATGAAAGCGAGAGAGATGAACAAAGAAAGGCATGTCTGCCATTGTATAGAATCCCTGGTGATGACCAAACATGTCGCTTGCTCATTCGGGGCCTGATCCCATGCCCACTGGAGACAATGGAAAAGCCTTCCAATGATGTCAGCTGTCTTTGAATAAGGCCCCTAGACAAGGCTGATGAGTCTGAAGGTGCATCCACACTGCAATAAAAGACTGGCGGCATGGCCAGGGCTGGCTCAGGTCAGCTGACTTGGGCTTGGGTTGCGGGCCTATACAATTGCAGTGTAGACATTTGGGCTCAGGTTGAAGCTGGCGCTTTAAGAGTTTCCCCCAATGTGTGACTCAGAGCCCAGGCTCCAGCCTGAGCCCTGACATCTACACTGTAATTTTTGGGCCCGCAGCCCAAACCCTGTAAGCCCAAGTCAATAGACCCAGGTTCTGAGACAGGTTTTTTTACATGTAACCAGCAGGACAAAGAAGGAAGCTGTGTTTATTGTTTGCAGTCACTCTGTTCAATTGACAGCTTTGCTGGCCAGAAAGGGCTCTTCAACAAGGTGCTGAGTTCATTTAACTCCAACTGAGGCCCTCAATAAGCTTTACTGAAGTCAGTGGGAGTTTTGCTGGAGTAAAGACTGGGTAAAAATCTGGTGTGATGCTGGCAGACCAGGTGCCAGTTCTCTTGTGTATTAGTATAGATGAGTGGTTCTCAACCTGCAGGCAGCTCATGGCCCAATCAGCACAGAGCTGAAGCCCATGTGACATCCTCAGGGCCATACAGATAGTATATATATTGTGTGGATGCGGCCCACAATGGTAAATAGATTGGGAACCACTGGTATAGCTCAAAGTGACTGTTCAATATAAGAGTGTATTTGGTGTTTAAACTTCATGAAAACTAGTGGGGTGTTACTTGCATTGTTTTCACTTATCTGTATTCCATTATAATGTAGTAGCAAACATTTACATTGGTTACCCTTGCAACTAAATAACCCATTCAACAAGAAAGAAGCCTTGTGGAATGCAGATGAAGAACTTTAAATGAAGAACTCATTCATTTCAAAGCGAGTGGTCATTGTGTGTGATGATCGGTGGTCAAAGACTCACAATGCACTCCTCACGCTCTGTCATCAAAGGAAAAGCCCACGTGGGTAGTGACTCCGTCACCTTGTTTTCTGTGAGAAGAAGTTATAAATATGGATTTGAGGAAAGATTCTGGATCTCTGGGCTGTTTGGACTCTTACAGGGAAGTGTTCCAGATGCAAAGTGGAGATCCCCAGAGTTATTCTGAGTATCCCTGAGAGCCTTTTGGGAAGGTGGCAGATTACTACATCTCTGCCACCATTTGGAATTACAGACTGTGACTCAGCTGTACATATATTCCTCCTACTTTCACCTCTCAATAACTCTCATTTCCTTTTCTTAGCTAATAAACCTTTAGTTAGTTTATTATAGAATTGGCTGCCAACATTGTCTTTGGGGTAAGATCTAGGCTATCAGTTGATCTGGGGTAAGTGACAGGTCTCTTAGGACTGGAAGCCACCTCAGTGCGATGCAATTTTTGGTGCAAGTGCCATTTTATCCCAAAGTCCAGTTTGTCTGGGTGGCAGGATAGACTGGAGTGTCTTAGGGGACTGTCTGTGACTCCATGGTGAGACTGGGGTCATGATCCAGGAGTTCACTTTTGTCACTGGCTTGCTGAAATTTAATTATAGAACACACCACCCGTTTGGGGTGTCTGCCATGAGATAGGCACTCAAAGATGTGAGCCACTCCAGATGACGGGACATCTGGGTAAGGACTTTGGCCTGGATTCTGAAAGCTATGTAGGTGCCTAACTTCCCTTGAAATCAATGGGAATTAGGCACCTCAATATTTTTGAGGATCTGGGCCTTTAGGACTTGACTCATTTACCTTAACTAGGAGTCATGGGCGCTCAGCACCTCCAAGGATCAGGCCCCTTACTCATGGGCCAGAAGGATTTTTTTCTCTCCGGATGATCCTGCTTTTTAGTGGTATTTTGCCTTGAGGGCAGAGCCCCTGCTTTGGGGGCATGACAGAGGTGGGGGGGTTCCAGCATGCATTGCGCTAGGGAGAACTGAGATCACATGGCTGCTGTAGCATGCCCCGGCAAGGCCAGAGCATTCACTCAGCTTTTCCCCCCTGCCCCCTCCACACCCCCTTCCCACACACACCCGAGGAAGGGTGGTACCACTGGGGCAGTAGCCATGTGTTCCCTAAGCGGCAGTGCTATAACTGTGCCTGGGTTCGAGAGGGAGAATAGGCTGCTTCCATTCTCTCCCCTCTTACACTGCTGCCCATGGGTCTAATTGGTCACCATATGTGGGGTTGGGAAGGAAATTCCCCCCCAGATCAAACTGGCAGGGCCCTTGGGAGTTGTTCACCTTCTGCTGCCTCTAAATCTGTTCCCTGCCATTGCAGGTTCCTCCGGCATTGATGCTCCTTGGTCCCTCCTGTTCTCTGCCAGTGCCACACAATAGTGTAGTCTCCTGAGGGCTGTGATACTTGGTGTGTGTGTGTGTGGGGTGGGGGGTGTTGATGGCCTGTGATGTACCGGAGGTCTGCAAAGTTCAGATCAGGAGTCAAGCCTTTCTCCAAAGTTTGGGTGTGTTTGGATCTGATTTTTGTTCAAGTCATTGTTGGTATAGTGACTTATTTTAGATTAAGGAAAACAAGAAAGAACAAAAGTAGAGTGCCTGCGCAAGAGAGAGCACAGTGTGTGTGCATATTATTTCTGTAACAGTCGGCAGCAACTCTGAGAACAAAATGTCTGCTGCCTCGGCACTCAGGCAAGATTCTCAGACATTTTAAGGTGCCGTGCACAGAAAGAAGGGCATCACAGCTTCAATACAGCATTCGGAACAGAAACCAGCTGAACCTTCAGATCAGAGTCCAAATCTGAGGGGATTAGGATCTGGAGTTTTGGTTCAGAGTCAGTTTCAGTGAGGCTTAAATCTACATGTGCTAAAAGCAGCCTGCAAAAGGCAGTGCTGGCTGAATTTATTTCTCATCTAATACACTTTGTGATGGAATCGTACAAGATAATTCCCTCATTCTTCATATTGCCTGTCACCTTGTATAGACTGTACAAGCTTGGCCTCATTGAAAATGACAAATTAAGCCCTTTGATGATAACTTGCTCTGCTCTGGGCTCTGCAGAGCACACCATCCCTTGATGCATGTGCAGAAGAAAGCCTGGTAAAGCATGACTCCCCGTGACAAACTTCCCAAAGCTCTGGGCGTTTTTGGTATAACTTAAAAAACATAAAAGACAAATTCACCAGCAAACTCCAACCCCTGACAGACAATTACCAGCTGACCCACGCAGCAAAAAGACTGAACAGTAAATCTGGCTGGAAAACAAGACCCCCGTTGTGTGAAAAATGCGGAGATTTCTGAATTTGGTTTTGACCCACATCGGAATGAACCAGAGACCTTTTGACAGGTTTTGTAAAACCGCGAAAGACAATTAGCCCAGTGGTTTGGGCACTCACTGGGGATGTGGCAGAGCTAGGTTCAAGGACCTGTGCTGAACCGGGCAGAGCAGAGCTTGAACCTGGGTCTCCCGCGTCCTAGCTGATAAACCCTTAAAAAGATGAGCTTTGCTGCATAACCTGAATCTGTTGCTCTTCACAGCAACTGGAACTAAACAGGAGAAATCAGTTTCAAACTCTGGGGCTCTTAAAGAAGATTCCCTGCCATCAGCCCCTGTCTCTTGAAAGCTGGAGACGGACCTGCTCTGTAAATCAAGGTGCGCACCCAGTTGGCACCATATAAGTAGGAGAGACTAGCAATGATGCATTGATGTTGCAGGGATTTTTGTACGCAATGATGTTTTTCCTCTTTGTAGACTAAAAATTCAGAGTCTGATTTGGCCCTCTTATTCCCGATGAGTAGCATCTTACTCTGAAATACTTTCATGGGACAGTTCTGGGAGTGAGCTGCTACTCCATGAGAATTGAGGGGCGGGGGCAGGATCTGGCCTTATGGGTTCAGTCTTCTGAGGTGCTGAGTGCCTTGCTGTTACCGTTGATTTCATGCATTCACCAAGGTGGGGGGAAGTAATCTGTACCCGCTGTTTGCCTGGTTTTTCCCACTGGAGCCAGCTCTGCTGGTGCTACCTGGCACATGGGGGAGGTGCAGTTGAGGCTCCGCCCAGCCCGGTCCCTGCCTACCCACTGCTAGCCCACTCATACCAGAGATGGGGTAGCAGCCATGCATATACAAACCTTCCCTGCCCCATAAATCAGGCAAGTGGTGCACTCAAGGGACATATGACACCCCTTTCTTTCCCCACAAAGGTACACCAAGGGAGCCCCAGTCTCACCCCAAATAAACACTGTTGTTTAAGGGTCAAAATGAGTGACAAACAACGGTGCAGACATGCCCACCAAGCCTTTGCTCCGACCCTATGGCCATCCGCAGAGCATACGACTCTATGAAATCTTGTCCAGCAGTGATTTTCTTCAATGCAATCATTTAAGGTGTTAAATCTAGCTTTAACTTATGTGGCTGAGCCAATTTAGATCAGATTATGTTTGTATTTATTGGGATTTATGGGTGTATTATTGCCTCTGAGCCCATCTGGACGGCTAATTTGTCAATTAGAGCAATGCTGATCATTGCTGAGGCCTGGCAGGGGCTGGAAAACACTATTATCGGTTTCAAACAGGGCTGACCTTGAGACACAAATTCATTTTGCCTGACAACTTTTTCTTCTCACGGCCGGATTACAGATATGTAAATTGGGCTAAAACTCTTGAATATTCATCTTAGGTCCGTCAAAATCGGAACTAGCTTGAGATGAAAAATAGAACAGGGAGAAGTGCTGAGCTGAATGCAGCACCCTGGAGAAATGGCATCCAATTGTATTTTGCTTTATCCAGTAGGTACTGTATTATTGTCTCTATTATAGCATCATGGATGTGACTACACAGGGCTCACTCCTGCATGCTCAGTTGAAAACAGTGGGCATTTTGCACGCAAAAGGACTGCACTAATGGAGTCTACCTTAGGTCCATATTCTGATACCCTTACTCACCTGTTACCTTGTACACCAGGAGCAGTCTAACTGAAGTCAATGGACTACTTGTGAAACAAGAAACCGCTAAAGATACAGCAGGAGGAAAACGATCTGACCCTAAGGTGATAGGAGGCCTATCTGTAGAGCATCATGCCTCCAGAAGGATCACAAGTACCCTTAACAGGCTGTAGTAGGATCATGGCCCGCGACAGATGTGAGGCAGCTGCGTCTGGGGTGGAACATAGCAGCTGTGTTGCACCACAACACCACCCAGTGATGTTTAGGGAGGGAAGCTGTAGCAGGAGGATTCCATAACCACCCCACTTCAGCAAACATTGTCTTCTCCAATGGAAACGATGGGAGAAAATATTTTTTGGATTGCAGAATGGAATGAACTACCCCCAAATTGCCAACGGATGCTGCAGTTAACATACCACTCCAAAGACGGCATACCCTCCCTCCCCTCCCCTCCCCATCTGCAGCAAACTCTCCAGTGCCAACACATTTGATTTGATAAGCTTCCATCAGACAGATCTGCTTATACAACGAGTAGTGTGTGTGTATGTGTGTGTGGGGGGGAGGGGGTAGCAGATTTTCAGTGTGCTTCTTGCAGGGAATGTTCTAGGTGTCTCCGTGCCATGTGTGTAAAATGACGTGATGTCAGGGAAATATTTCGACTGCTGGTCTGTTTTCAGGAGCTATATTCATGCCTCAGGGCATTGCCACTGAAATAAAGCAAGATCTGATCTGCTTGGGGATGTATTAGTCCCTGCATGATGAAATACCATGGCACATCCAGACCTCACAAAACCATCAACATATGCTCCCATCCATCAGTTTTAGACACCTTGCACGCTTCCCTCATAAACTGCCCAGTTTGTAACATAATCTGGGCTACAAGAACGTGCTGATATTTTTGGCTATGATTCCTCAAGGCTATTTTATTAAATCTTGAGGAGGAGGCAGCGAGAGATTGAAGGGTTAATATTCAAGAGCTAAATCACAGCAAGGTGAGGCCTAACTTTTGTTTTTATGTAATATTGTCTTTGCCCATTTAAATCTGCTTTTCACATTATATTATTTATATTATGGTTGTGCCTAGATGTCCTAGTCTGAGTTCAGGTACGTTATATACACAAAACAAAAAGACAGCCCTGGTCTCAAGAAGATTACCTCCTAAGTAGAGGGGCTTGAAAAATTGTGGACAGCACGTTTTTCCACTAGAAAATGCCATTTTCTTGAATTCTAAACTTTCCATGAGCGTGTTGATTTTGATGAAACCCATTTCCACATGTTCTACATGGACCGCTTTCATTTTTTGTTTCAGAATGACTTTTTCAGACATTTATTTTATCATTTGAGAGTGAGGGAGGGGCTAAAAAGTCAAAATCTAAACATTGGGAATTGATCCAAAGTGACGTTTTCTCCGAAGTTTTGTTTTGTGGGAAATTTGGAATGGCAACAAATATGGAGGAATTTGCCACAAAATGGAAATCCCAATTCCACACTGCTCAAAACCTAAGGCCCTGATCCTGCATTAGTTTCCCTCGTGAGCCCAGGCATGTGTCTGGGTGGCTGATAAAGCAGGAGTAAGGCTTAAATATGGCTATATCTAGGCATGTGATTCCCCTGCTCACGTACACACACTCGCGTGAGCTTGATGAAAGCTAGCACAAATATAAATAGCCGAGTAACCACAGTAGCAAGGGTGGTGGCAGCGAAGGAGTGTCTGAGCCTGCCAAGTACAAACCTGCCTGAAATCGGTGGGTCTCTGCACAGCTAAGCCATCCCTCTTCCGCTGCCACCTGTACTACCCCCGGCAACACTGCTCGTTATATTCGCAGTAGCCCCATGAGAGAATGTGTGTACATGAGCTTGGGAATCTCACTCCTAGCTCATAGTGTAGAAATAGCCTTTGAATAGGGCCCTACCAAATTCACAGCCATGAAAAACACTTCACGGACTGTGACATTTGGTCATTTGTGTGCTTTTACCCTTTACTATACAGATTTCACAGGGGAGACCAGCGTTTCTCAAATCGGGAGTTCTGACCCAAAAGAGTTGCGGGGGAGGGTCACAAGGTTATTTTAGGGGCGGTCATAGTATTGCCACCCTCACTTCTGTGCTGCCTTCAGAGCTGGGTGGCCGGAGAGCGGTGGCAGTTGGCCGGGCATCCAGCTCTGAAGGCAGCGCCCCGCCAGCAGCAGTGCAGAAGGAAGGCTGGCAATACCCTACCATGCCACCCTTTACTTCTGTGCTGCTGCCTTCAGAGCTGGGTAGCTGGAGAGCAGTGCCTGCTGACGGAGAGCCCAGCTCTGCAGGCAGCAGCGCAGAAGTAAGGGTGGCCATACCATACCTTGGCATCCTTCCTTCTGCACTGCTGCTGGCAGCGGCTCTGCCTTCAGAGCTGGGCTCCCGGCCAGCAGCCGCCATTCTCCAGCTGCCCAGCTCTGCAGGCAGCGCCGCCGCCAGCATCAGCGCAGAAGTAAGGGTAGCAGTACTGCAACCCCCCCGCTACAATAACCTTGCGACCCCCCCAACTCCTTTTTGGGTCAGGACCCCGACAATTACAACACTGAGACATTTCAGATTTAAATAGCTGAAATCCTTAAATTTATGATTTTTTAAACCCTATGACTGCGAAACTGGCCCAAATGGACCGTGAATTTGGTAGGGCCCCACCTATAAGATGAGGCAACAAGTGCAGACAACATGCTAATAGCAGTGGCACTGCAATAGGCAAAAAATACCATCCAGGAGAAACCCCATAGTGGGCTGAGAACTGCCCTTTGTTTGCGTTGATATTCTTTTGCTCTAGTCTACAGAGCAAGTGAAATGCTATTGTCCCTGCCAATTCAGATGCAGAGATACCTACATGTTAATAGGAAATACTCCTCCCACAAGGTGAACACCTCCAAAAACAAAAATCAACAGCAACAGAAGCAGATCTTTAAAATAACAATCATGCAAAATATTATCTCTTTGAGGGGAGCAGTGGGGTGACTCTATTAACCCAAAGGCACATGTAAACCCATTACATAAAATGTCTTTTATCTTCCCTTATGCTTTCTAGCCTAAATCCCGCTAAATCCCAGATTGAGATAACAAATGAAGAGCTCCGCTATTTCAGAGAAAGGCGGCCTCTTTCCTCTGGGTATTAAAAAGAGGCAAAGGTCAGTATGCCCCCAAGGATCACCAAAAAAGAGATCAGGCAGATAACACCTGTGTTTTCACATGCTAAGTAAGTATTAATGAAAGTGCAGTTCATCGCAAATGCCACGAAAGGACAAAGCTTTAGATTACAGCTCATCTCGGGGGCTTTGGATAGGATGGAGCACAGTGTTTTAAAAGATCTGAATTTTGCTTTCCTGTAGATACCAGTGTAATATTTATAACCCTGGGAGGCCGTTCCTATTGGCTAACGCATCAAATTAGCAAAACCAACATGACTTTGGCTAAAACTAGCTTCACGCTTGGTGTAGGCATAAGCCGATGCTTCTGGGGAAGCTGTATTGGTCAGGGATCAAATTCCATGGCAAACTCAGTGGATTGTTCAAGACTCTCGGTGTATGTATTTATGCCCCATTCATCACTGGGACTAACCTTCAGTGTATGTCATAGACAATGTGTGGGATCACATGACAACACCCCCCCAACACCCCGATTTGCTGCTTGGCTTCGACAGAGCATGCTCACACAGACTGAACATGCTCAGTAACACTGATGAAGATAGTTGTCCACATTCTGCCTCCCCAATATTGGCAGCACGGGTCAGATCTGGCATATGTGGTATTGTTATTGAACCAACAATAAGCTAGATTGTGACCTGGACTATTTGACTGTCCAAGGGAGCAAGAACCCCTTCTTGCATCATTACCCAGGCTACCCGGATCTTGGGTGCATAGGGGTATGCAGGGCTGTGCATTCACATAAATTTCTCCTAGAGCAGGTGGGCAGGGCACGGGTGGCACCCTCTGGTTCTGCCCCCTTCCTCACTGGCCAGAATGGCAGAGCCAGTTAAGGGAGGCGGGGGGCTGAGGGAGGTGTTACTAATTTCCCACTGGAAAAAGCCAACAGTGAATTAATACTCCTGGGGAGTGTAGGAGGAATAGTGACTCAGAGGGAGGGCCAATGCTTCTGAGGGTTGCTGTTATGATGGTGTAGCTTTTATATCACACTTTGCTGAGGCCAGTGGCTAAAGGCATAATCTAAACCATTAGGAAGAAAGCTGGGAAGATAATGGATCCAAATGCTGCATCCCTTGCTCATCTCTGCTAATACGCATGTATTTGTTAGAGATGGCTGAATTTTTTTTTGTTCTACATGCTTTTTCCATGTCCAATGGATGTGATGGATTCTCCATCACTTTTGCCTCAGTCGCTGTGGACATCACCACCATCCTGCCTCTCACTCAGGCCTGTCACCTGGGTGCCACCTTCCACTTGAACCTTTCCCTAGGTCCTCGCATCCAGGCTATGTCTACGTCTTGCAAATTCTTTCTGCATAATATCTCTAAGATACGGCTGTTCATGGAATCATAGAAATGTAGGGCTGGAAGGGACCTCAAGAGGTCATCTAGCCCATCCCTGACAGGTGTTTATCCAACCTGTTCTTAAAAATCTCCAGTGACAGGGATCCCACAACCTCCTTTGGTAACCTACTCCAGAACTTAACTACCCTTATAGTTAGAACGTTTTTTACGAATATCTAACCTAAATCTCCCTTGCTGAAGATTAAGCCCATTGCTTCTTGTCCTGCCTTCAGTGGACATGGAGAACAATTGATCCCCATCCTTTTCATAACAGATTTAACATATTGGAAGACTGTTACCAGGTCCCTCACTTCTCAGTTTTCTTTTCCCAAGACTAAACATGCCTAGTGTTTTTTAACCTTTCCTCATAAATCAGGTTTTTCCAAACCTTTGATCATTTTTGTTGCTCTCCCTTGGACTCTTTCAATCTGTCCACATCTTTCTTAAAGTATGGTGCCCAAAACTGGACACAGTACTCCAGCTGAGGCCTCACCAATACCTAGCAGAATGGAACAAATTACTTCCTATGTCTTACATACAACACTCCTGTTAATACACCCAGAATATTAGCCTTTTTTGCAACTTCATCACGTTGTTGACTCATTCAACTTGTGATCCATTATAACCTCCAGATCTTTTTCTGCTGTACTACCACCTAGCCAATTGTTCCCCATTTTGTAGTTGTGCATTTGATATTTCCTTCCTGAGTGTAGTACTTGACACTTGTCATCACTGAATTTCATCTGGTTGATTTCAGACCAATTCTCTAATTTGTCAAGATTGTTTTGAGTTCTAATCCTGTCCTCCAAAGTGCTTGAAACCCCTCCCAGCTTGGAGTCACTTGCAGATTTTATACACATATTCTCCACTCCATTGTTTAAGTCATTAATGAAAATATTGAATAGTACTAGACCCAGGACAGACCCCTGCAAGACTCCACTAGATACATCCTGACAGTTCGACAGCAAGCCATTGATAATTATTCTTTGAAATGGCTAGTTGATTACTGATAATTACTCTTTCTTATCCATCCATCCAGCCAAAACTCTCATCCAGACACTCATCATCTTGCATCTCAATTATTGGAACCTCCTTTTTTCTGGCATTGACAAATGCAATTTTGCTCCACAAATGTCCATTCAGAACGCTAGCTTGTCACTTTGACCATGTCACATCCCGCCCCACCCTTTGTATTCTTCCATTGGTTCACTCTTCTCTACAACGTAAGCTACTTGTCTCCACTTTCAGCGCCCTCACTGCCTATCTCCACCCTACCTATCCTCTCTGAATTGCTATTGAGATGTCAGCTCTGGCTTCTGATACGCTCATGATGCCAGCCTCATTTTCAAACACCTTTGTTCTTTCTCCCATGTTGCCCCTCATGCTTGGGAGGAGCGTGCCGGAAACATCTGCAAAACTGACTCATTATCCTCCTTACAAACCTTCCTTAAGACCCTTATCTTCCATGATACCGACAAAAAACTGACAACAGTTAGGTTGCTGGTGCACTGCGGCCATTGCTGATTATCCTGGCCAGTATTGTTTCCTTGTACTCCCGTCTGTTGTTTCTTGTCTTATGCTTGGATTGTAAACCCTGTGCTATGCAGGAGGTCAGCCTAGATGATCATAATGGTCCCTTCCAACCTTAAAATGTCTGAATCTATGATTGTGCATTATTGGCACAGACCCATGTGGAAACAGGAACATATATGTGCCGGGGCCAACCAGAATCTGGCCCTAGATTTGCACTGTTGATGATAGAGGATGAAATTTACACCCTGTGCAGAGGTTCAGCACAAATTTGTGTCAATCCCATGCATAGGGTGACTTGCACTTAGTGCGACTGCTCATCCAAAGGGAAACAACTTGAATCACACGATCGCCTCTGTCTTATATTCCAGGTTTGCATCAGCATAACTGCATCAGTTTCAGTGAAGCTACTCCTCATTTGCATTTGTAGGCGAGCTCAAAATCAGGCTGAGCATCTTAAATTCACACCTACCATGTCCCTTAAAGTCATATTTACATATTTGTTATGATAATTCCCACCTATGGGGGCAGCAACCTTGAAAAACTGCATAAACATGAAACGGCCTGGCTAATAGGTCATCTTATGCACCCAGAGAGCTGAGCCATTTACACTTCATATTTATTGTCAGCTCATTCTGGGCCAACATCTGCTGTTACTTACACTTGAGAAATGAATGGGATTACTCTGGAGTTACATGGGTGTCACAGAATGGAATTTTGTCTTTAATGAGAAGAATATTATGGGGGGAAAGATTTTTTTAAAAATGAGGACTATTGATCCAGGCCTCAAAAACAAAAACCAAAACCCAAAGCGGATCCTGAATTCTGCTTCTCTACCTAGAGTCTTACAACTCTGCCCTTCGCTGCAATGTTTATGTACAAAATTAAAAGCACTTTTATCTTCCTAAGTTCAATTGCCTCTTCTTTCATCAGAGAGAAATGATAACCCTTGTTAAACTTTTTCACATATTGAAACTTCAAAAAAAATGTCATCAAATTATTGAGTTGGATGGGGGGAAAATCAATAACATTTTCACAAAGCTTATTGTAAAATAGTTTTTCTACTAATAAGAAACAGGGCAATTTTTTAAAATTTTAACATTTTAATTAAGTTTCAAAATTCAACGAAAACCAGGAAAAAATGTTTGTGTCTCCCTTCCCCCCACCTCTACCACCACCTCCGGTTTTTTTATTTTTTGACAGGCTCTAATAAATAGCACAGAAAGGGAGCAAAAACAAAGGAAACCATACAATTCCACTTTAAATGTCATGCATTAAAAGAAAAGCAGTCACTATTTGCAAACCTATAGCACAGGGGTTTTCAACCTTTTTTCAGACCCCTGAAACATTTCAAATGGAGGTGCGAACCCCTTTGGAAATCTTAAACATAGTCTGCGGACCCCCAAGGGTCTGCGGAACACAGGTTGAAAACCACTACGATAGCATCCTATACATTGCTTTAAAGGAGTGATAGCCATTAATGTGATCATGTGCTCACTTCATGAAGCTAAACAATTACCAACTTGGCAAGGGTTTATTTTACTTTCCTGACCTCATCTAATAAGGAAGGTGAAGAGCTGAAGACAATAAATTTAAAAACAAGAAAAGATTTACTTAGGACACCTAATTAGGATTTCTAATCAGGAGTCATCAAGGCCTATAATTAGCAGGGTTTGCTCAAACTCATTGCTTTCTCTTTAATGGCCACAGGACATCCAAATGGTTTTAAATTATATACCATGGGCTCCTAATCAGTTTATTGAACATTATAAATTGTTCAAAGAAGTTAATAGCTTGTGTTTCTTGATAGAAAGTGCTAATACTGGAGGCAGAGAACTCATCAAATGAGCCTTATTAGAAGGTGGGGGCAGGGGGAGTAGGATGGGCTGGGAGGTTGTGTCTCAGTGTCTCATTTTGTTTTAGTAATTAACTTTTACTGGATTATCCAATCCAAATCTTTATTCAGTTTACTCTGTCAAATCTAGTTTGCCTTTTAAATGGGAAATTGACATGGGGAGCAATTTGTCTCTTGACTAGGTTAATGTGTGCAGCTTTGTTTGAAGCATCTGAAGTAAAAATGAGTTACATCTACAGTAACTTCATCAAAGAGCAACACCAAGAGCATGGAGACCGGGTAGACTGGGTTGTCTAGTTTGGCCCTCTGTTATAGGCTGGTTCGCTCTCTATTTCTGGGATCTTGAAAGAGGCTTAAGGGAGTGAACGTCAACCTATATCTCCATGTCGCTACCTGCATTTCACCTACATCTCACTGGCCCAGTTAGGAGCCTAAATACCTTTGTGGATCTATGTCTCAATTCCCAACCTGCAAAATGAGGATGATCTTTTCCCCTTTCTCTGCCTTACCTATTTAGACAGTAAGATACTTGGGACAGAGATTATTAGGAATATACCAACATAGGACTTGTCATATAGGATCAGACCACTTGTCCATCTATCCCACGTTTGTGTCTGTGATATTAGCCAGGAGCAGCTGCTTCAGAAGAAGGTGCAAGAAACCCAGTCATGGATAATTCATGGGGGAACTTTCTTCCTGACCCCTATAAACACGTGGTTGGTTCATGCCCTGATGCATGAAGGTTTATTTTATAAATTCACCTTATCTAATGTAAACAGATGTATTAAATTAGGCTTGGTGTTGTTTTATTGGTTATTGTTGTTTTAAGGTGGAGCCCAAACATACGTTCCTGGATATAGCTAGAGCAACAAACTTGGTGGAAAAAATAATTTCCTTAAATGCGAATGTTATTGATTTGGAGCTGGTTATAGTTATTTCCCACCGCCTACAAATTAAAAGCTTAATCCAAAGCCCATTGCAGTCAAAGGATAGCCTCTCATTGACTTCACTTAGCTTTGAATCAGGTCCCATCTCCTACAATGATGATACCAAGTATTTCTTGATGACTGGAAAGTGAGAAGTAGGAAAAACACAGCCAAGGGACTTTCCTGAATCCCTTTTAAGGAATTCCAGCCTACTGAATTTGCAACACAAATCTTGGTTTCTTTGCCCTCTATATTTACTTTATTTGTGTTTAAGGATTAGCTATGACAGTAAATCCAAATATTGCAGCCTGAGAGCAGCAGTTCTTCAGTGAATACATATTATAGCATGGTCAAGATTGCTCAGATAATCAGTTTGTTCAAATTAATAGCTCTCTGCTCTGCTGCTTATTGAAAATGCCTTTATTAAACACTTTTGTTTACCTTGCTGATGGACTTTACGGGGGGGTGGAGTTTGGGACCCTGGTAGAAAACTTCTGGAGAGCGATGCTCACTTTCTGGATTCAAGTATTTTAAAGGTTAATTTATATTTATTTTAAATGATTTTTTTCCCAGTTTTCCTTAATGGATTTCCCACTCCACACACACTTATTTGTAACAATCATTCACTCAATATGGATGTAATGCCCTCATGTAAGGCATAGCAGGTCTTGAATCTGGGCTTGCAAAACTGCCAGATACTGGACAGCTCCATTGTGCTACCCAACAGCAACTATAGCCAACTTGTGCTCCACCATCATAACCCGCTGAGGACATAGTCCTCGCTCATGGGGTCTGACAGGCAGCAGCCTCATGGCCCCTGATTGGCTCCCTGCCCTATATAAACCCAAGGGGCATTCCAGGAAGCGTTCTGGCCGCACTGTGGTTCTCCTGTAGCTGCTATGGCCATTTCTGCTCACTTGTTCTTAAACCCCTGGCTTCGACTTGAAACCTGACCCAGACTCTGATCTTTAGCATTGACCCTGGCCTGGAATTTGACTATGAACTCCTCTGCTACTCTGAGCATCAGGTTTGACCCTTGGGCCTTACTACCCTAGTTAAGATCCTGACACTCCTAACCAAGATGCTGTGATTAATAACACAGGGCCAGATTCTGGTCTCCATATGTGCCAGAATGGATGTGTAAATATTCAAGTGAATGAAGCTATATTTGTGTAAAAACTAGTGAGAAAAGAATCAGAGCCCAAAATAGTGTTAGTGAGAGCGGAGTGGAGTTACTCCAGATTCATGTGAGATCAGAAACGGCTTCTCAATGATTAATCAGACTTAGCACTTATATTGGGCAGATCCTCAGCTGGTGGAAATCGTCAGAGCCCCACTGATGTCAGTGGAGCAATGACAACTTACCCTAGCTGTGGTTTTGCCCCATAACATCTCTCCTGCACTCAATGCTTCTTCTTTACGATATTCTGGGTTTGGGAGCTTTTAGTCGTTTCTTTTGAAGGATGCTCTCCTGGGGTTGAGGCTGGGACTCGGGAGATCTGCGTTCAGTTCTCTGCTCTGCTGCAAGATCCCTGGGGCAAGTCATTTAGACTCAGATCTTCACAGGTAATAAGGAACTTAACTCCCATAGTGAGGCACCTAAATACCTTTGATAATTTGGGCCTCGGGATCCGTTTTTTAAAGGTGTTTAAGCACCTAATTGTATCTAGGCTCTTGGTGGTGCTTTGAAAGCACACAGGTGCCTAACACCAATGGCAGCGCCTCTCAGTGCCTCAATTCACCCTCTATAAAATGAGGATAAGTGACTTGCCCAAGATCCCACAGGAAGTCTGTGACCAGGTCTTCTGAGTGCCCAGGCTAGCACCCAAACCACTAGATCATTCTTCCTGTCTTCTTCAGTAGTCCTCATTTTAAGTGACCTGGCAAATGTGCTGCCCCAGCTGCAGAGACCTGTACTACAAATATACACACGTGCTCCCGTTGGCTTTGCAAAATGGAGTCCAAGCAGACTTTGAAGGAGATCCCAGCGAGGCGCAATGTGTCTCCCACTCTTGTCGGCATCTCTTAGCCCATAAAATAAGACAAAAGAGACACATCCCTCTATTACGGCTTGGGAAAACTGCGGGGAAAGTCAGCCTTTTCCATGCTAATGTCCCACAATTACCTCTTAACTGCCAAAACAAATGGCAGAAATGGGGAAAGTGACACCAAATCAAAAATGTCACAGGTGATCGATTCATGTCATCTACCGTCCCCGCCGCTGAGGCTGGAGAGAAAGACACGGTGATAACACAACACTAATATTATATTACAGCCTTCACGCTGCCGAATGCCAAGTGATGAATATGTGTCACTTTATGTGTCGCTCACTCTCAGGGCCTGGGCGGGCAAGCATGGAAAATGGAGTGCTCAGGATTAATGATATCGAAAATGATAGAGCGGAGATTGAAAATTCCTTCCTTCCTGAACCATGCAGATTGAAACATACCTTAGAGCTATCTTTGGCCGTCCCTCCTCCACCCACTTTTGAAAGGCCTTTTTCACAGCACTTGGTTTAGGAAAGAAAGGTTTTTTCTTTCTTCTGCGGGTCGTGGCTACCAACGAAGATTCCACCGGCTCCTCAAACGAACGTCTGTTTGCACACGCACAAAGCAATGCAGCAAGCGCGTTACCGAGCTTCCTTAAGCCAGGAAAAGCAGTTCATTCTGAAGCTCTTGAACTGGCAGGCGTATCATGGCTAGACCCTGCGGAGTGCACGTTCCATTATTATTATTTAATATGCAGATCCAGAGGCCTTGTGTGAGAGCAGAGCACCTTTCCGATGACTAGCTATCTTGTGGTAGTGCCTTGAGGCCCCCAGTCAAGCGCAGGGCCTCCCTGTGCTAGGCGCTGTACAGACAAACAGTGTGAGGCTGCCCCTGCCATGAAGAGCTTACAGTCTTCACAGGCAAGATAAGCCACAGGTGGGAGGAGATATGGGCACAGAGATGAAGGGCTTTGCTCAAAGTCACGCAGCCATTTAGTACCAGAGCTGGGAATAGAACCCAGGTTTCCTGAGCACCCTGCCCATTGGGTCAACCTACTGCTGGACACTGCATCAAGACCTAGGCAAGACACAGTCCCTGCCCCAAAAGCTTACAGTGAAAGCCCCTCCCTCCTGCAGACACTCACCTGAGTAAACTACAAACACAACACACATGTGTTTGCAGGTCATCACCTAAGATACATACCAGTTCCCTCTATTGAGAGACTGGCGTTCTGCCTAGCCACACCTCTATTCTTGATTCTAAACACCCCAGAGCCTGGATTTGTTGGCCAGGGTGCTTGGCAAGCCTCACCTATGTTCCTGAATATGTGGAGTTAAGCGGAGAAGGGTAGCTGTTTGCTTAAGATGAGTTCATTACACAGTTCATTACACCGGTCTAGTTGGAGAAATGAGAGTGGTTTGTGCAGAGATGGTCAAACTGTGGGACTTGATCCTATAATTTTTGTCTGGGTTTCTTTTAGGGTTTGCTAAGGGGCCTAGGGACTTGGAGAGGAAACTTCTAAAGCACAAATGGAAAGTGAGAAAAAGGGAATCTGACCATTTGTGAATGCCGTTGTTTTACAAGTTTATTTTGCTTTGTCTACTGCCCTCGCTCCCTTAACTGGGTCACTTCCCTGGGTGAGCCAGGGCTCTCACCTCCTGGATGTAGCGATAACCATGTGCTGTAGAATGCTTTGCCTCTTCTTATGCCAACACAGAGCATTACACGATTAAGTGCCGATCCTGGATTCCTTGGCCCTCCAAAGGTCGCAGAAGGATTTCTGAGTGAACAAGGAAAGCAAATAGGACTCCTAGTGCAACCTTCTGAGTATTTGGGGCTCATCTGGGTCTATTATTAAATTTTATACATCATTTGAAACACATTCGTCTTAAAATCCATCATATTTGTTTTTGCCTCTTTCTTTAAGACATGTTTAGTGGGGGTAATGTTTATTTTATTAAGTGACCCATGAATTGTAGGAGAGGGTCCTTTTTTTACCTACTATATTTGCATGCACACTGCAGAACAGGCAGTAAAATCAAATCGTATTGAGTCAAAAGAGGATGCTAAACTTGGTTGTAATTTTGTAGCATCCTGTGACTAAATATCACTGGGGCCATATCGTTCTGAGAACAAAATATCTGTATAACTTTATTATCCTTTTCTGAAGAGTCAGTATGAGCGGGAAAGACCCCGAAGGGCTTGTAGCTGTTATTTTTGTATGGAATAGACTGATAGTGGAGAAACAAAACCAAAATCAACAGAGCACCTAATTAATTGGATTATAATTACACTTGCTGCATAGGGGAGAAAGCACAAAGATAATAGATCCATTTGAATTATGATGCTCACCAGTTTCACGGCTGCTTCTTCACGGCCAGAGGTGTGCAGCTACAATCACCGGCAGATGATCACCAGAGACACAAGAAATTAAATGAATCCAAATATTTTAAGATCCTGCCCGTGCTCAGTGGTGCGGTGGCTGCCTAGATTGAATTTGTCTGATCACAGAATGCAAGCACTTGCCCTGTCAGATGTCTTACTGCTACTTTCAAAGGGTGGCTGAGTCGAAACGATAGCATTGGTTTATTGGGCCTGAGTCCACTGATGTCTGTGGGAGCAGGATTGGGCCCAATGTACTGATTAAAGAAAATGATGGACTGGAAATTGGGAAGGAGTTTGGTTTGTAGATCCACATCTTAGTTAAATAAACGGGACTGTGTCTAATAATTAGCAATGTATTTAAGCCTCTGTATTTCCTCACTCTAGACCCATTTTTGGGTGTACGCAATATATATCTTGCCAACTCTGAATACATTTTACCTTGTAAACTCTACAGGAAAAGCATCCCAGAGACACTTTGTATTAAGGAAAGCCTGTAGATTTCAAGCACAGGATAACAGGGAGGGTGGAAAGCTTCCATCGGAGCCATAAATCTAATGAGATGGTAATGAGATGCAAATTAACTGCACCATGAGCCAAATGGGTAAAGTTTCTTTATGGAGCATATTAAGTGGCATTTTGCCTAAGTGGAATGGTTGGCTGAACAATATATACTAAGTCGCAACCAGTTAAAAGCTGCAATGAGATAAATAGAAGACATGAAGTATTATTACTCCATTTAAAGGGAAGATTCTATCAATTGAAATGTACATTTCTTTAACAAAAAAGAAAACGAGGGTACGCAGCCTTTGTTAAAAATCAAGGTTTGTTTTTTTTTGACTGCCGTAGTCCAAAATGATATTCACAAGCAGCTTGCTGAAAATGTGCCTCTCAACTGCCCCTTAGATATTCAGAGATGGGCAAGAAAACTAAAAATCCCAGGGCTGGATCCTTTGCGGGTGTCAATCAGCATAACTCCATTGAAGTCCATGGAGTGAGGGAGACTTATGTTCACTTGGAATCTGGATCCCAAACTGCACCTGCCACAAGCCTACTTTTGACAAATATTGAGCAGTCTCACGATGACATTTTAATTATAGCTTTATGAATTTCAGGAGAATAAGGAAGGGAGAGAAATGAAGCATTTTTTTTAAGCTTAAAAAACACGGGAGGGGAAAAAACTCCAAAACCGAAGATCCGTAGCAGAGCTCAGAAAACCTTGACCGCTCTCATTTCCGCGGGCTCATGCAAATGTTCTCCTTCTTCTTACTCCACCTTGTACCCCACAAACGGTGTGACTTTCCTGTGGAATGGGCTCAAAATCTCAGAGCAAAACTGCCATGCTCACCTGGTTTGCTGCTGAAACTGCATGAGACTGTTGTTTGGTTTTGTTATTTGGATTTCGGTGGCAGCAACAGGTCCCATTGTACCAGGTTGCTGAACATAGTAAGACACCGTCCCGACTGCTGAGAACTTACAGTAAACAAAAGAGAGGCAAAGGATCAGTATCTCCATTTTACAGATGGGGAGCTGAGGGCCAGAGAAATGAAGGCCCAGATTTTTAACGATGTGTTTGGGACCTACTCCGAATGGGATTTTGGTGCTCTAATGGGGGGACTTGCCCCATAGGCTGGAGATCCTGGGGCTAAACTGACCCTGATTATAGGTTGAGACCCATCTGAGGAGAACCAGGCAATTCCTGGTTTAAGTGCTGATAGGGCCTAGCTTGGGAAGAGCTGGAGGGAAGAGCCAGACAAGGAGCAAGAAGAAAGAGAAGGGTGCTTTAGAGCAAGGACTGTCTTTTAGTTTTGTGTGTGTACAGCACCTTGCACAATGGGGCCTGAATTCATTATCAAGGTCCCTAAGCCATACAGTAACATAAATATAACTCGTTCAGTTTCAGTTTTTGTGACCATGCCGGGGAATCACACCCTTAACTCACAGTTCTGAGGTAGCCTAGCTGTCTGTCTACACACGGCACATATTTCTATAAAAGGAAGAATGAATTACCTTCCGGTACTTGAACTGTCTCTATGTTGGTTCTTGGTCTCTCAGTAATGAACTAATTCAGCTGCCATACTCTTACCAGAGGGCGTGGCAGCCCCAGTGCCATGGGCTGAAATGTATGTGATCCTCAGCTGGTGAAGATCCAGCATTCTCCCCTGTGTATTGCAGCCACATCCTCACGCGACTCATGGTCTACAGCCCCTTCCAACCACTATGGCTGTAAGTGGGAACCTCTCCCTTGGCGTTGGTCAGGCCCAGAGCATGGCGATATGAGTTACACTCCCCATTTTTCACTAGGAAACCTGCAAATGTTACCGCATCTGACTTTGTAATGACCATGTTGTAGATTAGTATTTATTATTTGTACTGTGGTAGCACCTAGGAGCCCCAGCCATGGTCGAGAACCCCCCTGTGGTAGGCGCTGTACAAACACAGAACAGAAGGACAGTCCCTGCCCGAAGATCTTACAGTCTAAGTCAGGGGTAGCCAACCTGTGGCTCCGGAGTCACATGCGGCTCTTCAGAAGTTAATATGTGGCTCCTTGTACAGGCACCGACTCCGGGGCTGGAACTACAGGCGTCAACTTTCCAACGGGCCGGGAGGTGCTCACTGCTCCACCCCTGGCTCTGTCCCCACTCCACCCCTTCCGGGCCCTCCCCTGAGCCTGCCATGCCCTCGCTTCTCCCCCCTCCCTCACAGAGCCTCCTGCACGCCACGAAACAGCTGATCAGGAGGTGCAGGGAGGGGGAGGTGCTGATTGGCCGGGCTGCTGGTGGGCAGGGCGCGGGGGGGGGGGGCTGATGGGGGCTGCTGACGTATTACTGTGGCTCTTTGGTAATGTACATTGGTAAATTCTAGTTCCTTCTCAGGCTCAGATTGGCCACCCCTGCTCTAAGTATAAGACAAGAGACCACAGATGGATACAGACAGACAGAGAAGTACAAAGAAACAATGACAGGTTTCAGAGTAGCAGCCGTGTTAGTCTGTATTCGCAAAAAGAAAAGGAGTACTTGTGGCACCTTAGAGACTAACAAATTTATTTGAGCATAAGCTTTCGTGAGCTACAGCATCCGATGAAGTAAGCTGTAGCTCATGAAAGCTTATGCTCAAAGAAACAATGGGACTGTTGGTCAGCATGATAGGCTCAGCAACAGCATGACAGAGCATGAACTACTTCAGATAAAGATGCGATGATGACAGCTGATAAAAGGTGCTCACCGCTGCAGAGTTTACATGGATGTGTAAGGGGCCCATCACCACGGTATCTGGGCATTGTACTATTCCTGTATCAGTACAAGCATAGAAGACACTGATATTTCTTAACAGCCTGCTTAGATGTAAAGGGGAGTTACAGCAAAGTCAATCAGAACGAAAAGGGTGGGCTTTGTTCCTCTGTGTGACTGGTTTTTTCTTCTAAGACCAACAGTATGTGTCTGTAACTGGACATCGGGCTGGGAGTTGAGAGCAATCTGGTTTCTATTCCAGGCCTTGACTTCTTTGAGTGAGTCACATGTTTCTCCATTCCTTGATTTCCCCGTTGGTATCATGAGGTCAATAACACCTACTTGCCTGTGTAAATCTCTTTTAGATCTATGGATGAAAAAAAAAGGGATGCCTAGATTTTTTGTTTAACAGTGCAAATGTGGGTGAATGGAAATTCCCATGCACAGCTAGCTAAGAAAATAAAACAGGCACCTGTGGTCAAGTGTAATTGCTAACAAACATCCATTTGGGTCCCCTCAGTTTCACAAACAGGACTGTTCGTCAGTTATTGCCATTGTTCTCCATGGCGCAACAGAGCTCCTTTCTGTGGTTACTAGCTCAGTACATTTGTATCGTGCCATGACTTCTGAGGGAGTCAGAAAACAAGCAGAGACTGTAGGCTAATATGAGCAAAAATATATTAAAGCAAAGCACACCCTTACCTTCAGATTGTGCATATGTACAGTGTATATATATGGCTATTTCTCCTTGACTGAATGTTAATACATTCTCAGGGCACAGGAAAGTACACGAGTTACTATGCTAGGCTTTTAATTGCTGCACTCCAAGTTCAAATTCTACACCAGGCCACAAGCGAAAATGAGTTTGATGGGTCTGAGGACAATCCTTTTGTTGTTGTTGTTGTTGTTCTTAGCAGAAAACAGCCACATAATGGAAACAGGAGTATTGCCATTCTGGGTCAGACCACTAGGCCATCTCAGTTTAGTATCCTGTTTCGGGCAGCCACCAGCATAATATATTTCTTGCAGTATATTATTCAGCCACTAGATAGCTCTGTGTGGTGTTTAGAGTGTGGATGCTGGTAAACAAGGAAGGCAAAGTTGGCACTAAAGTTGTGTGGAAGCCAGTTTGTGTCTGTGATTGTAGCAATTTCCTTTAATAAATGCCTCGTGTTTCAGACAGACTATGATTCCATAGAGCACGGCAGCCAATACCAGATGTTCAAAGGACTGAGCAAGAAATCCTGTACTGGACAAAAAAGAAAAGGAGGACTTGTGGCACCTTAGAGATTAACAAATTTATTTGAGCATAAGCTTTCGTGAGCTACAGTGCCACAAGTACTCCTTTTCTTTTTGCGAATACAGACTAACACGGCTGCTACTCTGAAACCTGTACTGGACAATTATTCATTTTTTTCCTCTGGGGCAAACTTTGCTTATGAAAGGCCCAGGAGCAGGGCTCTCGGACAGTTTGTCAGCTATATTGTGCAGAGATAAAGTCAGTGCATCTTTATTCCGCAGTGATGTCTCACCTTATTAGTCTGTAGGTCTGCAGATTGAGGCAGGCTCTAAGAGGCAGCAATTAACCGCTAATGTACCACCTACATGCAGAAAATCATAAAGAATGACACTAAAACTAACGAGTGTACAAAAGGCAGATGCTGCTCCAAAAGCCTGGGAATCAGACCCTCAGCAGTTATAAGCAGGCGCAGGTCCACTGAAGCCAATAATGCAATGCCCATTTACACCATCTGAGGATCTGGTCCCCCGTGTACAGCCACCGTTGAGCCAGTATGAGCTAGGTGCCGTGTTACTCACATCCTTTGCTATACATTTAGCTAGACTGAGCAATATTATCCTGTATTAGGGATCAGGCTGACGCTATCTCCCTTGCAACGTGTCAAAAGCCATAAGACTATATTGGCTGTTAGTCCCCCGCTGTGCCTCCTTGGGCACATTCAGTTCTCTTCTAGGAAAGGATGCAGCATTCTAAGTCGAAATATCCCTGTATCAACCTGGACGTGTAGCCTTTAGTATTTCCCAGTATGGTTAACCTTGGGGAGGGAGATCTGGGGAGGCTGAATTTGCTAAAATAATTTCCTAAAGATAATTAATCTGGCCTCTCTGCAGATTATGGCGCCAGGGTTTAGTTAACGTAAAGTCATTTAAAGTCTCTTGGGAAGGAATGCCAGCCCGGAGATCCTTGCATTGGCTTCAGTAGCAATAACAAGAATGACTTGAGTTATCTGGAAACCTATGGAGCCAAAATAATGTCTGATAAAGAGCTCAGGCAGGTTACAAAAGACATGATCTTGCTCTGGCACAAGCTATGTGTAGCAGAAAACAGAGTTGGGTGAGATACAAGAGCAGGATCCAGATTAGGCTGAGGTCAAGGCTGAGCCAGTGCTAGGGTTTTTGCTTTGACAGTACTAAAAATCAAACCAGGCTCTCAGCACTAACCGAGAGAAATTTTAATGAAGACAGTTTCTAATCTCATTTACTCTGGTGGGAATCAGGTGTGACTTCATGGAGCGACTCCAGATTTACAAGGTTGCCCCAGCAGAATCTGGGCTAGTGGAAACGAACTGCAGCTGGGTGAAATTCAGCCCGTGTTGTGCACAGATCCAGTATCTGAAGGGAGAGATGCTTCCCCCTGACCTGGCTGCAGTGATGAGGCTCGGGGGCCACTGGATCTACGCAGCAGCATATCCCATGGACTCAGCCCACCTCCAGCTGGTCAGCGCTATCCTGTTCAGAGCTCTGCAGAGCCATATGTGGCATACAGAGGATGCTGACCCACGTGGGGATTAAGCAGTACAGAAGGCTGAGGTTCCTAGGAATGTAGGTCCTTTGCAGACACATTGTCAGGAGGCTCCCAAGTCTGGGAGATCCCCTCCAAGCCCCTACTGAAGGGAGGGTCTAAGACACGGGGCGGGGGGGCTCTGTTGGCAGCATATTAACCTTTTGCACAGATTCCCCTCTGATTGCCATGGGAAATGATGCCCAGAGCTTGCCTCAACTCCTTCCCCATACACATGGATCCCCAACCATGAAGAGGGGTCATGGTGAGGTGGGGTTGGTGCCATGGAGGCACCTCTTCTACAGCACCTGCTTCTGGGCACAGACCCTTGGGCATGATAGCCCTTAGCGAAGGGCTCAGATGCCCCTGAATATGGACTAACACTCAGATCAGATCTTAGCAATTTAGGCCCATCTCCAGTCCCTACAGTTCACAGGTAGGTAGTTACAGTCCTACTGGACCCAGTTACGCCCAGCGTGATTCCTACACCCACAATTGTTTCTCCCCCTGGCGTCTGTGGGCACTGGAAGTTGGAGAAGCCACTTTCACAGCAGATTGGCTTGTGCCACCCTGGTGTGTACATTGAGTGACTGGGAATTCCAGGACTGCAGAAGACACTGGATGTTTCTCCCCTTTCTTTGCCAGTGGATCTCAACCTTGTGCTAGAAGGACCACACTCTAGGAGCTAGGGAGTAATTCAGTCCTGGGCTTGTCTGCTAAGGCTTCCCACCAGGCCCTTTGTTCGGATGGGGACCCTTGTCTTCTTGGCACTGATGATTCATGAAGTTAACAGCTCATTTCATAATGGCCACCAGCAAGTTATCAGATATCAAAGCCTTTCAATCACTATTGACCTGGACTGCAACTGATCTAGCTTCCTAGAGTAGAAAGGTACTAGATGACCCATTTCAGTTTCCTGAGTCATCTGGCTCCCTTCAGAGTGTTTCAACAATGAGTTTTCAGAGATATTTGTTCATCTCAGTTTTTATTTATACGCTGATTCGGGATTTTTTAATGGGAAACCAACAATTTGTGATTTGAAGTAGGCAAAGGTACCTATACCAGGGGTTTGAGTCTCATTCAAGATTTTTAACTGCAATCTCTAAATATCCTAATTTTCATGATGTAGCCATATTAATTTTCACATTTGTGGTAGGATGAGGATTTTTGTGTTGAGCTCTGTATCATGGAGCAACATTTAAACAAAGTGGCCAAATCCAAAACTCACATAAATCTATGCTAGTTGAAGAGCTGGCCCCTGGGAGCTGGAATGAGACGTGTTCTTACATATTTTCACCACACCTTTTATTTTGGCTACATTTCCCTAAAAGTTTGATCTTGGGTTTCTCATTTCCTTTGCTTCACCTCCCCCGACTTTGCTATCAAATTTCAGGCGGGAGCGGGGCCAGGTATGAGCCATTAAGCCAATGCCTCAGCCGAATGCTGGCTTCTGACAGAAGCAGGGCTCCAAAAACATCCTTTTTATTTAATGCACTTTGTCAGCAAGCTTGAAAAATGGAGCCGGACTTGATTCCATTTCTTTCATCCACCGGTTTTCCAGCGCCGTGTAAATTCAGCCTATTCATGTCAGCCGACGCGATACTCCGTGGCCTTAATGTTGCCATTCTGTCTTTGTACATTCACAAAGCCGACAGCCCTGTACTCCCTGCCCCCTTCCACCCACCTCCACCCTTTTGGTATTTAAAGAAAAAAAAACAACCCAGTGTGTTAAAAAGCTTTAGCAGGACATTGGGAAATAAAGTGAAATGAATGTCTCCTTTGCCTGAGTTTGTTAATATGCTGAAGGGGCAGCGGGGTGGGGGGGTGGGGGGACCAAACACATGAGATACAAATAAAGGTGTTTAAAAAAAAAATAACCAAACCCAAAGGAGGAGAAATAACTCTTTTGGCAAAATATAAATGGAGTTCCATCCAGGTATCATTTGCAAAATATCAGAGGAAATTGCATTTCTATTTGGGAATAAATGAGTGCAAAAGTTGTTGGAGGCCCAGGTAATGATGGAACCGAGTGGGAGGAAATTGAAATGTATGACTTTGCAAATGACTAACATAGAAAGAGAGCAACATCAGGGCTTCTCTTCATCCTCCCTCCCCAACCCCCACTTCCCCCCCCCGACCCATCTTTCTTTTCTTTCAGCCGATGAGAAGAAGGCCATGCCAAAATGAAATAAGCCTATGTTTTGCTGGTCTCAAGTCGTGGGCGGGGGAGGCTAGGAGGCAAGAGAGGACATTAGCGCTCGCTATAACATTGTCACTGCCAATGTAAATTGCCGTGCTACATAGTCAACAGGACACACTCGGCTGCCCGCAAGTGGGAAGTACTTAAATCTTGGCACTGATAAATGAAATATTTTTAACGGAGCTAATCAGTGAAAATGGGGTTTCATCAGGCGCTGACATGTCTTGCTTGCTTCAGCGAGTCCGCAGGAGAAAAATGATCGCCCGGCCCGGGCTGAAGTCAGAGCGAGAGACAGCAAGAGACGCAGAGCCAGGGGTTCCCGGCAAAGGAGCTGGAGTGTGCACGAGGGGACACACGACGGGCGCTGAGCTGGGCCCCCCCAGCTGCCTCTGCACGAGCCCCCCCCGCGGCCTGCCTTGTCGCTGGGCCCGCACATGCCGCTCTCCCCTCCCTCGCCCTCTCTCCCGGGCGCATGATAAATGGCCTTGCCTGGGACGGAGTTGGTGCAAATCCCCAATCTGCAGCCTGCTGTGCTCAGTTGGCTCAGCAGCAGGCGAGCCGGTATTTCTGGATAAACACTAATAAATCTTCCTTTTCTTAGTGGCAATCAGTCATTCCCCTTCCTTTCTTTCGCCTCGCCCGCGTTAATGGTGGTGGCAGTGGAGGGGAATAGAGATGGGAGCCAGAGAATGATTTGGGGGGGAGGGGGGAAGGAGCTGGGGAAGGAAGGTGCATGAACCAGAGGAGGATTGAGGCTTAATCCCACCCTGCATTGTGAAAATGGGGGCTCAGCAGGGGCAAGGAGCTGCTCTCTACATCTTCATCCCCACAAGAGCTTAGCTGGAAGAGGGGTAGCAAAGTACCAACAGCTCCAAATGGAGAAAATTGGCCCTCCCTTGAAGTGTAGCTTAGTGGACAGAGCACTGGGTTGGGGCTGGGGAGCCATGGGTTTTAATCCTGGCTCTGGGTGAGCTTGGGCAAGTCACTTCACTGCTCAGGGCCTCAGTTTCCCCATCTATGAAATGGGGATAATGCTCCTTCCTCCTCTTTAGAGTGCTTTGAGGGCTAGGGATGACATGTGCTAGGTAGGAGCTAGGGATGATTATTCTGTGGTGCTTATTGACACAGCATCTGAGCTACTCTGCTAGCCTTTTACCACCCCTATGAGTGTATTTCTCCCATGTGAAGAGCTGGGGGGCCTGGGGCATACAGTGTCTTGCCTAAAGTCCTCCCCCCCGAGCAAACTGTGTCAGCATCCTGCTAGCCCACAGCCCCATTGAGTGTGCAATCCACAAGCCCAGCCATCCACAGGTAAGGTCCCGCCTTCCCTACCCACTTGGGTGTGGTTTGCCAGTCTGGGGGCCTGGCTAAGATTTTGGCAGCAGACCCTAACAGATGCTCACACACCTCCTTTCTTAAAAGAACAGAGTGGTGTGTGCAAGCTTGCGTGTCACTACCTTCTGCCCAGCGAGCCACATTCACACCCTCTGGAGCTGGCTCAGACTGAAAGCACCTTCCCTTCCATGCATCACGTAGCCAGCTGCAGTTAGAAGCTTTTCAATCAGCTCCTTCACTCTGCTCTCAGCCAGGTATGGGGGTGAAGTGGCACATAGCGCCTGGAACGGAGACACACAGGATAAGCGAGGCCCCATTTGTTCCTTTCCCAGAGATCCTGTCTCATCGCATAACCATGGTGTCCTGATTCTGCGCTGGCAATGTCACTCGTTTCCAGTGAAAAAAGCAAGAGGCTGGAACCAGGGTGCCGCAGATGTAACTTTGGGTTCAAAGTGAGCAGAGGACAGCAGCTACTGAAAGTATTTATCTGTCCCCCTTCACTGTAGCGTCGAAACACCTCACACGCTGATGAATTTTTCTTCACGACCTCCTTGGCCGGTAGGGAAGTGCTATTATCTCCATTAGTCAGATGAGAAACTGAGGCACAGCGAGACGCAGGCCTAGATCCTCAAAAGGATTTAGGTGCCTACCTCCTTTTGAGGAACTGGGCCTAAATAATGTGTACAAAGGAAGCCTATAGTAGAGTGGGGATTTGAACACAGGTCTCCTAAGTATTAGACTATTGCCTTAAGCACCGGGCGTTACATTAAGGTGCAACCACCTGCTAGGGTTGCCAACTTTCTAATCGCACAAAACCAAACACCCCTGCCCCGCCCCCGGCCCTGCCCCTTCCCAGAGGCCCTGCCACTTACCTGCCCCTTCTCCAAGGCCCCACCTCCGCTTGCTCCATCCCCCCACAATCACTCACTTTCACCAGGCTGCAGCAGGGGGTTGGGGTGCAGGAGGGGGGTGAGAGTTCTGGCTGGGGATGTGGGCTCTGGGGTGAGGTCAGGGATGAGGGGTTTGATGTGAAGGAGGGGGATCTGGGTTGGGGCAGGGGGTTGGGACTCGGAGGGGTGAGGGATCCGGCTGAGGGGGTGTGGGCTCTGGCATGGGGCTGGGGATGAGGGGCTTGGGGTGCAGGAGAGGGCTCCAGGCTTGGGCCGATGGGTTTGGAGTGTGGGAGGGAGTGCAGGCTCTGGCTAGGGATGAGATGTTTGGGGTACAGGAGGGGGCTGGGGCAGGGGGTTGGGGTACTGGGGGGGTGGGTTCCAGGAGGGAGTTTGGGTGTGGCAGGGGACTCCAGCCTGGGGCAGGGAGTTGGGGTGCTGGGGGGGATGGGCTCCGGGAGGGAGTTTGGATGTGGGAGGGGACTCCAGGCTGGGGCAGGGAGTTGGGGTGTGCGGGTGTGGGGTCCAGTGGTGTTTACCGCAGCTCCCAGGTCCCTGCAGTGCAGCCCCTAGGGACATTGGCGGCCAGGGAGGCACCATGCGCTGCCCTCACAACTGCAGGAGCTTCCCCCGCAGCTCCCATTGGTCGCGGTTCCTGACCAATGGGAGCTGCAGAGCCAGCCCTCGGGGTGGGGGCAGCGTGCGGAGCCTCCCTGGCCACCCTTGCATCTAGGGGTGCAGGGACCTGGCAGCCACTTCTGGAACTGTGTGGGGCTAGGGCAAGCAAGGAGTCTGCCTTACCCTGGGCTCCTGCTATGCCACCAACCGGACTTTTAATGGCCCGGTCAGTGGTGCCGACCAGAGCCACCAGGGTCCCTTTTGTTTCAGTCAAAAACCAGATGCCTGGCAACCTTACCACCTGCCAGGGTTGGCCTTATTATTCTCTGGGTATGGGAGGAATTTAACCTGCTGAAAGCCCCTTCCCCTTTAAAGCAGTTGTCAGTGGGGAGCTGCTGATGGAGCTGCCCCCAGGCTACAGGCTGAGGGTGAGTTTCCTTCCCACTCGGGGGGAGTGCAGGCAAGACGGCTGGGGAGTTGCCAAGTCAGAGCAGAACGGCAACCCCCTAGACTCTGCTTATAGGTCAGCTGGAGCTGACCCATAAGCCCCAGGCCCAAGCAATGTCAGAATGTGGGATGTTCACAATACAGGACCCGCTCAGAAATTTGCACAAGGCATCTGTCTTCATAACAGACTGACCCAAACCTTGTAGGGCAGCGTTCTCAAAAGAACCCTGCACTGGCCATCTTACCATCTGTGCTGATGGGAGCAGTTAGCCCAGCGCTGTGAACGTTTAAAAATCCAACCGGTCGGATCAAAATCCAAATATGAATCCCTTGGCTCAAATTCATCCCTTACCCTCTTACCAAACAAGGGTAGCAGCTCATAAAAATGAAATCACACTGTAAAAAAAGTGCTGGTGCTAAGCCAGGCAGTTGCTCAACAAAGACATACGGTATTGTCGTGCCTTACTCAATTCAAATTTAAACCCCGACTGGGAAAAACCATTGTCTGGTCTGTTAAACTCACTTTTTAGACCACCCACTTTGGAGCTGAGCTGATTAGCTGGCTGCTCAATGCAGGAGTAAGTTTTAATTAGTCAGTAGCTGAAGTTACACCTTCTTTTCCAAAGCCTGCAGCAAATTAAAAGTACAGATTGCTTTTAAAGGGGGGGGAACCCACAAGATAATGTCCTTATGAACCTTCGCTTATACAAATTAAATTATCAGGCAGGGTGCAGATTGGGTACTGTGGATAAATTCAATCCGTGGTAGAACACAGATGAATTTGATCATGATAAACATCTTTTTTTTTTAAAGTAACTAATTGGGGCAAGGACAATGTGATTTGCTGCTCTCTCAGCTGTAGTGTTAGCAGAGTAATTACTCTCATTTTCCGCTATGCAGCAACAGCATTAGGTTTCATGGGTGACATTTACAGGCATCGGGGATATATCCCGCGTAGAGGATTTACATGGAACCTTAAGGGGTTCGTAGGTCTTGTGCTGGCCTTCTGCCTGGGGTGAATTTCATGCCTGAATCTCTCTGGGCCTGATCCAAAGCCCATTGAAATCAACAGGCATCTTTCCATTGACTTCACTGGGCTTTAGTTCAAGGCCTTACTGCTGATGCGAAGCTATTGTTGTTTCCTGGGTGGAGGGGCTAAGGAACTTTATACATGGGTTATTATCCATGGTAAAACTTGGGAGTGGGATTTTCAGTGAGGGCTAGAGGATCTGTTCTATTCTATACAGAATACAGCGTAAAATCTGGACACTTTCCAGTTATGCATTAAGCAGAGTGACTACACAGCTGTCAGATCTATGTTCTGGCTTCCTCTCCCCACGGAGAGAAGTGTGTGTTGGAATTTTAATAATTATATTTTATTGTCATCTGTGTATCTTAGTCAAGGCAAGGCTTTGAAGTCCTATCCAGGTGGTGCAGCCCATGGAGAAGATTTAACAAGGCCAGGCTTTGGACAGTTGCTGTGCTGAACTCACGAAGCAGAAAAACAAATAAAAGATCTTTCTTACATACAGCACCAATCACTTACATAGCCAATGTTTCTCTTGTGGAAATCAACGGGAACTTTGCCACTCAGTTCAATAGGCCTGAATCAAACTGTTTTTCCAGGAGCACTTTACAGACATGGCTATCATTATCCCCATTTTGCAGATGGGAAAACTGAGAGGTTCGGTGCCTTGTGCAAGTTAATGTCAAATGACAGACTAGAAACCAGGTCTGCCTCCCAAGCCTGTGTGCTAACACCTAGACTGTACTGCTGCCAGAAGCAGAAGTTGCGCCTGCAAAGAAAGAAAATGAGGCGCTCACTTGATAGTAACTTGAGGGAAATAGGAGATTTAAGGGTAAAATTGCAAAGACACCCAAGTGATTTTGGAGTCTAAGTGCCTAACTCACATAGGCATTTTTGAAAATGTTACCATCCCATTACATCTGAACTGTTCCACTGATGAGCAGGAAAGGCACCGTACACTAGGTGTCAGGGTGAATTGAGATTTAGCTATAATCAGGAGTTAGAGCGGGCAATGGATGCTATCGAACAGTGTTTCTCTACCTTTTTTGTGCTGGTGACCCCCTTTGGACTTAAAAAAAATGATGGAACCCTCCCCCCATCTTAAGCTTAAACTTGGGCTTCAGCCTCGGGCGGTGGGTCTGAGCCCCACTGCCTGGGACCAGAGCCTGGGGCCTGCCGGCCGGGGCTGAAACATGTAAATTAGTTTTGCAGGCCCCTGGGCAATTGCTCTGCTTCCTACCCTTTAATGCTGGCCCTGTTGTGACGGCTCTCAACCGGTCCCGCGACCCCAGACCCCGAGGTTGAGAAACACTGCTATAGAGAATGCTTCCACTGATTAGCCTCACACCTAAACTATGTCTCAATGCCTTTTTCAGTTGTTCAGCCCTCCAAAGGCAAAGGGCTCATTTAATTACCAAACGATTGCCTTTGGTTTGTTTCCTCTTGACAGGCAAATATTTGGGCCAGAGACAAAAGCGGTGTTTGTCACACTGGAGACTGAAGCTTTCTCTAGGGAAGGTGCAGCCCACATGAGCAATACAAATGGGCTTGAGCCATGATGTTCAGCTCGAGCTCTGGCTCAGGGGGTGTTTAGATCTGGGTTCTGGTTCAACCCCCGCCTTAGAGAAGTAAGATCAGAAAGTTTGGATCCAGCTCAAAACGCCTCCTATTTGTAAGCCGGGCAGTAGATATCACCCAATCGCCAGTATTCAGAACATTACCCTCTTCCCACACACCTTGTGTAAGGGCTGTGTCTGAGGTGGAAGGAGCATTTTTTCAAAACACGAGGGCTATTCGGGTATATTTCCAGCTTGGATTTTTCTCGCTCCTGACCAGGGACCCGTGCTTTGTCACTTCATTCAAATTGTGTTCCTGTTGTGCTGAAAGAATAGACTTATTGCTACCCCTCATGTTACAGAAGGGGAAACTGAGGCACAGAGCAATGAGGTGACTGATCCATGGTCACTGCAGGAGTCTGCGGTACAGCCAGGAACTGATTCACATCTTCTGGGTCTCCAGCCAGAGTCTTACTCACATAACCATCTTTAGCCTCAGCTTAGAAGGTTTCTCTAATGTAGCTAGAACCTCAGAGTAACAACTCATTAAGCAGCCCTTAAAACCAGGGCTCTTCCACACCATCTATACACCTTGGCTCTTCCCTCTAGGACAGTGTATTAAAATAGATTCTGATGCTTAACAAGCTATATAAGCCAGATATTAGTACTAACAAGGCACCGTGGGGATAGATTATGAAGCTAGGACATTTTACAATCTGCCCCATGTCAAATATCAGTGCCCATTTGCTGAGTTTTCTTCTCAGTCCATTCCCTATATTGCTTCACCTATCCTCTCCATTGAGGCCCATTCATGGAACAAGTTGGACATGAACAGACCCCTCCAGCCACCTGGAAACCTTTTGACTTGTATATTTTGGTTATAAAATCTTCCAATGCAGGGACTCGGTGTTAGTATGTATTTCTGCAGCACTGAGTACCCTGGGGCTCTGATTGTGGGTGGGGGCCTCTATGCACTTCTGTTATACAAATAATAGCAATAGCGAGATTTTAAAACCAGTAAGTGCCTGGATTTGAGTGGCCTGACCTATTGTGATTGAACTAATCTGAAGACCAAGACTTGATGATACAGAAGTGCATTAACTATCTATGCTATCCTTTCCCCCCAGAATATCTCCCCCCAGTTGCTAATCCAATTATTGTTCTGCTTCTGTGATACACTGGGCAGAAGGAGCAGGATCTGGAGTCTTTTAGATCCAAAAATTAAAGAATTGTAAGTGTGTGTCAGGATCCACTGAGAAGGAATTATTAAAACAGATGGGAACGGAGAAGAAATTGAAGAAAAACAACCCACCCCGTGCACACATCCTTAAATCATAAAGGTTCAAACGAGGATTCCCTTGGTGATCATGAAATGAAAATGTCCTTCAATTATCGCACGTTTTAAGACATGATTATTTCATGTGCACGCTATTAAGAAAATGACAGTTGAAAATTCATCATGAAATAAATTAATACTTAAACATTTTAACAAAGGCTCCCTAGTGCATTCCAGCCCCTCCTTCCCTTCTGACAGAATAACACGTTATTGCTTGTTTTTTATTATTATTGGAATAAAGTTGATAAAATTCATGATAAAAATGCATTTGGAAAACAAATTCATAACTCCTTTTTTTAAAAAGGGGGAGCTTAGCTGAAAGTGAAAAACACTAGAACAATTTATTACATTGTGCTAGGAGGAAGGAATCTTTTTTTTCTTCTTCTTCCTTTTTTCACTCCGTAAAGTCAAGCAAGCTGGTGTTTGAATAATGACACCAAAATATTATGTGAAACTAACAATTTAGACTGTTTCCTTTTTATTCCCCCCCTTTCCCCAAAATGCAGCGTACCCTTATGTAACACACAAATAACAGCCCTGGTGAAAATCTGTAGTCACTTAAACCTGAGATAAAGACAAGAAGCAATTTATTTGATTTGATTCAAAGTGAATTTAGTGCTGATGAACGATATTGTAATGATACATGTCTGGAAAACCTAACGCCTCCGTATGGGTCTGATCCAAAGCCCATTGATTTCAATAGTAGTCTTTTCATGGTCTTCAATGAATTTTGGATCAGATTCTATCTCCTTTGGGTATGGCACCTGTTACTCGTTATATAAACTGCAGCAAAAATAAAAGGTCTGGGAAAAGAATGCTAAAGTTGCAAAGTCAAGCACTCAGAAGTCAGGGAATGGCTGAATTAAGCAATTTAAATGTCCCTGACATGCAGGTAATTCCCCCTCCCAAATTTCAAGCCCCCGCCCCAAAGAATGACAGTGCTGGAGCGTCTCAACAAAATGGTTATAAGAATTTTTCAGTCTCGTTCTTGGAAACAGCTGAGCCATTGTTGCTGAAACTTGCCAAAGCAATTCAGCCTGAGGCCAACACAGCTGTTGAAACTTTCAGGCCCAAACAGTGTCATTTGGGCCAAGTTATAAGCAATTGAAAGCAGGGTCCTAAAATGGAAAGCGATGGACAACTGTCACCTCACAGTCATAAACATGCACAAGCCATTTCCCTTTCACCTCATGCACCAGTTCTTCTGCAGACAGAACAGGACAACAGGCATATTGCAGCTGGAGCTTTCCACGTGGCTTCATACAACTCACCCTCTGAGCTCCTCCCCCTGCTTCTGGCTCCTCCCACTTACATCCTCTCAGTTGTATCAATAACCTAGTAATTACCACCCAGCTGTTTGTAATCCCCCAGTAAAGAGTGGTTAAGGGCTTCTTTCTGATGAGCCTGCAACCTTTTCTATGCTGCAGCGACATCAGTGATCAGGTGCTGCTGGGAGAGGTCACAACCGCCTTCACTTTTGATGGTACTCCCAGCTCTTCCAGGAGCAGTCATCCAGAAAACCAGTCACTCCAAAAAGGATTTAGGTGTGATTGTTGACAGCCAAATGAAAAGTAGCTTCCAATGTGACCCGGTGGCAAAAAGGTTAACATGATCCTTGGATGTATATATAGGGGAATATCGAGTGGCAGTAGGGAGGAGATTGCATATTGTATATTGCATTGGTGAGGCCTTTCTGGACTGGACTGCCACACTGACTGGACTGGACTGCCACACTGTATAAGAAATGTTGAAGAAGTGGAAAGAATTCAGGGCTGAGCTACCGGAAGGATTTGTGGTCTGGAAGACATGCCTGGCAATGAGAAAGTAAAGGAGCTCAATCTATTTAGCTTAGTGAAGAGAAGGCTGAGAAGCCACTTGTTCATGGTCTACAGTTATCTATACAGTGGCAAGGTATCAGAAATCTGTTTAGTGCACTCTGCTATGGCATAATAATTTCCATTCTTATGGGCAGAAGTTGAAGTTAGCAAAGCTGAGACGGCAAACAAGATGCAGATTTGTAAGTGAGATTCATCAACCATTAGAACCATTTCCTGAGGGGGGCAATAGAGTCTCTCTCAGTGGATTCTTTACAAAGACTGGGTCTCTTTCCAGAGGGAACACTCTAGTTCAACCCTAAGTTATTAGGCTAGCTGCAGGACTCATTGTTGAAACTTTCTGGCTTGTGTCATGCAGGCGGTCAGACAAGATGGTCATAATGGTCCTTTCTGGCCTTGAAATCTATGAAAATATAACAGATTGTCTAATGTATTTGTGGGACAATGCCCTTTCTGCTGGATTTTCTGTTCAGATTCTCTCAACTCTGCATCATAAACCCCTTAAAGTGGGCTTGGAGTCTGATCCATAGGCCACTGACATCAATGAGAGACTTTCTATTGATTTAAAGGGGCATCTGGCCAAGTCCTTAGACACTGTGGTGTTGAGTACAGAGACAGCTGTGAAGTTCACATGTGGCCACAAGCTTGTTACAAGACTTTGCATTTTTATGGTGGCTGCCATGGGTGGGGGATTAAAAAAACCCTCTTCACAAACCTTAATCGATAAAGCCTCACAACCCCCTTGGGTAAGATGACCAGATGTCCCGATTTTTTAGGGATAGTCCCTATATTAGGGGGTTTGTCTTATATAGGCGCCTAATACCTGCCACTCATAGATTCATAGATTCATAGATACTAAGGTCAGAAGGGACCATTCTGATCATCTAGTCCAACCTCCTGCACAACGCAGGCCACAGAATCTCACCCACCCACTCCTACGAAAAACCTCACCTATGTCTGAGCTATTGAAGTCCTCAAATCGTGGCTTAAAGACTTCAAGGAGCAGAGAATCCTGCCTCAAGTGACCCATGTCCCATGCTACAGAGGAAGGTGAAAAATCTCCAGGGCCTCTTCCAATCTGCCCTGGAGGAAAATTCCTTCCTGACCCCAAATATAGCGATCAGCTAAACCCTGAGCATATGGGCAAGATTCACCAGCCAGATACTACAGAAAATTCTTTCCTGGGTAACTCAGATCCCATCCATCTAATATCCCATCTCAGGGGATTAGGCCTATTTACCCTGAATATTTAAAGATCAATTAATTACCAAAATCACATTATCCCATCATACCATCTCCTCCATAAACTTATTGAGTTGAATCTTAAAGCCAGATAGGTCTTTTGCCCCCACTGCTTCCCTTGGAAGGCTATTCCAAAACTTCACTCCTCTGATGGTTAGAAACCTTTGTCTAATTTCAAGTCTGAACTTCCTGGTGGCCAGTTTATACCTATTTTTTTCTTGTGTCCACATTGGTGCTGAGCTGAAATAATTCCTCTCCCTCTCCTGTATTTATCCCTCTGATATATTTATAGAGAGCAATCATATCTCCCCTCAACCTTCTTTTAGTTAGGCTAAACAAGCCAAGCTCCTTAAGTCTCCTTTCATAAGACAAGTTTTCCATTCCTTGGATCATCCTAGTAGCCCTTCTCTGTACCTGCTCCAGTTTGAATTCATCCTTTTTAAACATGGGAGACCTGAACTGCACACAGTATTCCAGGTGAGGTCTCACTAGTGCCTTGTATAACGGTACTAAAACCTCCTTATCCCTACTGGAAATACCTCTCCTGATGCACCCCAAAACCACATTAGCTTTTTTCACAGCCATATCACATTGGCAGCTCATAGTCATCCTATGATCAACCAATACTCCAAGGTCCTTCTCCTCTTCCGTTACTTCTAATTGATGTGTCCCCAGTTTATAACTAAAATTCTTCTTATTAATCCCTAAATGCATAACCTTACACTTCTCACTATTAAATTTCATCTTATTACTATTACTCCAGTTTACAAGGTCATCCAGATCCTCCTGTATAATATCCCGATCCTTCTCTGAATTGGCAATACCTCCCAGCTTTGTATCATCTGCAAACTTTATTAGCGCACTCCCACTTTTTGTGCCGAGGTCAGTAATAAAAAGATTAAATAAGATTGGTCCCAAAACTGATCCCTAAGGAACTCCACTGGTAACCTTCCTCCAGCCTGACAGTTCACCTTTCAGTAAGACCCGCTGTAGTCTCCCCTTTAACCAATTCCTTATCCACCTTTTGATGTTCATATTAATCCCCATCTTCTCCAATTTAACTAATAATTCCCCATGTGGCACAGTATCAAACTCCTTATTGAAATCTAGGTAAATTAGATCCACTGCGTTTTCTTTGTCTAAAAAATCTGTTACTTTCTCAAAGAAGGAGATCAGGTTGGTTTGGCACAATCTACCTTTTGTAAAACCATGTTGTATTTTGTCCCATTTACCATTGACTTCAATGTCCTTAACTAATTTCTCCTTCAAAATTTTTTCCAGGACCTTGCATACTACAGATGTCAAACTAACTGGCTTGTAGTTACCCGGATCACTTTTTTTTCCTTTCTTAAAAATAGGAACTATATTAGCAATTCTCCAATCATTCGGTACAACTCCTGAGTTTACAGATTCATTAAAAATTCTTGCTAATGGCCCTGCAATTTCGGGTGCCAATTCCTTTAATATTCTTGGATGAAGATTATCTGGGCCCCCCGATTTAGTCCCATTAATTGTTTGAGTTTCGCTTCTACCTCAGATATGGTAATATCTACCTCCATATCCTCATTCCCATTTGTCATGCTACCATTATCCCCAAGATCCTCTTTAGCCTTATTAAAGACTGAGGCAAAGTATTTGTTTAGATATTGGGCCATGCCTAGATTATCTTTAACCTCCACTCCATCCTCAGAATTTAGCAGCCCCACTTCTTCTTTCTTAGTTTTCTTCTTATTTATATGGCTATAGAACCTTTTACTATTGGTTTTAATTCCCTTTGCAAGCTCCAACTCTACTTGACTTTTAGCCTGTCTCACTTTACCCCTACATGTTCTGACCTCAATAAGGTAGCTTTCCTTGCTGATCCCTCCCATCTTCCACTCCCTGTATGCTTTCTGTTTCTTCTTAATCACCTCTCTAAGATGCTTGCTCATCCAGCTTGGTCTACAACTCCTGCCTATGATTTTTTCCCCTTTCTTGGGATACAGGCTTCCGATAGCTTCTGCAGCTTTGATTTAAAGTAATCCCAGGCCTCCTGTACTTTTAGATCCATAAATTCTTCAGTCCAATCCACTTCCCTAATTAATTTCCTTAATTTTTGAAAGTCAGCCCTTTTGAAATCAAAAACCCTAGTTGCAGCTTTATTTTTGTTAATTCTTCCATTCAGTTTGAACTGAATTAGCTCATGATCACTTAAACCAAGATTATCCCCTACAACCATTTCTTCTATGAGGTCCTCACTACTCACCAAAACCAAATCTAAATTTGTCCCAGTTTTTCACATTTGCTATCTGGTCACCCTACCTTTGGGAGATTTTAGTATCTTTCCTAACCTAGGCCCCAAGGCAGCAACCTCCCCCCTACTGGTGAACCCTTGAATTCACGGAGCCCCACTGGAGTGCATGGGGCACTGGGGCACTGGGCCACAGGCACAGGGGGCTGCTCGCATAGAATAGGTTGCAAGATCAGGGCCCTAACTGGAGCTTTGTTTTTGAAAACTGCTACTTTTTTAATGAAGTCTGTTGAAAGCAATTCCTCCTTTTATAAGTTACTAGTGAAATAAATACTGTTGGCCCAGTTCTCCTCTGACTTACACCGGTGCTACTCCAACTGAGGGCTGGCACTGGTTCTAAGGGTATGTCTATACTGCATTGTCAACCTGGGTTTGTGGACTCAGTGTTTCCAAGCCCACACTTGAGCATCCACATGGCATTGTAAACCTGGGCTTACAATCACCGGATCTGGGTCTCACAACTATGCTAACACATCCATACTGCACTTTGCAGACCTTCTGACTTGGAGCTGCCACTTGAGCTGCATCCATAAATGGCAGGGCTTGGACCTAAGTCCCAGCTGGATTTGGGCTCTGATCCACCCTACCCCTCCCCAAGCCACAGCAGGGTCTTAGGACCTGGGTCCTGAGTGCTTGCTGATCTGAGTCAGACTGATTTGTGTGTGGATGGAAGTGGGGATTGGGCTCAAACCTGCGTCAGGGCCAGAGTGTGCAGGATAGACGTAACCTCAGTGGGAAGTGAATTTGATGCTGTGCTACTCTTTTGTTTTAAACGTGCAGTGGACTGTACATTTCTACTATATGTGCAGGGGTAGGGACCATAACTCATAAGCCTCTATCTATATAACTCACAAACGGATATGCATGACCATCTCTAACTGATGAAAATAAAGTGCATTATGCCGCTATTATTTGCACTCTGCCAGAGGCGGTGTCTACCGGTATAAAAATGTTAGTTATACCTATAGCTACTCATGCTATTAGTATAGTTGTAGATATAATATGATTTATTGATGTATTTTATTTCCCACTAGTATGGTATAAATATATTTATACCACAAGAGTGGCCAATAAATTTCCCTTATGAATTCTGTTATCTGCACCGTTAGCCATTTGTCATTTTTATGAGGTCACAACGTAAGGTGTACATGAATTTATACCCTACTTTGTGACCCCTTCCAAAATAATACATAGCCACTTCTGAACTATTCACCTCAGGAGTGCTAGGCCACATTCTGGTTTCCTACCTCTGCACATTACTTTTTGCAACTCAGATAATTTCCCAGTGCCGTGTTTTATCCAGACATTCCATCTCCCTTTCTCCACCATAACAAAACCAGAGAACCCAAAATTAAGTGGACCAAATTCACTCTTCTCATAACTTGGGTGTTCCACCTGGCCAAAGTGACTTAGCTAGACAACACCAACAGCGACCCAAACAGAGTCAGACAATTCAGTGGTTCTTAAAAAACAAACAAAAAACCCAGACCTCAGATTCCCACTGTGGTCCAGAATCCTGTGTTGATAATGGCACTTAAAAAAGGAATAGGAATGATAATAATTCCAGGGATTTCTTCTCCCTGTAAGATAAGTGACTCATCCAATGATGTGCACTGGAAGAACACTTCTCCCTTATGCTTATCATAAACATAGCCTGCAGCTTTATTCAAATATTTCCCCACCCCCCCCCCAGTGCCAGAAGCACGGTCCATCCTCTTTATTCATGACATATCATGGTGCTTAGATACTATGCTGATGAATATAAGAATATAAGAACATAAGAACAGCCATACTGGGTCAGACCAGAGGTCCGTCAAGCCCAGTATCCTGTCCTCTGATAGTGGCCAATGGCAGGTGCTCCAAAGGGAATGAACAGATAGGTTATCATCAAGTGATCCATACCCTGTCACCCAATCCCAGCTTCTGGCAAACAGAGGCTAGGGACATCATCCCTGCCCATCCTGGCTAATAGCCATTGGTGGCCCTATCTTCCATGAATCTATCTAGCTCCCTATTGAACCCCGTTATAGTATTGGCCTTCACAACACCCTCTGGCAAGGAGTTTCAGAGGTTGACAGTGCATTGTGTGAAAAAATACTTTCTTGTGTTTGTTTTAAACCTGCTACCTATTAATTTCATTTGGTGGCCTCTTGTTCTTGTATTATGAGAAGGAGTCAATAACAAGTCCTTCTTTACTTTCTCGATAGCACTCGTGATTTTATAGACCTCTATCAGACCCTCCCTTAGTCACCTCTTTTCCAAGCTGAAAAGTCCCAGCCTTATTAATCTCTCCTCATACGGAAGCCGTTCTATACCCCTCATCATTTTTGTTGCCCTTTTCTGAACCTTTTCCAATTCCAATATATCTTTTTTAAGATGGGGCAACCACATCTGCCTGCAGTATTCAAGGTGTGGGCGTACCATGGATTTATATAGAGGCAATGTGATCTTTTCTGTCTTATTATCTATCCCTTTCTTGATGATTCCCAACATTCTGTTTGCTTTTTTGATGACCGCTGCACATTGAGTGGATGATTTCAGAGAACTACCCACAAGGACTCCAAGATCTCTTTGTTGAGTGGTAACAGCTAATTTAGATCCCATCATTGTATATGTATAGTTAGGGTTATGTTTTCCAATGTGCATGACTTTGCATTTATCAACATTAAGTTGATAAATGAAAAACATGAATTTGATGAGTATGGTTTAAAACCCTACATTAGATATGATGTAATCACAGTCTGTGGGAGTTCTCATGGGCTCTGTCCCTGGCTATCTCTTACTTTCTATCTACACCTTAGCATTAGGTGATCTCATCTTTCGGTGTCTCTCTTTTTAACATATTTCTATGTGGCTCACTTGCAAGTCTTCTTCTCCATGCTTGACCTATCATCCTCCCTTCAACTCCACTTTACTCACTGTCTCTGTGATGTTGTCTCAGATGTTCTGCTGCCATCACAGACTCAGTAAGGCCAAACCTGAACTCATCACCTTTCCTCCAAATCCTTCTTTGAAAAAGCTCCAATTCTCCAATGTGACTACCCACACCACCATTCTTCATGTCCCTCCGGCCAGCTAGGTCAGGGTCATCTCTGACTCCTCTGTCTCCTTCTTTCCCCACATCCAAGCTATCACAATGACCCACTGCTTCTTTCTACATCACATTTATAAAGTCCAACACCTCCTCTCCATCCTGGCAGCTAATTCTCTGGTTCAGATCCTGATTATCTTCTGACGGGACAACTGCCACCTCCAGAGGCAGATTTACAGTGAAACACACAATGCCCTGGCATGGGGCCCCCTCAACTACAGGAGGCCCCAGGGCCGGGCAGCCAGCACCATCCAACACCCCCTGCGGGATGGACTGCTGTGGGGGCAGAAGCTGTGGGGGAGAGCAGGGAGGGAGCCATTTAAGAGCCATGCTGGAGGTGCGGCGTGTGGTGTGCTCTCCCAACCGGTGAGCTGGGCTCCTGCTGGCTCTCAGGGCTCCTGCTGCAGGATGGTGCTGGAAGCCCCACATGCCACAGCTGGCAGCAAGGGGAGGCAGACAGGTGAGGGGCTGGCTGGGGGCATGCTGTAGGGTGCTGGGCAGTGCAGGTGCAGTCCCTGGCATGCCCTACTGCTGGTGGCCCGTGGAAAAAAGTCAGGGGAAGGGAGCCGCAGGCCAGGGGGTCTCAGCTCTCACAAGCTGCTGCTGCCACAGCTCCCTTTGGCAGCGAACAGGAGCAGCGGTGGGGCAGGGACACACCCACCAGCCAGCCAGGTAAGGTAACTCAGCGGCCGCGACTGGGATTGTCCCAGCCCCAAGCACCCCCCCACCAACCCCGCGCATTGCCCCCTACAGACAAACACCTGAACAGGAGCAGCTAAGGGCAGGGGGCTGAGGTGGCCCCACTCCTCGGCCCACCATCCCCCCACAACCCCAGCCCTGACTCCTGCACCCCCAGCCCCCTGACCTCCCTGACTCCTGCACCCCCCCACACACACCTAGCCCTCCCACACCTCCTGCCCTGATGGCTGTCGGAGGAGACCCTCGGGTGGGAGGAGGGGGAAACCCCTAGGAAACGAGGGGGGAACCCCTATGCCGTTCAGTCCCAGTGAGGGGGAGGACTCAGATCCCCAGAAGCAGGTACTGTAACTAGACGACAAAGCCAGAGGGAAGACAAGAAAGAAGGGGAGAGTGAGCAACCGAAGGGGACCCCCGCTGTGGAAACCCCAGAAGAGGAGATCCAAGGTTTAAAGGGGGAAGGCCCCAGGGAATGCCTGTGGGGGGATCCTCCTGGGGCTCGGTACCTGCACCAGAGGCCCAAGATGGCCGGTGCGGGGGGCAGGCCCACCTGGCTCCCCTGCCAGGCAAGAAGGGGGAGCAGCTGGGAGGGCAACCGCCCGATTGTGATTGGTGTGCGGACGTCTGGGCGGGAGTAGAGCTATGGGGTGGTCCACCCCCCCACGCACACTGTGGCTTTTGTGGGTGGGGAACTGACAAACCCCGTGAGGAGGATTCAGGGGGCCTCCCAGCAGAGGGCAGTAGCTGCCCCGAAATCACCTCCCAGGTATGGGGAGAAGGGGCCGAACCCAGGCTCTCATCCCGGCGGTTACTTGCATTTGGAGGTGTGTGGCAGGAAGCTGCAGGGGAAGCCCTAATCAGCTCCTGCCACCCCAGCCCCAATCAGGGGAAATGCACTGGGGCTGGGCCACTAGCTAGGACTGGCCTGGAAACTGGCCACACCTGTCAGCCTCGTTATCAGGGGCTGAAAGCTTGGGAGGAAGTGAGTCTGTGGATGAGGGTGGAGGCCAGGAGGGGCGGGCTGGCTGGCTGGCTGGCTGGCTGGCTGGCTGGCAAGCAAGCAAGCAAGCAAGCAAGGAGCCAGGAATCTGCTACCTTGTTGCCACTGAGGCCTGTGGTAGGCCAAACCTGTAAATAATCTGTACATAGTTAGAGCTTGGTGGTGGGGACTGGACACAGGAATAAAGACATGGATGTTGCACCAGCTTGAAGTGGTCCTGACTCATTGGGGAGCAGGACCAAGAGGCTGAACCCAGCGGGGCATGGTGAGCACCCGGTTACAGTCTCCCTCTGTGCCCAGTGTGAAAAAGATATGAGTCCGTTATAGCCCCTGAGTTACAGAGGCTTGACCCTTTAGCTCAAGTTGCAGGCTTTGAGCTCTGGAATACACTGGTTCAGTCCACAGTGTTGATCAACGTGGTGGCCATCACCTCTATACTTTAAATGAAAAAGAAATGCATTAGGAACACCAGGACAGTGTAAAGTGAGCAGCTACATCGTCATACATCCAGGCCCTATAACTTTTCTTGCCCCGAGTGAATGGTACATACTTATCAGTCTGCCAACTCCATCATTTCCACTGGAAGCTCTTCAGAGAAGGGACTTGTCTTCTACGTGTTCTTTTTGCAGCACCCAGAATACCTGTTGGTAATGTACAATAACAAATAATGCTTGGTAAGCATTGGTCTATCATAAGATCCTTGTGGCTTTGCCTTTGGTACATAGAGTATGAATATAATCATACATAATATAAACCCATGTTAAAAAAAACTTTATTTAGGTTGCAAAGTCAAGCACTCAAAAGTTGGGATAAGACGGATTGACCATGGCCAATGCAACATTCATTTGGCCCCCTTGTGCATATGTCTTGTGTACTGAATGAGGCAGGGTTCCTGTGGATCATGTAGTTAAAGACTATCATAATGCACACAAACAAGAGGAGAAAGACAGATGGTGGGAGGGAAAAACAGACACAGAGGGTGTGTCTACATTGGAACTGGAAGGTGTAACTTCCAGCTCAAATAAACATACCCATGCTAGAGTGTAGACATACCCAGAGGGACCTGTCTAAGATCTTACCGCAGGTCATTGACAGAGCGTCCACTAGAATCCTGGTGACCTGTGTCACAGTCCAGGCCCTCCTTCATTAACCAACACTGCCTTGCCTCTGAATGGCAAGCATTCCAAGCAACCTATCCTTGCTTTTTGCTGCAGCCCCCCCTTCCTAAAAAGTCCATCTTATGCGTATCACAAATGTGCCCCTCCTGCGGTATTCTAATTTTGGCCCCCACCAGGCCATAGTTAGAGGCAGGGGCCATCCAGGCACTAGGAAAGCTCTTTGAAGAACATGGTTGCGATGTCCGACATTGATAATAAAAAGCATGAATATTAAAGCAATACAAATGTGATTGTCCTATTGCACCAGAGAAGCAGACCCAATGTTCATGACTGAGAACAGTATCTTAGGAATAGTGCAGGGTTAAGTGATAATTGCCCCATATCACATGGGAAAGTCGGTATCAGAACCCGAGCTCTTTGAGGTAGGGCCGGTCTCTTTGTTCTGTGTTTGTACAGCACCTAGCACAATGGGGATGTACTCCACTACTGTTATTATTGTTATGATCATTATCTTTTTCTACAAGAGTTTGCTGTCTTTAGATAAAGCAAGTAGCAGACAGTTAGACACCAAAGCAAAGCTAAAGCATTTGATCTCCACCCCCCACCCAAAAATAAAAAATGTTATTTAACATTTACATTGTGATAGCACCTAGAGACCAATCAGTTCATGGTCTCATTGCACTAGGTGCTGTACAAATACATAGTACCCAATGTCATGATCATTATTTCTACTACACAGCACAAGATACAACCAACCACAATGTAAACACGGGGAAACGTTTTCGTGCCTCTCCAGGGAGTTGGGAGAGGGTTTCAACCAGAGGTGATCAGGAATTTTTGGAAACATCTTTTTTATTTTGGTCAGAAAATCCCAATGTGTCTAAGATGTAAATTGTCACGGGAAAGGTTCGATTTTGACAAAAATAGTGGAGTTGAAACTTTTTAGGGGAAAAAAAGATTTGGAAATGTTAAAATGTTTCATTTCAATATTTTCAGAAGGAAAAATTCCAGTTTGGAGTGCCTTTTTGTCTTGCTATTTAAGCTACCTGAAGTTTAAAAACATTCACTAACAAGGTCAGCTCCCAGACTGCTGTGCTGGGCAACACAAAATGGGGAAGAGATGGCCAGCCCTCTGTAGAGATAGAGGTGGTTAGGGACTATTTAGAAAAGCTGGACGTGCACAAGTCCATGGGGCCGGACGAATTGCATCCGAGAGTGCTGAAGGAATTGGCGGCTGTGATTGCAGAGCCCTTGGCCATTATCTTTGAAAACTCGTGGCGAACGGGGGAAGTCCCGGATGACTGGAAAAAGGCTAATGTAGTGCCCATCTTTAAAAAAGGGAAGAAGGAGGATCCTGGGAACTACAGGCCGGTCAGCCTCACCTCAGTCCCTGGAAAAATCATGGAGCAGGTCCTCAAAGAATCAATCCTGAAGCACTTAGAGGAGAGGAAAGTGATCAGGAACAGTCAGCATGGATTCACCAAGGGAAGGTCATGCCTGACTAATCTAATCGCCTTTTATGATGAGATCACTGGTTCTGTGGATGAAGGGAAAGCAGTGGATGTATTGTTTCTTGACTTTAGCAAAGCTTTTGACACGGTCTCCCACAGCATTCTTGTCAGCAAGTTAAGGAAGTATGGGCTGGATGAATGCACTATAAGGTGGGTAGAAAGCTGGCTAGATTGTCGGGCTCAACGGGTAGTGATCAATGGCTCCATGTCTAGTTGGCAGCCGGTGTCAAGTGGAGTGCCCCAGGGGTCGGTCCTGGGGCCCGTTTTGTTCAATATCTTCATAAATGATCTGGAGGATGGTGTGGATTGCACTCTCAGCAAATTTGCGGATGATACTAAACTGGGAGGAGTGGTAGATACGCTGGAGGGGAGGGATAGGATACAGAAGGACCTAGACAAATTGGAGGATTGGGCCAAAAGAAATCTAATGAGGTTCAATAAGGATAAATGCAGGGTCCTGCACTTAGGATGGAAGAATCCAATGCACCGCTACAGACTAGGGACCGAATGGCTCGGCAGCAGTTCTGCGGAAAAGGACTTAGGGGTGACAGTGGACGAGAAGCTGGATATGAGTCAGCAGTGTGCCCTTGTTGCCAAGAAGGCCAATGGCATTTTGGGATGTATAAGTAGGGGCATAGCGAGCAGATCGAGGGACGTGATCGTTCCCCTCTATTCGACACTGGTGAGGCCTCATCTGGAGTACTGTGTCCAGTTTTGGGCCCCACACTACAGGAAGGATGTGGATAAATTGGAAAGAGTACAACGAAGGGCAACGAAAATGATTAGGGGTCTAGAGCACATGACTTATGAGGAGAGGCTGAGGGAGCTGGGATTGTTTAGTCTGCAGAAGAGAAGAATGAGGGGGGATTTGATAGCTGCTTTCAACTACCTGAAAGGGGGTTTCAAAGAGGATGGCTCTAGACTGTTCTCAATGGTAGCAGATGACAGAACGAGGAGTAATGGTCTCAAGTTGCAATGGGGGAGGTTTAGATTGGATATTAGGAAAAACTTTTTCACTAAGAGGGTGGTGAAACACTGGAATGCGTTACCTAGGGAGGTGGTAGAATCTCCTTCCTTAGAGGTTTTTAAGGTCAGGCTTGACAAAGCCCTAGCTGGGATGATTTAACTGGGACTTGGTCCTGCTTTGAGCAGGGGGTTGGACTAGATGACCTTCTGGGGTCCCTTCCAACCCTGATATTCTATGATTCTATGATTCTATGAAAGATGGTCAAAAATCAAACCAAACTTTTGGAAATGATTGAAAACACATTTCAACTAACCCAAACCAAAATTTGGGGGGAGGGTAGGTTTTCAGTTCATGGAAAACTCAGGGATGTTGACTTTTTGTCCCAATTCAGGACTGGAAACTTTTATATATAGACAAGCCCTCAGTGATGCTTAACCCTATAGAGCTTAAGTGGAATCGAAGTGACGAGCTTAAGTGAATCTAAGTTATATATACATATATATTCAAAAAATTTGCAGGAGAAGAAAAATATTTCCTGTCCAGCTCTGGTTTCAATCTACTAGGGCACTGTTTTGTTATTTCATGCCCCCTTGCTTCAGAGACAACCATTCCACAGGACAGCTACCTCTCACGAGGTGTAAAACAATAAAATCATAGAATCATAGAATCATAGAATATCAGGGTTGGAAGGGACCCCAGAGGGTCATCTAGTCCAACCCCCTGCTCAAAGCAGGACCAAGTCCCAGTTAAATCATCCTAGCCAGGGCTTTGTCAAGCCTGACCTTAAAAACCTCTAAGGAAGGAGATTCTACCACCTCCCTAGGTAACGCATTCCAGTGTTTCACCACCCTCTTAGTGAAAAAGTTTTTCCTAATATCCAATCTAAACCTCCCCCATTGCAACTTGAGACCATTACTCCTCGTTCTGTCATCTGCTACCATTGAGAACAGTCTAGAGCCATCCTCTTTGAAACCCCCTTTCAGGTAGTTGAAAGCAGCTATCAAATCCCCCCTCATTCTTCTCTTCTGCAGACTAAACAATCCCAGCTCCCTCAGCCTCTCCTCGTAAGTCATGTGCTCTAGACCCCTAATCATTTTTGTTGCCCTTCGCTGTACTCTTTCCAATTTATCCACATCCTTCTTGTAGTGTGGGGCCCAAAACTGGACACAGTACTCCAGATGAGGCCTCACCAGTGTCGAATAGAGGGGAACGATCACGTCCCTCGATCTGCTCGCTATGCCCCTACTTATACATCCCAAAATGCCATTGGCCTTCTTGGCAACAAGGGCACACTGCTAACTCATATCCAGCTTCTCGTCCACTGTCACCCCTAGGTCCTTTTCCGCAGAACTGCTGCCGAGCCATTCGGTCCCTAGTCTGTAGCGGTGCATTGGATTCTTCCATCCTAAGTGCAGGACCCTGCACTTATCCTTATTGAACCTCATTAGATTTCTTTTGGCCCAATCTTCCAATTTGTCTAGGTCCTTCTGTATCCTATCCCTCCCCTCCAGCGTATCTACCACTCCTCCCAGTTTAGTATCATCCGCAAATTTGCTGAGAGTGCAATCCACACCATCCTCCAGATCATTTATGAAGATATTGAACAAAACGGGCCCCAGGACCGACCCCTGGGGCACTCCACTTGACACCGGCTGCCAACTAGACATGGAGCCATTGATCACTACCCGTTGAGCCCGACAATCTAGCCAGCTTTCTACCCACCTTATAGTGCATTCATCCAGCCCATACTTCCTTAACTTGCTGACAAGAATGCTGTGGGAGACCGTGTCAAAAGCTTTGCTAAAGTCAAGAAACAATACATCCACTGCTTTCCCTTCATCCACAGAACCAGTAAGCTCATCATAAAAGGCGATTAGATTAGTCAGGCATGACCTTCCCTTGGTGAATCCATGCTGACTGTTCCTGATCACTTTCCTCTCCTCTAAGTGCTTCAGGATTGATTCTTTGAGGACCTGCTCCATGATTTTTCCAGGACTGAGGTGAGGCTGACCGGCCTGTAGTTCCCAGGATCCTCCTTCTTCCCTTTTTTAAAGATGGGCACTACATTAGCCTTTTTCCAGTCATCCGGGACTTCCCCCGTTCGCCACGAGTTTTCAAAGATAATGGCCAAGGGCTCTGCAATCACAGCCGCCAATTCCCTCAGCACTCTCGGATGCAATTCGTCCGGCCCCATGGACTTGTGCACGTCCAGCTTTTCTAAATAGTCCCTAACCACCTCTATCTCTACAGAGGGCTGGCCATCTCTTCCCCATTTTGTGATGCCCAGCACAGCAGTCTGGGAGCTGACCTTGTTAGTGAAAACAGAGGCAAAAAAAGCATTGAGTACATTAGCTTTTTCCACATCCTCTGTCACTAGCTTGCCTCCCTCATTCAGTAAGGGGCCCACACTTTCCTTGGCTTTCTTCTTGTTGCCAACATACCTGAAGAAACCCTTCTTGTTACTCTTGACATCTCTTGCTAGCTGCAGCTCCAGGTGCGATTTGGCCCTCCTGATATCTTTCCTACATGCCCGAGCAATATTTTTATACTCTTCCCTGGTCATATGTCCAACCTTCCACTTCTTGTAAGCTTCTTTTTATGTTTAAGATCCGCTAGGATTTCACCATTAAGCCAAGCTGGTCGCCTGCCATATTTACTATTCTTTCGACTCATCGGGATGGTTTGTCCCTGTAACCTCAACAGGGATTCCTTGAAATACAGCCAGCTCTCCTGGACTCCCTTCCCTTTCATGTTAGTCCCCCAGGGGATCCTGGCCATCTGTTCCCTGAGGGAGTCAAAGTCTGCTTTCCTGAAGTCCAGGGTCCGTATCCTGCTGCTTACCTTTCTTCCCTGCGTCAGGATCCTGAACTCAACCAACTCATGGTCACTGCCTCCCAGATTCCCATCCACTATTGCTTCCCCCACTAATTCTACCCGGTTTGTGAGCAGCAGGTCAAGAAAAGCGCTCCCCCTAGTTGGCTCCCCTAGCACTTGCACCAGGAAATTGTCCCCTACGCTTTCCAAAAACTTCCTGGATTGTCTATGCACCGCTGTATTGCTCTCCCAGCAGATATCAGGAAAATTAAAGTCACCCATGAGAATCAGGGCATGCGATCTAGTAGCTTCCGTGAGTTGCCGGAAGAAAGCCTCATCCACCTCATCCCCCTGGTCCGGTGGTCTATAGCAGACTCCCACCATGACATCACTCTTGTTGCACACACTTCTAAACTTAATCCAGAGACACTCAGGTTTTTCCACAGTTTCGTACCGGAGCTCTGAGCAGTCATACTGCTCCCTTACATACAGTGCTACTCCCCCACCTTTTCTGCCCTGCCTGTCCTTCCTGAACAGTTTATAACCATCCATGACTGTACTCCAGTCATGTGAGTTATCCCACCAAGTCTCTGTTATTCCAATCACGTCATAATTCCTTGACATCACCAGGACCTCCAGTTCTCCCTGCTTGTTTCCAAGGCTTTGTGCATTTGTATATAAGCACTTGAGATAACCTGTTGATCGCCCCTCATTCCCAGTATGAGGCAGGAGCCCTCCCCTCACAGACATTCCTGCCTGTGCTTCCTCCCGGTATCCCGCTTTCCCACTTACCTCAGGGCTTTGGTCTCCTTCCCCCGGTGAACCTAGTTTAAAGCCCTCCTCACTAGGTTAGCCAGCCTGCTGGCAAAGATGTTCTTCCCTCTCTTCGTAAGATGGAGCCCGTCTCTGCCCAGCACTCCTCCTTAATGGAACACCATCCCATGGTCAAAGAATCCAAAGCCTTCTCTCCGACACCACCTGCGTAGCCATTCGTTGACCTCCACGATTTGACGGTCCCTACCCAGTCCTTTTCCTTCCACGGGGAGGATGGACGAGAACACCACTTGTGCCTCCAACTCCTTTATCCTTCTTCCCAGAGCCACGTAGTCCGCAGTGATCCGCTCAAGGTCATTCTTGGCAGTATCATTGGTGCCCACGTGGAGAAGCAGGAAGGGGTAGCGATCCGAGGGCTTGATGAGTCTCGGCAGTCTCTCCGTCACATCACGAATCTTAGCCCCTGGCAAGCAGCAGACTTCTCGGTTTTCCCAGTCAGGGCGGCAGATAGATGACTCAGTCCCCCGGAGGAGAGAGTCCCCGACCACCACCACCCGCCTTCTCCTCTTGGGAGTGGTGGTCGTGGAACCCCCAACCTCAGGACATCGCATCTCATGCCTCCCAACCAGCGGAGTCTCCTTCCGCTTTCTCCCCCCAGACATATCATCTGGTCCACTCTCCGCATTGGTACCTGTGGAGAGAACATGAAAGCGGTTAGTTACCTGTGTCTGTGTTACTGGAACCCGGACATTCCGCTTACCTCTTCTGGAGGTCACATGTTGCCAAGCTTCTTCACTGGCCTCTTGGCTCCTCTGTGCAACCTGCTCTATATCTTTAGAGCTTTGTGCCCCTAGAAGCCTATCCTGAGTTTGGTCCAGAAAATCCTCAGTCTCTCGTATACAACGCAGGGTCGTTACCTGTTGCTCCAGACCTTCAATCTTCTCTTCCAATATGGAGACCAGCTTGCACTTTGTACAGACAAAGTCGCTTCTGTCCTGTGGAAGAAAGACAAACATGGCACATCCAGTGCAGGTCACAACAGCTGAACCCCCCCCTTCCATATCACCTACCTACTATGAGCTTCCTCAGAGACGTTGGCAAGATGTAAGCCTCACTGGGCTCACTCCAGGCGAACTCCCAGGCAAACTCCTGCTGTGAGCTGCTCTGCTGTCCCCGCTGCTCAGCTGGTTCGCGAGGCTCTGGCTATTTTTAAACAGCCAGGCTTCCCTGACGCAAACACACAGACCCCCTAATGCCCGCCCCCTGCAGGCTAGCAGCCAATCAGACACTCACTCAGGCTCTCTCCCTGCCCTCCCAGCAAACACACGCTCGGATACTTCCTCAGCAAGCAAACACACACACTCGGATACTTACCAGTCCCAGGCAAACTCCTGCTGTGAGCTGCTCTGCTGTCCCCGCTGCTCCGCTGGTTCGCTGCCGCTCAGCTGGTTCGCGAGACATCATAGACATGTAGGGCTGAAAGGGACCCCGAGAGGTCATCAAATCCAGCCCTCTGCACTGAGGCAGGACCAAATAAACCTAGCCCAGCCCTGACGAGCACTTGTCCAACCTGCTCTTAAAAACCTTCAGTCATAGGGATTCCAAAACCCCCTTTGGAAGCCTGTTCCAGAGCTTAACTACCCTTATTGTTAGAAGGTTTTTCCCAATACTAACCGAAATCTCCCTTGCTGCAGATTAAGCCCATTGCTTCTTGCCATGAAGAACAACTGATCACAGTCCTCATAACAAAGCTGAAGATTCAGGCTTCTCTTCTCAGCATTAAACATGCCCCGTTTTTTAAACTTTTCCTCAGAGGTCTTGGGGCAAAGTGGCAAGGGCTTTCCTGAGACGGGTGTCACAAGTTTCACACTCCTCTGCCACTTACTCATATAGGGTGGAAATTTCTCTCTCCTACAAACAGCCAGCGCAAGGCCTTGTTAGAGTAGTGGTGGGCTTATGGCTTTGGACTAGGGGGTCTTGCAGGTATAGCGTCTGGGGGCTTGGGCACAAAGGGGGAACTGAGTGTCCCCCAAACAGTGTTCCAAGCATGGGGGCGGGTCACCCTGGGAGGCTCTGGGAGGCTAGCCTCTGGCTGGCCCCACCCCACCCACTCCCCTTCCCCCGCTGGAGCCCAGAGCCACCACCCCCTCTGAGTGCGTCAGGCAGGGGGTGGGTGGCTCCCCCAGCCCCCGGGTGATGTGCAGCCCCTCTGGACTGCCCTCCCAACCCCGAGCACCAGCCAAGTGGGTGGCCCGCGGCCCCCCCTGCAGCCCCAGCGCCCACACCCCTTCCCCCTCCCCCAACGCCAGGCAGTGCGGCTCCTCAGCACTGGGCAGCCCCCGCCCGGCCCAAGTCCCGGCCATAGGCCAGCCATGGCCACTCTAGCCCCAGCTCCTTCCCTGAGGAGGAGCAGCGAGCCCGCCTGGGCTGAAGCCAAGGGGGAAGGGCAAGCAGGAGGGGGCTTCTGGGCAGATCGTGCGTGGGGCCATGCTGGGTTGTTTGGGGAGGCACAGCCTCCCCCAGCCTACGATACATGGCTCCAAGAGAGAGGGTGTGTTCTGAGGTGGTTGGAGACCAGGAGCTGCGCAGTGGTGACTGAGTGGAGGTTTCTGGAGTTAGCTATGAATACCTCTGTCCAAGAGCCACTGAACCTACATGTATAGTGTAAACACTCTAGCTACGTGGTGCAAATAAATAGATTACACCATGACTGACCGCCTGTCACCAGTTTCTCCAACAACAGAGACCAGCCACCACTCAGCCAAGGGGCAACAGCTACCATCACTTAGATTCCACTTAAGCTCTATAGGGTTAAGCATCACTAAGGGCTTGTCTATACCACACTCGCAAGGTGTAATTGTAGTTTGAGTAGACCAACCTAAGCTAGCTTAATACTGGAGCAGTGAAGCCATGGGCACTCTAGGTGTACAAGCCCACCCCGAACCCTGAGTAATTACTCACGGGGCTAACCCACATTGACACACATGCTTCCATGGTTCAGCTACTCTGGGACCTGAGCTAACTGGGTTAAAGCTAGCCAAGATATGTCTACTCAAGCTACAATCACCCCCCTGATTGCCATAGTTCTCTGCACAGGGGTGAATTTCTTTCAAATAGCTACTGAAACATAATTGAATGTCCACAGCAGATTTCAGAATCTCAGGTTTTCCACAATAAATATAACCCAAGAAAGTTCCTTCTTTCCCCGTCTCCCTCATCCGGAGTTTGGCTGCTCCAGACTTTTTATTTGCACACAGTTGTCCTTAAAAATAATAAGTGACTATTTGGCCTGTTCAAAGCCAGAAACAAGTTGACCAATTGCTGCTGTGTTTTACTTCAGGGCATCCATCTAAGGCAGAGAGAGAGAGAGATCAGTCTATAATGGTTTGCCTGGCTCGAAAACTCCATTTTGGACCGTGGAGAGTCATATTTCAGAGTGTATTGATCAGACTGCAGTTTGTGTTTCCTCATGTCCATGATCCTGTTTGCAGCCCTGTAAAATAATAACACTACTCGTGTCAGTAAGGTAATTACCATTGATCTAACACACTGTGACAAATTTTTCAGTCATGGCACTTGATTCATACTTAAAGTTATGGCGCTACTGACTGCTCCTTAAATAATTGAAAGATGCCCTTTGCAAATCAGCATACTTTTGCCAAAAGTAGCAGTTTCTTCTTTGTTGCAAGTTCGTTACCTAGCTTCATCAGGGATTTAAAACCAGACAGCTTTTATCAGCCCATGTAGCTTATGGTTAGTGCTAATACCATTTTACCTGGCAAGTCATTTAGGACATTTGGGTTAAAAAAAGGGAAGAGCTGCTCATGTGTTTGGGTGGCTTTGCCTGCAAAAGAACAAATGGCAGCTTAAGTACAACAGATACCAGGCCAACTTCTGAAATGGGAGTTTCTCATGAGGACAGATTTAGCCCCATGCTCTCTTGGGTGTATAGGAGGTGATCCTACACTGGCAGAATAATAATCATAAGCACTTGCCATCCATAGATCTCTAAATGCTTTACAAAGGAGAATCAGTAAATCATCCTTATATTCCAGATGGGGAAACTGAGGCACACAGGGGGGGATGCGAGCTGCTAAAGGTCACATAGCAAGGATAATGGAGAGATTATCCCATGATTCCCAGCCCAGTACCTTATCCACTGACTCTCAATGGAAAAGCTCCTCTTCAGCATTCCCCTTTTCCCTCCCCTCCCATGGAATCCCATCAACCAAGGTCCAAACAGCTCCCATTCCATTATATTAGAGGGTTCAGGATTCAGGAGCTGTCCAGGTTCCATACGATTGTCCTAAATGCACACCCTCAACCCTGTTGGAGAAAGCAGCACAAGTTATTGTCTCCGCCTTCCCTTCTCTGATGTGCTGTTGTATACAGGAGAACAAGGCCCCAGGTAAAGGCGTCACAATTTGGCCCTCAGGTTATTATTTTGGATATTAATTATTGCCAATAGCTCTGGAAATGTGTTTGAGAAATAGCATTTTGCTTGATATGTATTTAAGCAGAGATGGTCCCAAATCAGAACACCAGTCCTAGAATCTCTGGTCACCCTCCACACACGCACATCCCTCTGACGGGAATTGCAGCTCTCTCCCCAGGACAGGCCCCAGAACAGAACACAGGCCCCAGGCCTGTGCTCCTTCATCAAACCAAGCTCATTGAATCCAACCATCTTTGGGGGACTTTGGATCTCAATCTGAGTCAAGGTTTGGTGGTTCAGCTCTTTCTCTCCAACATGGTCACCTGCAAATGGCGATGGTGGACATTGTTACATTCTACTGCTGGGTGAATGCTGCTGAAATATCGAGTGGAGTCCTTCAGGGATCAGTTCTGGGTCTGGTTCTGTTCAGTATCTTCATCAGTGACTTACATAATGGCATAGAGAGTACACTTATCAAGTTTGCAGATGATACCAAGCACGGAGGAGTTGCAAGTGCTTTGGAGGATAGGATTAAAATTCAAAATGATCTGGACAAACTGGAGAAATGGTGCAAAGTAAATAGGATGAAATTCAATAAGGACAAATACCAAGTACTCCACTTAGGAAGGAACAGTCAGTTGCACATGTACAAAATGGGAACTGACTGCCTAGGAAGGAATACTGCTGAAAGGGATCTGGGGGTCATAGTGGATCACAAGCTAAATATGAGTCAACAGTATAACACTGTTGCAAAAAAAGCAAACATCATTCTGGGATGTATTAGCAGGAGTGTTGTAAGCAAGACATGAGAAGTAATTCTTCCGCTCTACTCCACGCTGATTAGGCCTCAACTGGAGTATCGTGTCCAGTTTTGGGGGTCACATTTCAGGAAAGATGTGGACAAACTGCAGAAAGTCCAGAGAAGAGCAACAAAAATGATTAAAGGTCTAGAAAATATGAGGGAAGATTGAAAAAACCTGGGTTTGTTTAGTCTAGAGAAGAGAAGACTGAGATGGGACATGATAGCAATTTTCAAGTGCATAAAAATGATTACGAAGAGGAGGGAGGTAAACTGGTCTCATTAACCGCTGAGGAAAGGACAAGCAATGGGCTTAAATTGCAGCAAGGGCGGTTTAGGTTGGACATTAGGAAAAACTTCCTAATTTTCAGAGTAGCTAAGCACTGGAATAAATTGCCTAGGGAGGTTGTGGAATCTCTGTCATTGGAGATTTGTAAGAGCAGATTAGCCCAGGGATGGTCTAGTGATAATACTTAGTCCTGCCATGAGTGCAGGTGACTGGACTAGACGACCTCTCGAGGTCCCTTCCAGTTCTATGATTCCATGAAATAGCTGTAGGTAACTAAACTATCACAGAACTATCACAGATCATCCATTTGGCATGCCTCACTTAGTTTGTCACACCTCAGTTTAATGACACAGGAGGTCATATTCCATTTGAATTGTCCAAGCGCGATATTGTGCACTTGAAAAACTTGTGGAGAGGGGCTGAGTAACCTCAATTTATGAGAGCGCTAGTGGGAGTTGAGGATAGTTAGCATCGCCTAGGCTCAGAACCCAAAGTTGCATAAACAGCCAGTTACCAAAGTAACCAGCAAACCTTTGATTTCTGGCTTAGAAGAACTTGAAGAAATGTATTAAGTTTTAGATAAAAGCAATATCTTAATTAAAAAACACAGTAAGCCCAATGTAATGAGACCTTCTCAACTGAACTATAAAAAGAAAAGGAGTACTTGTGGCACCTTAGAGACTAACAAATTTCTATGTCACTCTGGTCTGCAGAGGAACAATGAAGAGTTCTCAGCCACCCACAGGAGTATTTATATGAGGAAGGATGGTCTTGTGGTTCAGATACAAGAAGATTCAGAGATCTAGGGACAAATTCACCATTGGCGCCAGACAGCAGAACTTCATTCAAGTCAATGGAGCTGCACTCACTTGTGCTAGGAGTGAATCTGGCTCCTGGGTTCTCTTCCCATCTCTGCCACATGTTTCCTGTGTTACCCTGGGCAAATCACTCTTTCTTTGTGCTCCAGTATGAAAGGGCTGTTCTGGGGCCAAATTAATTATTGACTGGTAAGCCCCTTCCCTCTAAGAAAGGTAGTGGTATGTAGAGTCCTCTGAAATTCTTTTTATTTTTTTAATTAAGTTTCATATTAATTTTGGGGAATTTCATTTTATTTCAGTTTATCATCTCCCTGGGGTTGGTCCTGCCCCTGGGTAAGAGGTAAGAGGCCTGGGTGTGGGGGAATGGAGGGAAAGTCTGCCCCATACTCCCATGATACACAGGCAAGGGCAGCTCCTAAGTCCTGAGGGGCTAGGCCCTGGGCTTGTGTGTGAACCTGGCCTGCACTCATCCTGGACAGCAGTGACTCCTGTGTCCCGCAGGACTGGGCCTGGTGCCCTGCTCCCCTTATTTGCAACATGGGGGTCACAGTGCTGCTCAGGCCTATCATTGTTATGGAGTGGGGGGCAGAGCAAATGTGTGTGAGTGGGCTTACAACCCCATGGAACAAGATTTTTTTCCATTTTATTTCACATTTGCGGGGAAAAAAACAGGGCTCTGCTTGTTTGTCCCCATCACCATAGCATGGGAGTATCTCAGTCGTACACTTCAAGTATCCTGGGAGGCAGGGCCATGCTATTATCACCATTTTACAGATGGGGAACAGAGAGACTTCAAGGTCACCCAAGAAATCTGTGGTGGAGTAGAGCAGTGAACTGCTGGGTTCCCAAACCCCAGGTGAGTACCTTAACCTCCGGACCAAACTTTCTCTCCTATGATATCACAAGGTCCTCCTTTGAGAGCCTGAAAGTAAGGCACTAAAGCGCAAAGTAATATCACTTTGTGCTTCTAGGAGGTTGGACTAGATGACCTCTTGAGGTTTCTTCCAGCCCTACCTTTCTACGATTACTTTATATTTTATTATTATTATTTACATATGGGTTTGTTCCGTACGCCTCACGCAGCACGTGGAAAGGTAACAACTGTTAAAATGAACGGTAGCAAAGGCCTATCAACACGGCCATTAACCACCGTTGCTCAGACCCACCGCCAAACTCCTCTACAACGCAGCCTGCCTGACTGGACTCTGCATCCCAGAGGGCACCAAAACTGGGCATTAGAGTGTTTCTAGAGGGGCAAAGTTGAAAAGTTCCCCTCACTGAGAACACCCCATTTCCTTCTGTTGGTGTTCAATTCTGGGGGATGCAAAACAAGACTTTTCTAGTTGATCTTGGGTTCTGCAAAGAAAGGGACTTGGGGGAGAGGTGGATGCCCTGCCACTTAGACTTAGAAATTCTAGACTTTCAAGGGGAAATAATAAAATTCACTGAGGAGGAAATTCACCCTGGTGCAGGCAGCCCTTGTAAGGCCTATCTGCCAATTAAGGCCTATTTAAGTGGCACATAAACCTTGGATTGGCCCTCTGTACAATCGTCCATTTCACCCATACTTGCCTACAATTTTGAACCATCCCCTCCCCCTCCCCCAGTGCAGTCATCATAATTCCACGCCTAAGTAGCAGAAGATGATTTCTCACGTTAGCAATGTGAGCACATAGTTGCTATCATGGTATAAGAGCCTTTCAAAAAAACAAATTAAATTAACAATCCTCCGAGAAATCCTGAGACCAGCCCCTAGTATTGTTGGGCCATAAAAAGTAATGGCACCAGCTTTGAGCCAGTCAATTACGCGTCAAGAGCTCTCTTTTGTGGGCATTCTTCTACCTGCTTGAGGTGAGCCCAGAACAAACAGAAGGCATCTGAAAGGAGCTTACTAAATAAGTCTGGGATTGAACAAGCAGTGTATTCGGGGGTCAAATTTAATTCCTTCCCTGCTTTTGTATTCAGATTAGAGGCCAATGTGGCTTTGCGGAAGCAAGGGCTCCTCCGGTAATGGTGCTTTTTGCACTTAACCTGCAATTTACCTGTCAGTAACAAACACATTAAAGAACAGCTCCTCGCTTAGACCTTCCAAACAATTTACCACACCAGCACAATGAGCTCTTTGTGCTCCAAGACAACAGCAACCACTAAAGTCTAACACAAAGCTCTGCAATCGAGGGAAACCATGTTCCAAAAATGCATCCTAGCCATATTTCAAGGAATAACAAATTTGAGGTCAATCAACTGCTCTGAAAACAATAATAAAGAGCCCCCCGCCCCAAACAAACCACATGTCTGTGACACGCTGGATTGGTTAAGGAGGATTGTGCTTTGAGAGCCACCTAAATTCCTCGGCTCAAGTGCTGAGCGGAGGTTTATTAAGTGGCCTGTCCGAATGTATATCAAACTTGTCCCTGGTGGGGGCCCGGTGTTAAATTCCATCATTAAAACCTATTACCGAGCTATCAAAACCTGCTGTAATTCCATCTAATGACCTCATTTCCCTAAGCGCAACCTATGCCACTCAATGAAAGTTTTGCCGATTTGGTGTTCTCTCTCGGTAGGCCTCAGCCTCTTAGCGGAAAAGGAAAAAAAAAAAAGGCAGCGAGAGAAAAATCAATGTCTATAGAGATGACAAGGCGTGAGGCCAGTAGCTGGGGACCTAGAAAACTATCCAATATTCCATTTCCTATCCAGTCTATTAGCTACTGAAGTCAGCCTAGGTTCTGGGTTTTGATTGAAAGCTGAGCTGAGACCAGATAGAGGAGGAGGCAGGCAGGGCAATATGGCCACCAGACAAGTCTAGTTTATAGCTTGCTGAAATCAGTCATAAAAGTAGGTGTACATAAAAATGGATTATTGCATTAAAAGTTCAAAATGTTCCATTTTTTTCCTTGGCGCTGGTTAAGGCAGTATGGGGCAGGAGGAGAAGGGGGGGCAGGAATAAGTCCTCCTCCCCCAACCTCTACATGCCATGAAATCATTTCGTAAATACAAAAAAGGCCCCCCAGGCTATTGGTGCCCAGACACTCATTTTTAGAGTGGATAATTGACTCCTTTCAGTTGATAATTCATAGCTTGCATATGCTGGCTAATACATCAGCGCCTAGAGACTCCAAGACAGCCCGGAGCAGAAACAGAGAGGGCGAGGGGGGAAAAAAAATTTGGATGATAGATGAGTGCATTACCGCTTTATGAATGAATTATGTCCTGCAAATACCTTGAGCAGGAGAGACTGTCGGCCTGTATCTATACTAATCTGGGAGGAATTATGACAATTTTCACATTAAAAAGGGAAAGGGAAAGGAATTAATCGAGCAATTGGGCCATTAAAAATGTATGCCAGAGCATTTGAATGTCCGTTTCCCCATTTATCATGCAGTAGGAAGTCTCCGTTGGTGTTTTTCTTTTCTTTTTGTGTAGGTTTCGATGTATAAAAGCAGATCAGCATTATTTTGACAAGACAAAGTCTATTTTACCTATAGAGGTTCAGCGCATCTCTCTATATCCTCTCTGTCAAAAAGCAGAATAGATTTCCTTCCTTTCCATCCATCGGCTTCCAAAGTCTGTAATCTTTAACTCGATAAAAACAAGGTGATTTCATCCCGTGTATTGTTTTTTTTCTTTCTTAGTGGAGCTGAGATTAAATTGGTACATATTTCCCCAAAGAATTTATGAAGGCTTTCTGTTTAAAATTTGTATGTTGATCATACTGTATTAATTAAGACAGTTTGTAGAATACTTTTGGGATCAATCTCTCTCTCTCTGTGCTTACTCACAGTATCATGAAGAAAATACGAGTCTGTAAAACTCTCTCAAGCAATCACTGTGCTAGCAATTTCCTGAGTCAGAATTTTACAGCATTAGGGTCTGATCTTGGACTTTGGATCCCATCCTTTGTTTATTATAAAAATAGATCCATTTAATTTTCAGCATGCATGCCAGGCATCCTGTGTTACTTGTATTTAAGTCAGTTTTGTCACGATCTACAAGGATTTCAACCATTCGTAAAATTCAGCCAAGGAGGAAAATACATTCAGAATAACAGCAATGCACAGGAACTGGCAATATAATGCAAACAAATAATCACACTTCATTTTAGAATATTATTTTTATGCTTCTAATGCCCCAACTTGGTCCATTATAATGTTAGATCTGAGATATCTGTGATGTTTAAAAATACATTTGGCAATAGACTTATTTTATATTTAATATGTTAAAATGATTTTTTCAATTGCTGTGATTATCAAAGCACATTTCATTATCTTCTAAATACAAATTCTGAGGTATTTATCAGCACTGCAAAGAAATATCAATAACTGCACGAATATAAAAATCTCATTTGAGCGATAACAGTAGATTTCAAGCAATCTGTCCAACACATGCTCTATTACCTGTGTGTCTCCAACTGAACTGCTTGTAATATAATTAACATGAGATACTTATTTAAACATAATGCTTATATACCAATCATTGAGCTCTCTAAACAGAGACGCTGTGCAGCAAGTCACCTTAAAATATGTAGGATTTTCATCTTTACTGTTTATGTTTTTCTTCTGGCTTTCTTCATATTGATTGTTAATTATAATTTAAATCTTAAACAAATGGGGGGGAGGGAAATCACATTTCCTGGTGTTTTCATTTTTCTGATCTGTTAAACATTTGCTAATACGTTTGATAAAAATGCAAAACAGAATTTTGGAACAAAATTTCAGCATTTCTTACACACACGGGCTTTATGAACAGTTTGTGGGTTCATCATATTACTTTAGGTGTGACTAACCAATAAACTCACTCGTAATGCACCACACACTGGATATGTAAGTCATCTATTTGATCATTTTGCTTTAGCTCACCCTTGGTATTCTGTACTTTTCACACAAAGTGAAAAGGTACCGTATTCTCAGTACAAACTTTACTGATCTGGTGTCACTAGTTTTTGGTTTGTTTTTTTAAAATGCGCTCTAGGAATTATTTTTGGGACATTCTATGGCTTGGGTTACAGAAGAGATCAGACGAGATGATCACAATGGTCCCTTCTGACCTTGGAATCTATGAATCTATGAAAATGGGATTCTTATTCTACAGTTATTACTGTCAACAGGCATTTAAGGAGTGCTCAGATAACTCTGATGGGGGCCATGTAAGTAGATAGTTATATCAGGGAAAATATGAGATACTAGTGAAAGCTACATGGGCTGACACCTTCTCTGTATTGCTATCGACTTCAGTACTGAAATTATACATGTGTGCTTACATTTGCTAAAATCACTTTGGGCAGGGAGAGCTTTGGTTTGGTCATTCCCTCATCATCCCTCTCCCCTGCTGCACATCCACCACATCATGTGTCCCCCATCCTTCCAGGACAGAACAGAAAATTGGGGTCTAACTCGTGAAGGGAGTTGCGCGCCAGAAATCATTTGCAGTGCCCAACAAGAAATAGTTGTACTGGTCCTACAAAACCCAAGAGCAATGCTGCATATTCCTGAGTGTCATCTACTGGCCTTTTATCACGGGTTTATCATGGGTCAATTGCAGAGCCTCTGCCAGTTGATCGCGATCTCCCGCAATTAAAAGTCCAGTGGTGCAGCAGGGCAAAGGCAGGCTCCCTGCCTGCCTTGGTCCTGCACCACTCCCGGAAGCAGCCGGCACATCCCTGCATGGGGGGGGCGGGGACAGGGGGGGTCTCCACGTGCCACTCCTGCCTGCAAGCACTTCCCCCGCAGCTCCCATTGGCCAGGAATGGGGGAACTGCAGCCAATGGGAGCCGCAGGGGCGGTGCCTGTAGGCAGAGGCAGTGCGTGGAGCCACATGCCCCCCACACCCCCCGGGGCCATGGCGCAGGGATGTGCTGGCAGCTTTGGGGAGCAGCGCAGAGCCAAGGCATGCAGGGAGCCTACCTTAGCCCCGCTGTCCTGCTGCCCGAGGTAAGCGCCACCTGGCGGGAGCCACCCCCATACCCCACCCCAGCCCTGAGCTCCCTCCCAAAGCCAGCACTCCATACCCCCTCCTGCACTCCAATCCCCTGCCCCATCCCTGAGCCCCCTCCCACACCCCAAATCCCCTCCTACACCCCAACCCCCTCCCCCAGCCCCAAGCTTCCTCCCAGAGCCAGCACCCTGTACTCCCTCCTGTACCCCAACCCCCTCCCCCAGCCCGAAGCCCCCTTGTGCACCCAAACTCCCTTCCAGAGCTTGCACCCCAGAGCTGGCATAGTAATGTGTGCACGAACAGAGGGGAAAAAATAATCACACCCCTAGCTTGTTTCGTAGATGGAGCCTAAAAGAGCGTGGTTTGTTCAGCCTAGCACAACGAAGGCTCAGAGGGGATCCGATTGTTCTCTATAAACCCATCAGGAGGTGGACATCAGGGAAGACGAAATGGGTATAAACTTGCCATGAGCAAATTTAGGCCAGAAATTAGAAGAAGATTTCTAACCATCGGAGGAGTGAGATTCTGGAGCAATATCCTAATAGAAGCATCTGGGGCAAACAACCAAACTGATCTGAAGATGAAACTTGATAAATTAATTAATGGGATTCTATGTTGGGGTTGCCTGAGACAACAGGGATCTGGATTTGATGGCCCCTTTCAGTTTTATGACCTACGTTCGTATATTTTCAGTAGAGTGAACTCACTACACGCTCTCCCTGCCCAGCCAGTTGGACACAGGAAAAGTCTGAGAGTGAAGCAAGGTAGGTGGAGACGAGGGTAAGTAGGGCTGTTGCCCAAGATTTTCAGAATGGGCGAGTGATTTTGGGTGTCCAGCTTGCAGCACTTTAAAGGGGCCTGGTTTTCAAGGGCAGATGCGTGGCACTTTCTGACAATCAGCCCCTTTTATGGTGTCTCAGACTGAGCATCCAAAATCACTAGGTGTTTTTGAAACTCTAGGTCATTTTTTCCCCCCACTGCAAACTCATGGCCTGAAAAAAAGAACCAGATTGTATCAGAAATCCAGCTCATCTCATTTCTGTCCTTTGAGGTCAGCTCCTTAGTTCAAGACCCAAACTGGAGCTACTATGGGGTTGTTGTTGTTGTTGTTGTTGTTTTAACTATCCCATTAAAGCTCACGCATGAATATTGCACCCATTACCTTATAATATTTGTATATTTTACAACTACAGGACCAAAGATCAGATAGAAAACTCAGTTTAATTCTGTGGACCATTTCTAGGACAAAGCCTAATACTGTGTATTTAAAACAGTGTATATATGCTATAGATAACACATATGCCAGATAGGTGGAATATTACAAACATATGGTATAGAATATTATACACATATGGTATAGAATATGGTATAGAATATTACACACATATGGTATAGATAACATATATGCCAGATAGGTGGAATATTACACACACACACACTCACGCTGAGCATTCTCTAATCAGAAAAAGGATCTTTCTGAGCATCCTCTAATCAGGAAAAGGAAAAGATCCCATAAACAGAACTAGGGGGATCTATGCAGATCTAATTCACCAGGAAAGTGTTTTGATACCACAGTGATGGGCCCTCTAGAAAACCCTAAATTAGGTGGTTGCCAATATATGTCACAGTATTTCAGTGCAATTTCTTACTCATACAAATTGTTAGTAGTGACGATGGGCTCAAGCCTCAAAACTGAGCTCTGAACCTGCAGCCCCCTTTCCCCAAAGTTACGTCGGCTCCGGCACCAAAGTTCCTTGGTTCAAACACATCTCTAGTCACCAAATATTGAGGAAACTTGGTTCGTGCAATGGAATGGCCAAAGCACCCATCATGTCTTATTCTTAGTGGTGGGTGTCACAACAGGGAACAGAGTCCCTCACAAGCGTGTCTCTCTCTAGGATCACCACCTGTCTGGTTTTCACCAGGACAGTCTGGGTTTCGGCTTGTGTGTCCGGGGGGCCATAGGACAAGCCCTGATGTCTGTTTTTTTAAAAAATCTGGGGGAAAGAGGCAGAGCAGGGATGGGGCCTGGTGGGAAGAGGCAGAAAAGGGGTCAGGACCTCAAGGGAAGAGGTTGAGCGGAGACGGGGCCTCACGGGTCCAGTTACCAACAATGAGAGGTGACAACCCTATCTCTCTCCCCAACAAAAGTTGGTCCAATAACAGTTATTACCTCCCCAGCCTTGTCTCTCTAATATCCTGGGACCAACCCGGCTACACCTACACGGCAGTCTAGTCACACATGTCTTTTCCTGTCAGGGTGCTCATGAGTGCGCTGTGCACGCCACACGGGTTTGTTACTGTAGGGTTGCTCTTAGAGGGCAGCTATTGTGAGTGCGAGACACTGCCCGCTGGTTTGTCATCACGGGTTTTTTATCACAAATGGTGAGCTTTTTCCATTTGCTTCTCTAGAAAGGATGCAAAGGGACATCTCTCTCCTGCCTAAAGGACTCTGAATGCAAATAGAAGGAAAAGATAGGTAGGGCCAATCTGAAGCCTTCAAATCCTGCCCTCAGGCTGTCTGGATGCTCCAGCCCAAGATTTTCAAATGCAGAGGCCTGAAGTTAGACTCCTAAATCCTTATTTCAGCACCCAGCTAAAGGGTCTGGTTTTCAAAGGTGTTATGCTCCCAGTGGCAGGACTAGAGCTCCTTTTCTGAAAGGAATGCATTGTTATTCAATGGAATTCCCCCTTCAGGTCAGGAAATCTCCTTCCAAACATGTGGGTCTATAAAGAGCCAAGATTTGAGTACATTTATTCCAAATCACTTCTGTCTATGGCCTGAATGTACAGGAATTTTCTTCCCAACTCCCATTGGTTAGTTACTAGGTTAAGCCCTGAAGTTTGAGGGTTTATAGCTCATATTTTATTAGCCTCTCTAACACAACCATGGATGCTCCCATTAGCCATATCACTTGCTAATCCTCTTTTGAATCACACCACGTTCTTGCCCTCAGTAACATCTTGTGACAGGGAGTTCCACAGTCAGCTGTACACTATGTAAAAAAAGTATTTCCTTCCATCAGTTTTAAATGTGTTGTCTTTCAGTTACATTGCACCTCTCCTCACTCTCATATTAGGAAAAGAGGCAAGTAGGAAAATCTGATTTACCTCCACTCATTATTTTGAGTGGCTCTACTGTGTTCACCTTCATTCATCGTCTTGCTACATTTAATAGTTCCAATCTTTTAAAATACTCAGAGGGAAGACCTTCCTCCCCCCAAAAATGAGTTTGCTGGTCTTTGCTTTCTGAAACCTCCACTCAGTTCAGGTCAGCTTTTCCATTTGTGCTCTGTAGAGGTCGCTGATGAGAAGAACAGGTAGGTTGATTTGAAGACCACTGACGGAACTTGTGAGTGAGGGGAAAAGTTTACACAGTTCTTACAGACACTATTCCTGGATTAAGCCAGTAATCTTAGTGCCTGTCTGTAAACGAGCACTAGCCTGATCTGCAAACTAATGTAATGAATATATGAACACCAACCGATCTGTGCACCGCTGGCCTCTAGTGACCAGACCTGCATAACTGTGTGTCATAGGCCCCACACTGCTAGTCACTAATAGATATTTATCTATGCTCAATGTTAGAGGCCTGCACTTTTTGAGAAGCAAGTTCTGAGTTCTAATGCTGCTTCTGATGTGAAGCTTTGAATGGCCATAGCATACAGTGTGGAGACCCATGTAAAGGCTTACGTGGGCTCAGACGGTTAAAGGGAAAAAAAAGAGAACTAGAAAATACTGCAAATAACCAAAGCTACCGAAGCTGCATTGCTTTATGGGAGTTGTAGTCCAGGTGCCTTATACTCCCATTTTCTCTTGTGGGCCAGATCCCCTGACCCCACTAAGTCTCCCAGGATGCACCACACAGATTGGTCACAGGGGAGAACGCATTGCATAATGGGAGACATAGTCCTGTTGAGAAGCCCAGTCCATTTTCTGCAGCTTCCGTGAGGCAGTACACCGCATTCACCAAATGCAGCGTATTGTTGAACTGACCTGAAACTAAGCTTTATAAGCTCATATTTTATTAGTTGATCTAATACAACCATAGTTGCTCTCATTAGCCATATCAATTTCTAATCCTCTTTTGAATCTTACAAAGTTCTTGCCCTCCATAACATCTTGTGACAGGGAGTTCTACAGGTCACTAAGTGTTTCAGGTCATTTCAACAGACCAAAATATTTGAATTCAGGTCAAACCAACCTAAAATGAAATATTTCATTTTGATTTTCCCAACAGAAAATTGAAAAATGTTAGCAACATTTTAATTGTGCCATCAAAATGTTCAATCTTGTAAGGACTGCTTTTTCCATCCAAAAATATCATTCCAATGGCTCTTTTCCCAACTCTGCCACTGACCCACTACGTGACTTTGGGCTAATCAATCTCTCCGTGCCTCATATGATAGTAATACTTCCTTTGTCTTATCTATTTAGATTGAAATGTCATAGAATCATAGAAGATTAGGGTTAGAAGAGACCTCAGGAGGTCATCTAGTCCAACCCCCTACTCAAAGCAGGGCCTAATCCCCAACTAAATCATCCCAGCCAGGGCTTTGTCAAGCCTGACCTTAAAAACCTCTAAGGAAGGAGATTCCACCACCTCCCTAGGTAACCCATTCCAGTGCTTCACCACCCTCCTAGTGAAATAGTGTTTCTTAATATCCAACCTAGACCTCCCTCACTGCAACTTGAGACCATTACTCCTTGTTCTGTCATCTGCCACCACTGAGAACAGGGGAGCTCCATTCTCTTTGGAACCCCCCTTCAGGTAGTTGAAAGCAGCTGTCAAATCCCCCCTCATTCTTCTTTTCTGGAGACTAAATAACCACAATTCCCTCAGCCTCTCCTTGTAAGTCATGTGCCCCAGCTGCCTAATCATTTTCGCTGCCCTCCGCTGGACTCTCTCCAATTTGTCCACATCCCTTCTGTAGTAGGGGGCCCAAAACTGGATGCAATACTTCAGATGCGGCCTCACCCGTGCCGAGTAGAGGGGAATAATCACTTCCCTCGATCTGCTGGCAATGCTTTGGGACAGGGACTATCTCTTGCTATGTGCTTGTACACTGGGGCCTCTGAGCAATACTATAAATGTATGAAATCCAAAAACCAATACACCAGACTTTTGTTGAGTCACATGTGCTTTTTTCCTGCCAGCAATCTTTTCTGTAAAGGCTAGCATCACATTAAGAGTTGAACAAAAGAGGTTCTCCAGCTTACTTGATTGAAGGCTCTTTGCGCCTTTGTTGAAATCTAGTAGAAGGTTTGCCATTGAATGATAGGCAGTCAGAGGACTGCGCCCCACTTTCCACCTAACGTAAATACGGGGACACTGTTAACCTTAGACACATTTACAGTTCCAAACTCCTATTCCCAGACTAGACATACTAAGACATTCCTGGATTTGAGGGTTGTTTGTAATCTTTGCAGCAAGTCACCAAAGCGCTTACATCATTAGCTATATTGAGGCATCTACAGATGGATACATAGAGACATGGATTTTTACCATCTGTAGCCAATGGATAAACAGGGATTCTGTTGAATGACACTTTAGTGAACACATACAGTAAATTCCAAGCTCATTGTAACAGTACAGTTGTTAGCAGAATGCAGGGCTCTGTGTGTGTGTGTGCACACGTGTGAGAGAGAGATATGATTTGTTGCTCTCTAAGGGTCTGATCTAAAGCTAATTGAAATCAAAGAAAAGACTACAGGCTAATTGCAATCCCTGGTAAACAAAGGAGACAAAGCTGGAATTCAAGCTGTGTGAACACCTCTTTGTGCCTGTAGTACTAACTCTTTTCCTGAATACTGGATCATGTCCTTTGAGAAGTTTGACTATACCCCCCTACCACATCTATTTTCCACCTAGATTTTTAACTTTAAGATACAAATAATATTTTAACAGACTGATAGCCAACTAAGACTTCACAGGCATCACTATGCTGTGCTCAGAACTTCAGAGACACATCAAGAAGAGAACTGAGACCTAAAAAGCACAAGCCCTTCGCAGCTGAGTGAAAGGAAAATCTGCATTAGCCATTAGCAGTACGGAGCCTGTGACACACAGTGGATCAGTTCTGCGAGGGCAGTAATGGATGTGCACACAAGCCAATTCATTGCAACACTTTAAGACCCTCCATGAGAGAGGGCAGCGGGTTGCCCCATATAAGCCTTAGGTCCATATAGAATTTTTTCACAGCTGCCAAAGGATGGCTGCACTTCCAGAGCCGAGCTTTTTTGAGTGCTACAGGAGCTGCTGTATGGTGAAGGGTGTGATGAGGAGTTTCACAAGACTGGGGCTGGCAGAGACAGAGACAGCATGAGACGTGAGCCTCTAAGGATGGCAGAATGCATAGGTTTAATGCATAATGTGTAGGAGTATTAACAAATCCAAGCGAACACAATCCACAAGGTTAGCAAATACGAGCCAGCGTACCTGGCATCATTCTGCTTCAGAGTGCGATTAGTCTGTGTCCAGATGCAGCTTAGTTTGTTTGGTCAGCCATGGCAATAGAATCCCTGAGGGTCGCACAAATCCCAGGAAGTTTAAAGCACCTTCCCGCTTAGGCTGAGACCCAAGTAGCACTAGTGAAAGCGGGATTTAATTCGGGATGCATATTGGTTAAAAAATGCACAACACATTGTCAAGAGTGGCCAGGTTGCATTGACTTTCAACGGACCTTAGCCTCCCAAGGCCCAGATCTGCAAAGATACTTATTGCCTAACTCCCATTGAAATCAATGGGAGTTAGGCCTGGACCCTCAAAGGTATTTAGGTACCTAAATCACTTAAAGCACATATAACATTCAACTTTCCCCAAAATATAACCCATGTTAATAACACAGAAGCAACCTTTAGATCCAAAGCCATTCGTGACCATTCCTGTTACTATCCAAGTAACGTCACATGAGACAAATCCATCCTGAGTGGAATTTTATTGCTGAGCAGCACCCAGGATTAAAGCTGCTTAGCTTGTTAATGCCAGCCTAACTAAGGCTGGTCCCGAAACAAAATCACAGACCACCTCATTGCTCCCTAAGTTTGTCTGCAAAAGCCAGATCCCAATTTTCACCACCGTCTCTGATTCTGACATCATGTCTAAGAAGAAAAAGTACACTAGAGTATAGAATATTTTTGTCATGAAAAAACTCACTCATCAGGTTAGGCTAAACAAGGGAAGGAAAAGCAAGATAACTATGGAGACATATGGATGTCTTGCTATATTTCATGGTTCTGAATAGATAGCATGCAATTATGCATCCCTTCCTTTCCATAATAAGGACTGGTTCTACGATCTAAAGTGGTTGAGGTCTGTTGATAGGGGAATCAGCCCAAGGATGTTTGGAAATAAAGGTTTATGTTGCCCTTTTTTTTTTAAAGGAGACAGATGGCATTTGCTACTCCTTTTTAGAAGCCCGTTATTAGCAATTCCTCTTGGGCTATTTCCCGGAAAGCGATGATTCCACCCAAACAAAAGCCACAGTCTTGGTGGCCTATAGTACTGTCAAAGCCATTCCTAAATGCATGGCTTAGAATAACTGAAAAATTGCTTATCACCTCACCCTCCTACCCCAAAGCCCTTATACAAAGCACAACCATCACACGGCATTGTTGGCACAAAATACATATCTTCCAATGCCCTCAAAGGTGGCTTCATTTCACTGGCAGGTTAGGTGATTTCTAGTCAGCACATGATGTCGGAACCTCTCTGGGTGAAAGGTGCTACAGAGAGCGATTATTTTATGACAATTAAAATCAAACGTGCTTCTCCCTCTCCAGAATCACTCTGTATTTGGCTACCTGCTATTTCAGGCATTCCAGAATTAGCCCTGTGCTGATTACCCATGGAAAAAAATCTTTCTTATTGAATGAGATGGGAGAAGCAGCTTCAAGGAGCAGGACTTTCTTCCAGACACTTGACATCGTCTTTTAAATTAAGAGGCTTAGAGATATCCCGAACTTTTCCAGAGTTTTTGTAGTTTTTATTTTAGCTTCAGTTGCAGAGTAGCTGGACCAGAGTAAAATATCTGTAGTGTCATCTAGTGTTGGTTTTATGTATTGCTTTAAAAAACTCGGGGGCTCTCAAGACAGAAAACACCTGTGATTAAAAGGATGCTACTTATTATTATCATTAAGTATTTCTGTTGACAGTACCAAGGAGTTGCAGTCATAGACCGGAACCCCATTGTGTTGAGAGCTGTACAAAAATACAGAACAAAAAAGACTGGCACTGCCATGGGCCGGATTTTCAGCACGTTGCATCAAAGTGTCAGAATAGGAGCTTCTGAGTGCTGAGAGCATTTTGAAAAATCCTGCCCTATGCCTCCATTTCCCTATCTCTAGAGAAACAAGCCAACTCTAATGCAAATGTTTAGGTGTAAAAAACAACTCCCTACCCCCACAGAACTGTTAAATAACCACACCTAGTGTAAGGCAGACACCTGGCTTTGGGGCAAGGTGGCAGATCAGGCACATTTCAAGAATATTAACAGCTGTTGCGCTGAAATGGCCAAATACTGTCTTAACAAAGACATGCTAGTGTTCTCGTGTCTGGCAATGCGCACGGTATTTTGTACACCTAGCTCCCAGCTGAGGGTGTCTGGAGTTTGGTTTATCCACCAGAGGTGTTAGAGAAGGACAGGATGCAAGTAAGACTGCCCCGTGAGGCATCTGTGCAGTTGTGCGTCTGTATAGTACACCTGATATAACTGATGTTCAGAGATGTCACTGTGTGTTTGTACAGCACCTAGCACAATGGGGTCCTGATCTGTGACTGGGGGTTCCTAGACCCAACCACAACCCAAATAAACAACACTCTCATCCATGCCTTTGTACATCAATAGGGTGCAATTCATCCATGGAGAAGGGCCAGTGCAATGCTTAGGCCCCATATAAGTCGCATGTAGGGCTTCAAAAATAAGGCTTAATTAGGATGTAAGGGGCCCATAGGTCTTTTGATGGCCCTTTGCACAGAGGCCCTTACTGAGAATACATTAAAAATGCTGGAAAAGGGCACAGACGAGAGGAAAAGAGAAGATAAGGGTTAACATATCCAAATCCCCAATACAGCTGGCCAATAGGTTTTGCCCCTTTATTTTAAGTTGTTAGAAAACAGATTTGAAAATTTAGATGTAAGGTGAGACCATGTTGTCTAGAGTACAGACTTCCTTTCTCTATGCCTTTCTTTTCCTGCCCATGTTTTGTCTTGTCCTATGAGGAGAGTGGGACTTTTCAGCTTGGAAAAGAGACGACTAAGGGGGGATATGATAGAGATCTATAAAATCATGACTGGTGTGGAGAAAATAAGTAAGAAAGTGTTATTTACTCCTTCTCATAACACACAAACTAGGGGCCACCAAATGAAATTAATAGGCAGCAGGTTTAAAACAAACAAAAGGAAGTAGTTCTTCACACAATGCACAGTCAGCCTGTGGAACTCCTTGCCAGGGGATGTTGTGAAGGCCAAGACTATAACAGGGTTTAAAAAAGAATTAAATAAGTTCATGGAGGATAGGTCCATCAATGGCTATTAGCCAGGATGGGCAGGAATGGTGTCCCTAGCCTCTGTTTGCCTGAAGCTGGGAATGGGCGACAAGGGATGGATCACTTGAAGATTACCTGTTCTGTTCATTCCCTCTGGGGCACCTGGCACTGGCCACTGTCGGAGAACAGGATACTGGGCTAGATGGACATTTGGTCTGACCCAGTAAGGCCGTTTTTATGTTCTTATGTCCTATTTAGCGCATAAGCTGTTTGGGACAGAGACTTTCTGAGTACATGTGCATGCAGTGCCTAGCACAACGGGGCCCTGAAAACACACGAGTGCTCTTGGCGCTAGTGTAATAGAATAACTAATAGTGTTAAAAGTGCTGTTTGTGCTGCTGAGATCTACTGTCGCTCTAGTCGGTCAAAATTAATTTGCAAACTTTATTCAGATTGGAAACCCTTCAGATTAACCAATCAGTGACACCCAGTGCTGTGTGGCCAAATGACTGCAAAGCTGGCCTGCCTCCCAGCGACACTGGCTGCAGGTGCGTGAAGAACCAAAGCTCAGGATAGATGTAGAAGTATCTGGCAGGTCTGTTATTTGTCAGGAATATTTCATTTGAGGTGATGCAGTGCCCTCTGCTGACAAAGTCTGTGTGTGAAAACTAACAGCCAGAATCCCTTCTTGCAGGAGTCCCATGAAGAGGGTTGGCTGGGGCTGTGGAGGAAGCAACCAGTAAATGGTTTCCCTGGAAGTTTGAAATTCTGAATGAGTCACTCTCCTGGCGACATCTGGACTGGGCATATGCACTGGGCCTGCTAGACCCCCCTCTTCAAACACCTGGCGGTCCCATCAGACTGGCTAGCTGTTGATAGCCTTCAAAAGATGCAGTGAGAGATAATATTTGTGTGAGTGTAACAAGGGGAAATGCTTGCCCCTGCTGTTTCAAGAGACTTTTAAACCCTCTCGGTTCTCTACAGTGAAGGATATGGGAATGTTCAGAGAACAGAGATGGGTGGGGAAACTGAGGCATAGAGAGGCCAAGCGCCTTGCCCTAAATCACCCAGCAGGCTGATGGCAGAGCGAAGAATAGAGCCATGTCTTGTGAATCAGCCCACTGCTCTATCCCCTAGGCTCCTCTGCCACCTTGGAGCATGGAGTACTCAGTACTGGGAAGGCGCACAGCAAACCCTACTGTAAATAAACAACAATTGTTAATAAAATAATTATTCCCCTTTCTCTGTCATCTTCTGTAATCAGGGTCCAGCAGGATCTCTGTAAGGAAGGAAATATCACTAGCCCCATTCTACACAGCTTGTTTAGCTTGTATATTCACCACTTGCTTTGCCTCAGGCCAGTTTGGTGGCCTTAGTTTGCCTGTAACTCTTTGCAATGTTGGGATTTAAGAGAGAAGCAGTCTGGGCTTTTCTGCCCTTCAGCAGCAGCAGTGTGGAAAGAAAACTGTGCTTGGCCATGGCACACCAGAATCTTACTTTTTGCTATTGCCCTTTTAAGGTCTGGACAAAGGAGCATTGCACTGGCAATGTTCCTGATCTAGGGTGAGAAGCAGCTGAGCTGGTATGTTTCATAGGATATATTCCCATATGTGGCTCAGTAGAGCTGCTCCCCTAAGCTGGGGTTTGCTAAGGGGTCTGAGTTCCCCCCTCCTTGTGCCAGCTGTGAAGCCCCTGAAATATACATAGCCTCATCATAGCCGCTTTGTGTGATGTGACTGAGTGTCGGAAGGGCCCTCGCCAGAGCAGGAGAGGCATCTGCAAGACAACACTCTCAGTCCCCAGATGCTCCAAATGTTCCAAGCCATTCTCGGCCTCCCCCCAGTCCCGGGCAAGCCATGGCTTGAACCAGCCCCCCCGCCCCCGGCAAGCTAGAGCAGCCCTCAGGTTTCACAACCCCCTTGTTTTTTCAAGCTACGAGGCTGTACTTGTATCAGACAGGTTGGGAGCAGCATCTCTCTGAACCAGTTCGTGTTTCTGTGGCTGACGTAGATATCTGGCCTGTCTCCGTCAACTATGTGAGCACAAGATCTTTCACAACCAAGAATTTCCTCTCCCCAGGATCTGCTCACTGCAGCTGGTCACTAAGCCAGTCATCCAGGAACGGCCAAACCCAGGACAATCGTCTCAGGTAGGCAAAGCTGTTCTTTCTCACAGGGCAAGTGTAGCTCGGACGATTGTTTTTACACGACTGGCACGCAGGCCAGATTCTCAAAGGGATTTAGGAGCCTCCCCATCTTTGAGCATTGCAGATATTACAGTGATCGGTAGTAGGACAGACAGGTCATGTTCAGATCCCCTTCAGACTACAGCTAAGATTGAAACCCTTTGTTCTTGATTTTTGTGGTGAGATCTAAAATGAGAGACTGAAAATAAAATGACTTATAATACAACATTGCCCCTGGTTCCCAACCAAGAGCAAGGCCCTACTGTGCCAGGCTCTGTACAGCATGTGAGACAATCGCTGCCCTGAAGAGCTCATTGACAAAATAGACAAGCCAGGGAGAAATGAAATATTACCCCTCCTTCACAGCTGGGGACTTGCAGCCTGGAGCGATTATGTGACTTGCCAAAGGTCACACAGGAAAGCAGTGGAAGAGCCGGAAACTGAACCCAGTTCTCCCGAGTCCCAGTCTAGTGCACAGCCCAGTGGCTCCCCGCATCTCTCAACAACACTGATATCATCAGACAGAACTTTTCTGACCCTTTGGAGCTCTCCGACTGCAATCTGTATTCTTCTTTGCTCGGAGCGCATCCCAGTAATGATTATCCTGTTCATAAGGCAGAGGTATATAAATACAATTACTGGCTCAGCTCAACTTCAGTCCCGCCTTCTGAAGATCAAGTGACTGATTTATTCCATTATGAAAATGGTCTTTGCAAACTGGAATGTAAACTTGCAGTTTAAAATTTTGCAAATATGCATGTTTGAGCTGTGCTTTCATAACTTGAGAGAGAGAACGTTAAGTGTCTGCATACTTATATGTGCATGATTCATATGTTTGCAGAAGTTCAGGATGGAAGCATGAGATCAATTAATCAAGCCATTGGCTGCCCTCCCTTTGCCCAAAGCTACCGTGCAATTTAGTCATAGCGTGATTCTTGTACTGGAGTTATCTCAGGAAGGCGCAACTGTCTGAAGCAATATGGTCCAATAGGTAGAACACCGACCAGCCGTGTAACTTAGGGCAAATCATGTCCCCATTATGTGCCTCAGTTTTCCTTCCCAAGTCTGCTCTCTCTTGAGCTTGTAAGTTCTCTACGGCAAGGACTGTCTCTTACAACATGTGGACAAATCTGCCGCAACAGAGAACATAAGAATGGCCATACTGGGTCAGACCAAGGGTCCATCTAGCCCAGTATCCTGTCTTCCAACAGTGGCCAATGCCAGGTACTTCACAGGGAATGAACAGAATGGGTAGCCATTGAGTGATAGACAGCTGCAGCGGCACAGGAGCTAGCAAACAGAGCTCTAAACAGGGGAGTTTGAGTGGGAGTTCTGTTGGAGGAGAAGGTAGTTGTACTTGGTTTTGTATTTTTAGTATTTGTGTGTGTGTGTAGGGGTTTTGTGCTGGAAGAGCAGCTGAGCCTGATTAGGGGGTGGGGCTTCTGACTAGGGGCCCTATAAAGGTAGCCAGCCAGTCAGGCAGTGGCACAGGAGCTAGCAAACAGAGCTGTAAACAGGGGAGTTTGAGGGGGAGTTCTGTTGGAGGAGTTTGTATTGTGGTGCTTGTTTGGGGTTTGCTTTTGCTGGGGGGTGTGTGGTCTTTTTGGTCTGGCTTGTGTTTCCCAGATTAACAGGATTTAGGTGTGAAGGAGATGACAGATACGGAGGCAGCTGTGGGAGTGACTCCTGTAGTGGAAGACACATTGAGGATGACTGGATGTGGAAGCTGTGGTATGTACATGATCCTGGAGGGGGGAACCGGTAAGAGTTTTTTCTGCATGAAATGTCGTCTGATAGAGCTGATGGAGGGAAAGATCCGAGGTTTGGAGATGCAGGTGGAAAGTCTGGTTGAGTTTAGGAAGGGGTTTGAGCAGATGATGGAGCAAAGATGTGAGGTATCTGAAGGGAAAAGCTCAGACTCACAGATGGAAGCAGGGCTGGGGAATTTTGAGGGGAGACTGGGTGAGGAAAGTGGTCAGTGGAAGCATGTGACTAAAAGAACCAGGCAGAGGAAAAGACGGGCTAGTGAAGGAGAAATAGAGCTTAGGAACAGGTTTGCAGAGTTGGAAAATGAAGAAGGGGCTCAGCAGGTACTTGTTGAAGGTGGAAGGGTAAGGAAGAAGAGAAGAGAGGCTAGTCCTATAGAAAAAGGGGAAGAGTCAAGGGAGACCACCAAATATGAGCCCCAGGAGGATACAGGATGGGTTGAAGAGGATTGTAAGGGAAAATAGGAATGGAAAGAACTTGCAGCCAGAGGGAACAGGGGAGAGACTGGAGAATAGCACTGTCACCAGGAAAAGGCAGGTCTATGTGATCGGGGACTCTTTATTGAGAAGAATAGACAGGCCTATAACTAGAGCTGATCCTGAGAATAGAAGGGTGTGCTGTCTTCCGGGTGCTAAGATACGGGATGTAGACCTGAGGTTGAAAAGGATCCTAAAGGGAGCAGGAAAGAATCCCCTAATTATCCTTCATGTGGGAACAAATGATACAGCCAGATTCTCGCTGGAAAGTATCAAGGGAGACTATGCTAGGCTGGGGAAGACACTTAAGGAAATTGAGGCTCAGGTGATCTTTAGCGGGATCCTTCCTGTTCCTAGAGAAGGGCAACAAAGGTCTGACAAGATTATGACTGTCAACAGATGGCTTAGGCAGTGGTGCTATAAGGAGGGCTTTGGGATGTATGGCCACTGGGAGGCATTCACGGACAGAGGTCAGTTCTCTCGGGATGGACTTCATCTGAGTAGGGAAGGAAATAGACTTCTAGGATCAAGGCTGGCACAACTGATAAAGAGAGCTTTAAACTAGGAATTGGGGGGAGATGGATGGGAGATGTCCAGAAAATCTCCACGCCAGATTTTAGCATTGAGAGGGAAGAAGATGAAGTAAGAAAGGATACAGCCATGGGTAGGAGAATGTATATAAGGAGCGAGGGCAGTGTGGATACTAGTCTAATAGGTTATACTGGCTGTAGAATGACTGTGCCTAATAGGGTACAAAATGTGAGCGAGTCCAAACAGCAAAAATTAAGATGTTTGTACACCAATGCGAGGAGTCTAGGTAACAAAATGGAGGAACTAGAGCTACTGGTGCAGGAAGTGAAACCAGATATTGTAGGGATAACAGAAACATGGTGGAATAGTAGTCATGACTGGACTACAGGTATTGAAGGGTATGTGCTGTTTAGGAAAGACAGAAACAAAGGTAAAGGGGGTGGAGTAGCATTGTATATCAATGATGAGGTAGAATGTAAAGAAATAAGAAGCGATGCAATGGATAAGACAGAGTCCGTCTGGGCAAAAATTACATTGGGGAAGAAAACTAGTAAAGCCTCTCCTACGATAGTGCTTGGGGTGTGCTATAGACCTCCGGGATCTAATCTGGATATGGATAGAGCCCTTTTAATGTCTTTAATCAAGTAAATACTAATGGAAACTGTGTGATCATGGGAGACTTTAACTTCCCAGATATAGACTGGAGGACCAGTGCTAGTAATAATAATAGGGCTCAGATTTTCCTAGATGCGATAGCTGATAGATTCCTTCATCAAGTATCAGAGTAGCAGCCGTGTTAGTCTGTATTCGCAAAAAGAAAAGGAGTACTTGTGGCACCCTAGAGACTAACAAATTTATTAGAGCATAAGCTTTCGTGAGCTACAGCTCACTTCATCGGATGCATTTGGTGGAAAAAACAGAGAAGAGATTTATATACACACACACAGAGAGAACATGAAACAATGGGTTTATCATACACACTGTAAGGAGAGTGATCACTTAAGATAAGCCATCACCAACAGCAGGGGGGGGAAGGAGGAAAACCTTTCATGGTGACAAGCAGGTAGGCTAATTCCAGCAGTTAACAAGAATATCTTAAGTGATCACTCTCCTTACAGTGTGTATGATAAACCCATTGTTTCATGTTCTCTGTGTGTGTGTATATAAATCTCTTCTCTGTTTTTTCCAACAAATGCATCCGATGAAGTGAGCTGTAGCTCACGAAAGCTTATGCTCTAATAAATTTGTTAGTCTCTAGGGTGCCACAAGTACTCCTTTTCTTCATCAAGTAGTTGCTGAACCGACTAGAGGGGATGCCATTTTAGATTTAATTTTGGTGAGTAGCAAGGACCTCATAGAAGAAATGGTTGTAGGGGACAATCTTGGCTCAAGTGATCATGAGCTAATTCAGTTCAAACTAAATGGAAGGATTAACAAAAATAAATCTGCAACTAGGGTTTTTGATTTCAAAAGGGCTGACTTTCAAAAATTAAGGAAATTAGTTAGGGAAGTGGATTGGACTGAAGAACTTATGGATCTAAAGGTAGAGGAGGCCTGGGAGTACTTTAAATAAAAACTGCAGAAGCTATCAGAAGCCTGTATCCCAAGAAAGGGGAAAAAATTCATAGGAAGGAGTTGTAGACCAAGCTGGATGAGCAAGCATCTTAGAGAGGTGATTAAGAAGAAGCAGAAAGCATACAGGGAGTGGAAGATGAGAGGGATCAGCAAGGAAAGCTACCTAATTGAGGTCAGAAGATGTAGGGATAAAGTGAGAGAGGCTAAAAGTCGAGTAGAGTTGGACCTTGCAAAGGGAATTAAAACCAATAGCAAAAGGTTCTATAGCCATATAAATAAGAAGAAAACTAAGAAGGAAGAAGTGGGGCCGCTTAACACTGAGGATGGAGCGGAGGTTAAAGATAATCTAGGCATGGCCCAATATCTAAACAAATACTTTGCCTCAGTCTTTAATAAGGCTAAAGAGGATCTTGGGGATAATGGTAGCATGACAAATGGGAAGGAGGATATAGAGGTAGATATTACCATATCAGAGGTAGAAGCGAAACTGAAACAGCTTAATGGGACTAAATCGGGGGGGCCCAGATAATCTTCATCCAAGAATATTAAAGGAATTGGCACCTGAAATTGCAAGCCCATTAGCAAGAATTTTTAATGAATCTGTAAACTCAGGAATAGTACCGAATGATTGGAGAATTGCTAATATAGTTCCTATTTTTAAGAAAGGGAAAAAAAAGTGATCCAGGTAACTACAGGCCAGTTAGTTTGACATCTGTAGTATGCAAGGTCCTGGAAAAAATTTTGAAGGAGAAATTAGTTAAGGTCATTGAAGTCAATGGTAATGGGACAAAATACAACATGGTTTTACAAAAGGTAGATCGTGCCAAACCAACCTAATCTCCTTTTTTGAAAAAGTAACAGATTTTTTAGATAAAGGAAATGCAGTGGATCTAATTTACCTAGATTTCAGTAAGGCATTTGATACCGTGCCACATGGGGAATTATTAGTTAAATTGGAGAAGATGGGGATCAATATGAACATCAAAAGGTGGATAAGGAATTGGTTAAAGGGGAGATTGCAACGGGTCCTACTGAAAGGCGAACTGTCAGGTTGGAGGGAGGTTACCAGTGGAGTTCCTCAGGGATCGGTTTTGGGACCAATCTTATTTAATCTTATTTATTACTGACCTTGGCACAAAAAGTGGGAGTGTGCTAATAAAGTTTGCAGATGATACAAAGCTGGGAGGTATTGCCAATTCAGAGAAGGATCGGGATATTATACAGGAGGATCTGGATGACCTTGTAAACTGGAGTAATAGTAATAAGATGAAATTTAATAGTGAGAAGTGTAAGGTTATGCATTTAGGGATTAATAACAAGAATTTTAGTTATAAACTGGGGACACATCAATTAGAAGTAACGGAAGAGGAGAAGGACCTTGGAGTATTGGTTGATCATAGGATGACTATGAGCTGCCAATGTGATATGGCTGTGAAAAAAGCTAATGTGGTTTTGGGGTGCATCAGGAGAGGTATTTCCAATAGGGATAAGGAGGTTTTAGTACCGTTATACAAGGTACTGGTGAGACCTCACCTAGAATACTGTGTGCAGTTCTGATCTCCCATGTTTAAAAAGGACGAATTCAAACTGGAGCAGGTACAGAGAAGGGCTACTAGGATGATCCGAGGAATGGAAAATTTGTCTTATGAAAGGAGACTTAAGGAGCTTGGCTTGTTTAGCCTAACTAAAAGAAGGTTGAGGGGAGATATGATTGCTCTCTATAAATATATCAGAGGGATAAATATAGGAGAGGGAGAGGAATTATTTAAGCTCAGCACCAATGTGGACACAAGAACAAATGGGTATAAACTGGCCACCAGGAAGTTTAGACTTGAAATCAGATGAAGGTTTTTAACCATCAGAGGAGTGAAGTTTTGGAATAACCTTCCAAGGGAAGCAGTGGGGGCAAAAGATTTATCTGGTTTTAAGATTCTACTCGATAAGTTTATGGAGGAGATGGTATGATGGGATAATGAGATTTTGGTAAGTAATTGATCTTTAAATATTCAGGGTAAATAGGCCAAATCCCCTGAGATGGGATATTAGATGGATGGGATCTGATTTACTATAGAAAATTCTTTCCTGGGTATCTGGCTGGTGAATCTTGCCCATGTGCTCAGGGTTTAGCTGATTGCCATATTTGGGGTCGGGAAGGAATTTTCCTCCAGGGCAGATTGGAGAGGCCCTGGAGGTTTTTTTGCCTTCCTCTGTAGCATGGGGCATGGTTGACTGGAGGGAGGCTTCTCTGCTCCTTGAAGTTTTGAACCATGATTTAAGGACTTCAATAGCTCAGACATGGGTGAGGTTTTTTGTAGGAGTGGGTGGGTGACATTCTGTGGCCTGCGCTGTGCCGGAGGTCGGACTAGATGATCAGAATGGTCCCTTCTGACCTTAGTATCTATGAATCTATGTGATCCATCCCCAGCTTCTGGCAAACAGAGGCTAGGGATACTTCAGAGCCTGTTTTAGCATGAGTCAGAGCCCTACCACAATGCCAAAAAAAATACAATAAAAACCAACCAAAGAAACAAAAAAAACCCCAGTGTTGGCTCTACTTGTTGGGGCATTTACCATTACAGTTAATAAACAGAAAGAGGTTTGAATCAACAGTGTATCAATATAATCATCAGTGCTGCTTGCATGCAACAAGCAAGTAGTAAATCCTGACAGACCTTGTATTATATCTCTCAGTCCTATCTAATGTAATCGTTAGTAAGCAATTTTTTACACCTTCTGAAACAAAATGACGTTTACCCAATACTACTGTGTTTACCAAGTGAAATTAATTACAGCAGAGGGCAGATTTCCTGTCTTTTCAATTATTACTGAAATTCAAATGGAGACAGATTGCATTGGTTTGTGTAACCGTGTGGCGCTCTGGCTTCAGATAAGACATGGGTATAATCCTGGTGTATTTATCAGCCCCTGTTTATGGCTAGATCTCTGCCATGAGCCAAAGATTTATCACTTAATTAAAACTGGGGCAACCCCAGGTTGTCAAGCAGGAAGAAAGGAATAGAATTCTATTGCTCACCAGTCTAGTGAAAAAGTGCACGGCATGGCTCAGATTGCGGCCTCTAAAATCTAATCTGATCCCATGCAAATAAAAGATCATAGGGTGGCAGTTTGCAGGGGGGGGCATGGAGAGAAAGGTTGTGGCTTTTTTTATTAAGTCTTTATTAATGAAAACCCATGTCAGATATCAAGATCCACCCACTCACACAAACAGTGTTATCTTGTTGCCTCATGCTACATGGCCATGAGCAATGGTCTTGCATCAGTAATAAGGACACAGAACAGAGAGCCTGTGGAATTATTTTAAACCCCAAGGGGAAGCAGGATTATCACAAGAACCTGCAGAGCTGTCCCATCACTTCTAATTTCTTCCTAAGAAGCCCTTCTATGACACACTGTACCCCAAAGCAACACCCTGGCACCCCCATATTGACCATGGTGATATGATTATCATATGCTTTGTACAAAGTCTGCCTTGCGAGGTATCATTTTAAGAGTCTGGATCTGTTGAATATTAATATCCAGTTGGAGTGGATGTGCTATCATTGCATGTGGAGTTTTAAAGTTTTGCTATGTGTGTGTTTCTAAAATATGTTGTAAGGTTGGGAACACCTACAAGCAGCCTTTCAGGTACAACAATGACAGGTTTCAGAGTAGCTGCCATGTTCGTCTGTATTCGCAAAAAGAAAAGGAGTACTTGTGGCACCTTAGAGACTAACAAATTTATTGGAGCATAAGCTTTCATGAGCTACAGCTCACTTCATCGGATGCATTTGGTGGAACTTTTTTTTCCACCAAATGCATCCGATGAAGTGAGCTGTAGCTCACAAAAGCTTATGCTCTAATAAATTTGTTAGTCTCTAAGGTGCCACAAGTACTCCTTTTCTTTTAGGTACAACAATGGAGCAGCCAGACATGGATGATGGCCCATTAGGGAGAATACACATTCACAAGGACTACCCCCAGGAACTGTATGCAATGGAGACCTCTCAGAGGGAACATGTGGACAATGGACACTGCTTGACTCGGGTCATAGCAAAAGATCTTTCCAACAAGCTGGAAGAACCTATAAGTGAGGGGAAGTGACATCATCATTTGGCCTCACTCCCCCCACAACGCAACACCTGGAAACACATCTGGAGGACAAAGAGTGAACTGGGGAGATGGTGCCAGGCTGGAAAGGAGGATCCCAGCCTGTGTATGAAGGAATGATACCAGCATTGCTTGATTCACATCCTGTCTCGTTTATAGAACTCAGATTTCAGAGTAGCAGCCGTGTTAGTCTGTATTCACAAAAAGAAAAGGAGTACTTGTAAGGTGCCACAAGTAGAACTCAGATTGTGACTTTACTTTTATTTCTTGGGTAATCAACTTTGATCCATATGCTTACTACTTACAATCACTTAAAAACTTCTTTTCTGTAGTTAAGCAATCTATTTATATTTTACCTAAAACAGTGTGTTTTGCTTGAACTGCTGGGGGAATCTGCTCAGGAACCAAACCTGTTGCATGACCTTTCCACATTGAGGGAGGGGTGGACTGGGTAATAAACGCCCACTGGTCAGACTTCTGACCAGGGCAAGACGGTACAGCTCTGGGTTCCTGAGCTGGGGGGAATTGGCTGGAGTCTCTCTATTGTTGGTTCATGAGTGGCTGATGAAAGCATTCATGTAACTCAGCTGGGTGAATCCCTGCCTATGTAAGTGCAGGACCTGGAGAAGTTTGCAGCTTGGCACAGCATCACAGTGTGAGAGGGAGCCAAGGCTGGCAAGCCAGAGAGTTCAGTGGTACCCCAGTTCCAGGTTGCACCCCAGAGAACCCGTCACACCTTTCCTTCCTTTAACTAGGTTGATGACAATGAGTCCAAGCCACAGAAATGCAGGTCTGGATTTCAACCATCCCAGAGTTTCATGGGTATTTGGATCAGCTCCATCTCGTATACTAAAACCAAACAATTCTCTATGATATCCAGGCTCTCCCCAGACTTGTGGGGCATTCAGTGTGAAAGCTCACTGCAAGGTCCTCCTGTAGCCTTGATAGAAAACCTGAGTCAACTCTCTGTGCCCCCATGTTCTTAGTCAATTTAATGCTAAAGAAAGGTGCTAACTTGACAGCCCGAGGCACTGAACTCCACAGGGTATCACATGTACCTCTCTGAGCCTGATCCACAGAGAACGCCCATCTTTCAACGTGTCGGTCTAACACACCCTTAACCTGGAGTCCCAAACTTCACCCTCAATAACTTCAATATTGCTTCCCCACCGGGGCAGTGGGAGACGTGCACCAGCCGGGATAAATCTGAGCAGCTGGCATTAGTTTAGGGAGGATCAGAGACGTAGTCTGAGCCCCAGGTGTATGTTAAAAAAGGAAAGCCACCCTCCCCCTGCAAAAACCCCATTAGAATGATATGATTTTGTACAATGCTGGCCTCGTGTGAATAATATTGAATCTTTATGCAGAAAACACTCGAATGCTGATCTTACCTTCACAGAAAGTGGCTGCGCCTAAAAACCACAAAACAGGGAGTTTGAAGGTGGAGAGAAACATGTGTCCACAGATCTGGCAGCAAAGGAGGGAATGATTAGCTGGAAATAGCCACTGATTTAATGTCTCATCTGAAGCAGCAGCTGTGCATGGTAATAGTATTAAATGGCTATTTTCTCCCTTTAAAAAGGTGGAAATAATGGATGGTTTAGTTGCTCAGCGCACAGCAGGGAACTAAACACATATGGGGCCAAATTCTGATCCCACTGGAACCAATGGGAGTCTTGTCATTCAGATTTATAATCTAAGATTGATATTCCTTGATGTGCCTCCAGGAGATGGAGTGGCCCATGGTGTTGTAGGCCAAAGGTGGATATTCTGTGTGCCGGGGAATTCAGGGCTGCTTCAGGGTCTGCATTACATCATGCCTCTTAGTGGGTCATTGGCAGCAGGAACTGAACCCAGGACCTGTGAACCTGAATGCGTGAGCTTTTAGTGCCTGAGTGGAAACAGCCTGGACCTTTAGCTGCAGCTATTACAAGCGGATCAGCCACAACCACCACTAGAAGGGGACAGAGCATCCCGATGGGTGGGTTACATCTGCTCTAATTTACAGCAGCAGCTCATGGGCTGCCATGGGCCAACCTAGAGTCACCCATGGTGCTGCGTGCGATAGACCCACTCTCCCAACTCTGGAATGCATCCGATGAAGTGAGCTGTAGCTCACGAAAGCTTATGCTCTAATAAATTTGTTAGTCTCTAAGGTGCCACAAGTACTCCTTTTCTTTTTGCGAATACAGACTAACACGGCTGCTACTCTGAAATCTCCCAACTCTGACTCTGGCACACACCCTGTGGCAGAGGTTAAGGAGGGACCAGGGTAGATTTGCCTAAGGGAGCCCAAGACAGTATGTGACATGGGGCAGCCTCCTTCAATCCCTTGCAGGCTGTCTGCAGCCCTTTTACACCATTGCAGCGTGTAGGGGAGGGTTATGTAACAACATGAGAACACTCTGATACCCAGTTACTGACGCGCCTGCTGAAAATGGATTTTCAAGGCCTTTTGTTGTGACTGCCGGATATTACACAAATTCCATTCTGTTTACTCATCAAACGCTTCATTCATGCTCAGTGTTTGTGTGGTGGATGGCTGCCTTGTACATTTCGGTCATTCACAGACATTATGTGCCTCCTCCCCCCTGGCTCTGGCAGTTTCACTAAGGGTCACATCCTGGGCAGGCAGTCTTTGTGTTTCACCGCTAAATAAAGCAGCCTTAGTCAATCGCACAGTGGGAATATACCGAGGTGAGCTATAGTGCTTAATGCCTTCTGCCACAAAGTGCAAGGTGATCTGGTAGAAAGGCAATAGGTGAAATTAACTAACCCCACAGTGCATTGCACCTGGAGACTCACTGATGCTCAGAGCTGTGAGGAGGCCACCAGGGGGCACTGTGCAGAGGAGAAGGACAGGGCGATGCCGATTGAGAGATAAGGCCAGCTTGCAATTCTTGACAGCAACAAACCTGGAAACCAACCTTCCTATCACAAGCTCCTTCTCCATGCTTCTGGCAGCAAACTCCTGCAGCAGAGACCAGGGCTGCAGAAGAGCTGGTCTGGAACCCAGAGTGGCTCCAGGTGTAGAGACCAACTGGTGGGGAATGGGAAATGCTTCCTGCTGAAGAGGTTTCTTTGAATGTTCACTGATGGGAGCAGCATGGGGAAGGGCTAGGATGGCCTTATACTGAATAAGAGAGATGACTGTCTTCTGGATTGGGGTTGTCCTTGATAATGAGAGGAGAATACTCATCTTGAGTAACTACTGTTTCCTCATCCTGTGTTTATATTTTTACACCAGCGGTGTAATGCTAGGTTGACTTACATTATTCACCCACTTGAGGTCTCTGCGTGCTGCTTGGAGTTTCAGGCAGGGTGTGAGCCCTGGTAACCAAGGGACACAAAGCTGGAAGTTGAGCTGGGTTGAAGCCTGTTTGTGTCTTCTCTTGTAGAAGTTTTCTTTCAAACCTGCCTCTTATTTAAGAAGGACCGTGATTCCATCTAGCACAGAACACAGTGGGTAGCTGTTAAATCAGGGAGCCTTCTTTTGGCAGCCAGTTGCTCACAGCCCAACATTAAATGTTGTATTGTGGTGTCTTATTCATGCAAATGTGTGCACGGGGGCGTGAATTTAATACATCAAATTATAAACAAACGGAAATATTGTTTTAGAGAAAGGGGGCTGCATGCCCTCATGCACATCAGTATGTATGATACTGCAATTACTCCTGCCCCAGAGCCACTCTGATTATAAGCGCTGGGTTTTGTTTAATCTCTTAGCTTCCCTTATGAGCATGTGCGTATTGCTTAGCCATTATTTGGGTAATTTTGCAAAGTGATCGGGGACATTTGCACAAAGAGTTTACATTGCAAATGACTGACGGAGATGATCCAATTTCCGACATTCACATATCCCTCTGCTGCATAAATTGGAGCCAAGTACTTTTTCCTTGCAGGGGAAATGAGCTTTGACGAATTATGATGAGACGAACATCACGTTATTTAGAAGAAGAAAAAAATAGAAAAAGAAACCACTCCATGGATTTGCATTGCTGCTGCTTTTTTCTTCCCCTGCCCCGGGCTGCATATTTCTTCCACCGAAATTATCACAGCAGCCTGCTGGTTATTTTATTCTTCAGAAAAAAGAGGCTCTGGGTGATTAATTGCATTGTTTAAATGGATTGCTGATTCTCTCAGGAGGCACGGCATGAAAATATTTACAAACTGTGTCAGGGTCACTGTGGAGTCTTGTCTCTGCATGTTTTAGATGCTGGGGAAAGGTTCTGAGTAAAACCTGGGCAAGACCTTCTGGATGGAGGGCAAAAAGGATTTTATACCCACTTTGTGCCTTCTGGAGTCCGGACTGCTCCTGGGCCCCCCGATATAACCTTAGTAGCCCAAAGGCTGAGTAAGAGTGTTGCCCCTACTCCTCTACCCACCAGCCCCTGGCACAACTGGGGCTTGTCCTGTGTAGGACAGTGGTAGGCTGCTGCCTGCACTGGAGAACTCCTCCCCCCAGCCAGATGTGGGTCTTTTTATAGCCCCCTTATGAAATCGGAGCGATGTCGAGTGGCCTGGCTGGGAGGCAGAAGGGGAAAATTGCACCTCTGGTGTGTTTGAGGCACAAGCCATTGCAAACCTGAAGGGATCTTCTCCGAGCATCTTCAGGCTTTCATGTTATGGCCCTCTCACTTTATGTGCCCAGATGTGCTAATCTCAGCAGGGGCAATGCTAAACAGTCTGTGCTAGCAAGCCAACAAAGTTCATTGCTTGGTCTTGCTGCAACTTCAGTATGCATCACTGAGGACTATCTGCTCCTCCACACAGAAATGCAGAGATCATTCTATTCGCTAAAGTTAATATTAATTGGCAGTAGGTCTACAGCATCAGTATGCTTGGGGTTTTATAACCTGCTTGTCTCCCAGTAATTAGTCCATATTTAGCCACTGTTGTCTGGCTAAAACTCAGGCCCTTGTGAACAATGAATCTTATATTCATAGAGCATCCTTCATCTAGATGGCCCTCAAAGTTCATTTCAAACTTCACTGGCTGATTGTGCAAACTAATTATATGGTACTAGAGTTCACTTTGCCAACAAAGACATGCAGCTACCTCTGGGCTAAAGCACAATAAGTGTATAAAGGTGAACAGCAAGACTAGTAAGAAGTCTAGGGTTGGAGACTTAGATGCATCCAAACTGCAGTGGGGATTTTAATATGCAGAATATAATTTGGGCTTGCTGAAAAATTTGCATTGAAACTGGTTTTCAGGGGAAAATTGGGTTTCAGTTTTTTGCAAGAAGCGTCTGGTTTCTGTGGAAAATAAAACCAAACTCCCCAAAACTGAAATATTTTGGCCAAAAACTGAGTGATGAAATGCCCCCTGGCCCCCGTCTCTGGTCACTACATAATCCCAATTTCCATTCTCAGAATGGATTTTAAATGGGGCGTAAACTTTATGCTGACTGGGGTGGGATTTTCTCCAGAGGTTGACTTGATTAGGGAGTCTGTAGCAGAGTCAGGACTCTGACCCAGAGTCCCTGACTCCCAGACCAGTGCCCTGTGCAGTAGAAAACCTTTTTTCTTTGTTTCCAAGCACATTTTCTAGCTGTCACCCCACCCCGTCCCTTTGATGCAATGATTTCTCATCCTGGTGAGTTATCCATTGGCTCTTGCAACACCTGATCCTTTTGTTTCCTACTGTCAGGGAGCTCTGCTGTCATTTTTGCAGCCTCATTGCTGCGAAGTCTGCAAGCAGGGGAGAGAGAACAACATCCAAGAAGAAACAGATAAAGGGGCCGGGAGCTCATTTACTTATACTGAGCAACTGCTCTGAACTTTTACTGGACTAGCCTGAGAGTGTCCTTGGAATCAGCCAGGCTGGTGCGAGCCAAAATACAAGGAGAAAGGGACCTGGATAATTGCGTGATACCATATCGCAAACCTTGAGGTCCTGATCTGCCATTACACCATACCAGTTGAATACAATGGACTTGAACCAGTATAAAACTGGAGGAATGCAGTGGTGAATGAGGACCTAATTTTCTTTGGTTTGACCTTTATAAAGGGCTAATATTAGAGCTGGTCAGAAAGTTGATTTTATATCCTGCAAAAAATGGAGAGTTCAAAAAACAAAGATTGTCCCAAATTGGGACGGAATGCCAAGATTTCAAAAACTTTTGTTAAACAAAATTCCAGAATTGTTCTCATGTTGGGTCAATCCATCCACTTTGTTTCAATTTTAGCCATTTGTAATTTAACTTCTTTTTTAATATAAAGGCAAGGTCTCAAAAAAAATCATTTTGAAAGAGAAATAAATCAAATCTTTGTTTCAAAACTGTCAAAATGTCCCACATCAACATTGTCATAATGGGTTTTCTTGATTTACACAAAAATACGATTTCGTTAAAATTGATATGATTTTGCAATAACAACAAACAACAACAAAATGTAGTTCCATCAAAATGGCATTTTCCAACAGAAAACTGTTTTGATGGCATTTGTTTGACCAGCTCTATCTATTACAGTCCTCTCTCATCGCTCCCAGTGGAATTATCTTAGGCGGCATCACACAGTGAAACTTGAAAATAATGAGCCATAATGATTGCTCCATAAGAACCAGGGAGTGTTCAGTGCTAAGATAACTGACCTCCATGACTTCTAGACCTCCTTATGCAAATCCACCCATTCCCCTGTTTCATTCGGCCTTTTTTATCATTAGTGTATCAAGACATGACACCAACATACGTCACCCAAACCAAATCAACCAGAAAAACAAGGGAAAGCTACTAATTATTGCTAAAACACCCCACATTGTGATGTCGGATAGCTATGCAACTGACCAGTGTCAATTGCACAGTCTGGCCACTTAGCCTGCACTTCAAGTCCTTGTTCTTCAATTAAATTCTCACCTGGATGATGTTATATATAACTCCTAGCTCAGGTCAAGATGCTTTGCCTGTATCTATATAAAAGCCTCTCTTGCCCTTCAGTCTGCTGTTTCTAGTCTTCAGTATTGTTCTGTCCTGGTTTTTCAAGAGAACCTTTACTTTTGCATATTCTTTTATGTTTCATTCTGATCAGCCTCCAGTTGTTTTATGGCCCTCGTAACCTCTTAAACATTGAAGCAGATCAGTCAATAATTCACATCCCTGCTGGAGAACAGAGGCTCAATACGGAGAAGAAATTGCACAGAAGTCAATTAAAAGGAAAAAGTAACAGATGGTTACGCAGGGATATGTGCTAACTCCACGGGTGAGGCGCAGAAGGACTGTAATGGCAGATGTACATGGGACCTGACAAAATTACATTGATTGAGTCACATCTTTCAAGGCAAAGGAAGAAGAAGCTCATCTTTTGTGATTTTCCCCTTTCTGGTGCGAGGGGAAAGTTGGCCTTAGCTACACATAGAAGAGGCATTTAAATAAAAATCAAGGCATTCTTACTGGTTTGTAACTGGTTTAGCTGGTGTCAGCAAATTTAAGCCAATTTTAGAGTCATAGAGTTGAAGGTCAGAAGTCACCAGCAGCTCAGCTAGTCTGACTTCCTGTATATCACAGGCCACAAACACCGCCGGGCACCCGCACCCTACATCCAACAGCTGAAATTAGACCAAAATATTACAGCCCGCAGGAGACCCGACTCTTGTGTCCCATAGGCAGAGACTAGGAGGGATCAAGGTACACCAGTGCCCAAGGCACGTGTAATGGTAGGGAAATGATTATATACCCAGATAAGCCTGGCAAGTGACCCCAGCCTCACACTGCAGAGGAAGCTGAACCCCTGCCCAGGGTCACTGCCAATCTGACCGGGGGGGAAATTCCTTCCGGACCCCACATGTGGTGATCAGTTAGACCCTGGGCATGTGAGCAACAAACAGCCACCCAAACACCTGGGAGAGAGAACGCTTGGTGCCACATCAGAGCCCTGACCCTCCCCATCCATTGTCCCCGCTCCAACTGTGGCCATCTCTGATGAGTCAGAGGAAGGAGCTAAAACCCCAGAACACACTGGGGGAAGGGGGAATCCCTTCCTGAGCCCTGCAGCTGGCCAGCAGAAACCCTGAAGCATGAGCTTTTAATGCATCAGGTGCAACGTCAGTGTTTATACCAGGCCTAAGATACTGCATGTGAGGGATTTTCTCCGATGACTGGCCCGGTTTTCCCTCTATAAAGCACTGGGACACAGGGGAGCCCATCAAAACTTTCCTGATCTCATCCCAGATGAGCTTGAAAATAGCTGAAGTAGGTGAACAACAGCGCCTCTAGTCCCCATGTGATGGGTCAAAGTCTCCCCCATTGCTTAAAAAAAAAATATTTCACCGTGCTGACGCCATGTATAGAAAAATGTGAGCTACCCCCTACTCTCGAGCTGTTCTGGATGGCACCATTGGGTCTGTCAGGCTAAGCACATCGGGTAAAATTACCCCCTATGCAAAGGGCCAGCATGAGGTCTCTGCATAAGGAGGCAATGTTGCCTAGAGGAGACAGCACTGGACTGGGACTCAGGAGACCTGCACTCTATTTCTGGCTCTGCCACTGGCCTGCTGGGTGACCTTGGCCAATCACTTCACCTCTCGGTGCCTTAGTTTCCCCATCTGAAGAATGGGGATAATGATGTTGGCCTCCTTTGTGAAGTGCTTTGGGGTCTATTGACAAAAAGTGCTATATAATTGTTACGAAGTACTCTGCCGGCAATGCTTACTCACATGGGCCTACATGGAAGCTTTGCCTGAGTAGTAACGAGCACTTTGTTAGTGCTTTTCACCCATACATCTCAAAGTGCTTTACAAAGACAGAGGCAATCATCCCCGATTTCTATGTGGGAAAACTGAGGCACAGAAAGAGTAAGGGGGTTTGTCCAAGGTCATACAGAGAATCCACAGCAGAAGTAGGAATACAAGCCAGATCTCCTGATTCCCAGCCTGGGGCTTTATCCCCCAGACCACGCTGCCTTTCTGATTGAAAACCATTTAAGGATTTCAGGGCTTGACCCTTCTGGAATCATTCTGGATAAAGCCCTTAGCAACATTTGGAAGATAAAGGTTCTGTATTTGAAAAATGTCTGTAGATTAGAAAGTCAGATGTGGAAATGTCTATATTTGCACAGACCCGGGTGCTCAATGATTATTTGCTGGTGCAGAATGATACCTACAGAAATGTGATATCTGTATCCTTCCAGGGCATTGTAGGGGACAAAACTGCTCCTAGTGCAACTTAGAGCCATCCAGAGGCTGCTCTAAGTTATGACAGCCTGCCCCAGTGCTATATGTCCTGCCTCGAGCTTGTAAAAGGGGACCACTCCCCACCAGGGCTGCCTATGTGTCAGGCAGGGGGTGCAGCAGGTGGTCGCCCCTTTTCGGTTATCATCCTACTTCCCCCAGGCTCCAGGGCTTTCACCTTAGTATGGGGACGTTGGCAGTCTGGATCCTTGAACAGTCAGGATATTCCCCAGCTGGACCCTTCACCAAGGTAAAGGCTTCTGTTGATATCCAGTCTTCTGGGAGTGGGTAAGAGATCCCAGGCCCACCCTCTCCACCAGGCTCTGATCCAGGGCCTGATGGTGGACATCTATGTTCCACACCTTGGGTTGCTATGCAGCTACTCCTTCCCCACCCCGCCTGGACCACGGGCTACCCCCATTTCCCTTCTCCCCATGGCGTAAATTACAGAATGGGAAACAAAGTCTCTGAACTTCCCAGTCAGCCACCAGTCTCTCTGTTGTAGATCCGCTCGCATCTGGTTTTCCAGGTCTCAGGACATGAGAGCTCCTGGGCAGTGTGTCCCCAGAGCTCAAAGCAGAGGTCTTCTCCCTTCCACCACCTGCCCCTGGCCCCATCCCTTCTGCTCGAGACCCCTCTTCTCCTCTGCCCCTCCCCTCCCAAGCCCCCCACTGTGGCTGGAGGAAACTCCACCCCAGCCATCCTGCATCCTAGCCCACCCACCGGCCCAAGTCCTGGCCTGCTCTGCCCCAGCCCTGGGTTGCCCCAGCTGGTCCAGCCCAGCCCCGGGCTGCCCCGGCCCCAGGCTGGCCAACCCCAGCCCCTGGTTGGCCAGGTGGCCTCAGCCCCAGGTAGCTTGAACGCTGGCCCCAGCCATCCTGAGTCCCGGACCGCCATCCGGCCTGCCCTAGCCCGAGTTCCCACCCACTTCGTGGGAGAGAATGAGCAAAGGCATGAAGAGGAGCAGTCTGGGCTGCGGCTATGGAGGAAGAGCGGGATGCAGGAGGGGGCTTTGGGGCAGAGCATAGGCAGTGCCACACCTGGCTGTTTGGAGAGGCTCAGCCTTCCATGTCCTGCAATACCGACTGCCCATGCCCCTTGATATTGCCAGAGTCGCATGTAAGGACTACCATAGGACTGGGAATTAGGTCTCTCGTTTCCAAAGGGATCTCTGTTTATGAGCCACTTTCATTATATGCCGATGAAAAAAATACGGCCCTCCTGCCCCCTGCAGTCGCATGCCTCCCTGGAGCCAGCAGGACTGTGATGAGAACAGAAAACCTGTAAATTAAAACAGCGTCCCTGCAGACTGGAGCCAGCGTTTTGCCGTGGCAACACAAAATCAAATTAGAAAATGAGGAGGACCAAACTTTGGTGGCAGCTGGAGAACCCTTCAAAAACCCAGCCACTTACTGGGGCCTGCTGGACATGCACCGGTCCGTGTGCAAAATGTCAAGCAGTGTGCCCAGCGTGATTATCGGGATGTTATTAACGGCCCTGCTTTCACTGCCCAGCTCGGAGTACTACAAGCTCCATGCGTGGAAATTGCTTCAACTCCTTAGCTCGTGTTTGAGGGTAGAGTTTTGTCTCCTATTAAAAGGCTGCTCCCCTAGGAGGCAATCACCGAAGTATGAGGAGATGAACCTTTCTACAGCCTAAAAATCCACATCGCCGCTCACTTATTCCCCTTGCTCAATAGCAATCAATTCCAGGACATGAAGGAATATGGAAATAAGACTGTTAAATGGCCACTGTTCTGCATATGTTACGCAAAGGACCATGCCACCCACTCACTCCTGGAAAGAAAGCTGAGATGCCCTGCGCCCCTAGTCCACTAGCTAGTCCTCCCAGCCACAGAGGGAGTATGTATCCCAGCACCATCTCCCTCCACCCCCTGGCTTATATGAAGGGTGAAGATTTCAGCCCCTTCTGCAGCATTACCCCATTCCCTGTCCAGGGGTCCCTGGAGCCCAGAAGTAACAGCTGCAGGGCAAACACCTTCCAACAGGGGCAGATTTTCAACAGCACAACCTACCCGTGGAGCTCTTCTGAAAATCTGGCCAGTTATATCTGTACCTACATCAGAGCCGAGGTTTTCCGAACATCTGCCCTGGGTGTGCATAAATGCAGATAGCTGCCAAGCTTAAAACACACTGCAAACAACTGGAGACAGAGACAAAAACACACTATCAAGCAACACCATCACAAAGTAGTAGCAGAAGGTGCAATTGACACATCTGGGCACCATGCAAGCTTGGGGAGGGACCCATAAAGCAATCCTCAGGCCTTGTCTGCCCCACCAGCAGCACTGGCTTCCCTGCCAGCCACTGCTTTGGAACCTTCTTCAGGAGATTCAATGAGCAGAGGGGGACACCACTGAAAACACTGCATGAGCTCAGTAGCCTTGGTGATGGATGATGGCTGCCCCCCACCCCACCTTCCTGAGCTGCAGAGCCCCCACCTGCACATACTTAGCGTGCATGAGAGAAGGGGTGCATCCTTCAGAACAGTCAGCTCCCCTGGCTGTTGCTCCTCTTCAAGCACGGGAAGCAGGGGAAAGGATCTGGGCCATAAAAAGGACCATCCAGTGTCCTCTCCCAGCAACGGTTGTCAAGTCAATGCCATCCCTGGAGCCTGGCAAAAGAACTTGGAGCGTGTGATTAGTGCAGGGCTGAAGCTATAGTGGTGGGAGAGGAAGGATGGTTCAGTGGTTAGGAGGTTAGCTTGGGACTTGGGTGACCAGGATTCAAATGTCCTGCCCTACCACAGATTTCTTGTGTGACCTTGGGCAGGCCACTTAGCTGCTCTGTGCCTCAGTTTCCCTTCGATTACATTACAGGGGAGTGGTGAGGATAAATACATCGAAGACTCACATTCTGTGGTGATAGGGGGCCATATAAGTTCCTTAGGGAGGTTTGTTTGAATGCCCCTTGTGTCCAATATACCTCTTCACACTATGTGTATTTTCAACAATCCTTTGATCAGTAGCAGTCTGGGGCCCTGAATAGGTTTCCAGGCAGGCTTCCAGCCACAGCAATTAGGCTAGAATTACCACTGCAATTAGATAAACTCGCACCTGTTCGCGTGGGTGTGAGAATGCATCTGGAGAGGGGGGAGCGCAGGGCTGGGAATGCAGGCAGTCTGCTAGATGTGCTGGAAATGTGCCGTACAACTGGGATGCCCCATGGTACATGGTAGACTCTGCAGTGCTTGGCTCAGAGCGTGGTCCTTTAAATCCTGTTTTAAAACCCAGCTATAAAGACGTATGAAGAGCCCCGTCCAAAGCCCACTGAAGTCAATGGAAAGATTCCCAGTAAGCTCTAGATCTGGCTTTTCTTTCTCAGGTAAAGAACAACTCAGTTTGCCGCTCCAGATTAAATCAATCTCATCAGGAGGGAAGAAAGATGGTCTGGGAGCTAACGTACAGGCGGAGAAGATTCCCAGCTAAACTGCAAAGAGCTTTGCCTGCAGGCAAATGACTTAAGCAAAAATTGTCAAGCTTGCGTATGTCACGTACACACAGGGGGCGTGCACAATCACTGCCCCCACCCCCACACACAATAATCAGCAGGGACACAGAACTCCTTTGGCTCCTGAGTGGGGACAACGAGCTCTTCTGGCCCCTGGGCCATGGGGGAGGGCGGGGTACAGAATGTGACCCTCCAAAAGCATCAAATTGTTCTTGCTGCTCACACCCCTGCGTGCACAGCTCCCGTTGAAGGCAGTGGAGTTACTCTGAATGTTCACTGGTATAACCGATGGCAAAGTTTGTCTGGTATAATATTAAAGATGGGCTTGAACCAAAAATCCAGATCCAGCCTTTTCTGCCTGAATGTGATTCTGCACACTCCGAAAGCTTGAATGAGAGCAGGACCAGGCCCTTAGACCAATTCAGACTCTAAATCCAGTTCAGCAAAGGGCAGCTGGCCTCTAATTCTTCTGCGATAGGCTGAACCAAACCCCCATAGCTGACCACCTCCAAGCTTTAGGTGGGCGAGGGGGAAAGGGAGTATGGCCTTGTGGGTGCTTGGGGGAAGGGACTATCCTTTAATAAGGGCTTGCCTAGAGGAATAGCTAGCAGCATCCTTATCTATAAAGATACTTAATGGCAGCAAGGTGACATGTAAATCTACAGTGCTCCAGCCTGTCACACACTAGCAGACCATGTGGACTGGGCTAACGGGCACTAGAAGCTCCCCATGTGCACCTTTAGCTACTCCCCTTTGGAGCAGGAGTAGGTCAGCATGCAATCACCGTGTCCCCATGGCTAGGCTAGCGTGCAGGAGATATACACCCCGGCTTGCCATGCATTAAACGTTCACCAGGACAAGCCCAACCTGCTTAGATAGTCCCCATCAGAGTAAGGGCCCTGCTTTCATTTGAGGCCTCTAGGCACAACTGGAATATAACAGTTAATCTCTCACATGGTATCTCAAGAAACCCCCATCTGGTCTTTCTTGGATAGACATTTTCTCACTGGGTGGTTCAAATTGGGATAAAATGACTTAATACCCATATTACTGGAGTGGGGAGTGGCCTCATTCCAAGATTTCCCTAATCAGTGCAACCCCCTCACCCAACTATCACAGAAGACGGTGGAGTGCAGAGACGTGGCCTTTAATCCATTTCTCTCGCACCCCCCTGCCTGTGTAACCCACACGCCTCCTGGTGCTCCATCCCATCTAGTGGCACCGAGACCACGTATCGATGAATGAATCTGTTACAGCCTTAGCTAGGAGCCACGCGGCTTTTAGTGCATGCGTTAGAGGCTCATGCACTAAGCTCCACAAGTCTCAGGTTCGATCCTGCCTGCTGACAACAGGAGTCTGTTGGTGTTACACCTGTACTAAGAAAAGAAAAACGAATTATGGAGTGCCGTCTTTCTCCCTCCACTTTCAACAACCTGTTTGAGCAGCCAATCCATTGCAGCAGGGTGGTTATGAAACCACCGTATAGATACCACGGCAACACACACTGAGAGTGCAAATACCCTTGATGTTACTGCTTCATGCTCTGGAAGGGAACTCTTAGCACGTTGGAACTATTCCTTTATGGCAGCCCATTGCCATTAGTTTCCTCCTCCCTGTGATTTAAACTTCCGGTGTGACCAGGAGCTCTCATGGACTGACTAGTCTACTGACCAGCACATTTACAGGCCTTGATGTCTGACCATGAAACATGTGTCTGCATCTCTCCTTACATCCACTTGTAACTAATAGCTACCATCTGGACTCAAGGGGCCAGTGCTAGCTGCAAATTCCAAGTGATTTAGGTCCAATTTATCTGTATGATTAGAAACCAGATTTCTACATTAGTGCAACCCTAGTGGTATAATCCCACTGAAGCCAATGTTTCGAAGAGCAGAATTGGGCCTTATCTCTGCATTTCTAGCCCACCATATGTAGTGTTGCCATGCTGAATGCTGGAACTGTACTAAAAGTGAAGTTTAATCTAATCTAATGTATCTGTAGAGCACTCATCACCACAGATACTACAGGGAAGCTTAGGTTTTAAATGCTGGGATCATTAGCTCTTGTAGAATGAACGTTTCTGGGAGCAGAAGGCAGAACACGCTCAATAGAGGATCCATTCCTGCAGAATCTGCAACATTCTGAAACACCCTTAAGTCTGAATGTGACCATGTTTGGAGAAAGTGGCAGGACAGATCTTTTAATCTATGTCTCCCCACTAATTTTTGAGCTATGAAACCCTGGTGACTTTATTTGCCTTTCAAGGCTGTCTCCATTTTCCAAACAGGGAAAGGGTTGTGTTTATTTTTCTGATCTGGAATGCTACGGCCTCCAGTGAAATCATAGAAAACATGCCCAGATCCTATGGCAATGGGACTCTTGGAGACGCATGTAATAAATAGGACACATCTCCACATAGATACTTTTTCCCCTACAGCAGAAATGCCAAAAGTGTATGTTAGAGAGACAAGGTGGGTGAGATTGTATCTTTCATTGGACCAACTTCAGTTATACAGAGCTGCCTCTTTCACCAAGTGAAGTTGGTCTAATAAAATATATGACCTCACCCCCCTGGTTTCTCTAATATCCTGGGACCAACATGGCTACAACACTACAACCAAAAGGGTAGGTTTTAAAAAGGCCCAGAGGAGAGAGAATTTCAAGTATGGGCCAGATGGACATCTCAGAATGGTTGCTTCTTCACCCAGTGCTGGAGGCCTTTCTGGAAGAGATGCTTTAGTCAGAAACAAGTTATTGGGCTCAGAACAAGGGTAACTGGGGAAAATGTAATGGCCTGACAGGAGGTCAGACTAGATGATCTTATGATCCCTTCTGGCCTTAAGCGCTATGAAAAGTGCTAAATCTTGAAAGTCCTAGCAAGACCTGAGGGATGGGATGTTAGATAGGGTGGGATCTGAGTTACCCAGGAAAGAATTTTCTGTAGTATCTGGCTGGTGAATCTTGCCCATATGCTCAGGGTTTAGCTGATCGCCATATTTGGGGTCGGGAAGGAATTTTCCTCCATGGCAGATTGGAAGAGGCCCTGCGGGTTTTTCGCCTTCCTCTGTAGCATGGGGCACGGGTCACTTGCTGGAGGATTCTCTGCTCCATGAAGTCTTTAAACCACGATTTGAGGACTTCAATAGCTCAGACATTGGTGAGACATAGGTTTTTCGCAGGAGTGAGTGGGTGAAATTCTGTGGCCTGCGTTGTGCAGACTAGATGATCATAATGGTCCCTTCTGACCTTAGTATCTATGAATCTATGAATGATCTGGGGCATGGCCAATGTACATATAATGATGCTCTCAGGAGTAATAAGTTCTAATGGGTCAAACAGGAAGGAAGTCATGTTCATGGAAGGACAATGCCAGGTTCAATAATTCAGAGAAGAAAACTGACATTTTGGCACCAGGATCTACTGTAGATTTAAGGTTGTAAGAACCAGAATATAAATGTGCAGGGAAGGAGGGAGAGCGGAGCATTGAATCACTCGCTATCCTGCTCACTCCACTAGATTGTGTTCACTTGGATCGGAAAAGGAGCGGAGTGTAGTGGTTAGGGAAGGGGACTGCATGTCAGGGCTTCTGGGTGCTATTCCTGAGTGTGATGCTTTAAAACCAGAATGGACAAAGTAGCGGAAAATACACGTCTAGGGAACAATTCTGCACTGAGGTGGGAGATAGGTGGGAGAGATGTAGCCTAACTTCTCTCCGATTCTGTATCTGGATTACAGAATTAATACAGATTATGTTAAAATGTGGATTTCTTCATTTGTTTATTACGGGATTGAAATCCTTCCCTTTCACTCCTAACAATGAGCCAGATCGTTAGCTGGTATAAATTGGCAAGCTCCATTAAAGTCAGTGGAGCTGCACTGATTTATACCACTTGAGGATTTGGCCCATTAAGGCTTTGAACAATACGACTTCTTCGACACCAAAGAAGGACAAAGGCAGCAGTTAGATCATTTAGAGAGAGGATGCTCCAAGTTGTATGAATGGATCTGCTGTTGGGAATGTCCTGTCTTCTGCTCCCAGGAGATTTCCCACCGCTGCAGCTGATCATCCTAGCACCTCAGTATTATTTTAGACTGGATTGCACTCTACTGGCTATTTCTAACTGTGCAATGAATAGATCTTTTAACCCAACCCATGCTGAATTGAAGGGAAATAGCATTTTTAATAAACCCTTTGTTCTCTTTGACTGGAGGCTCCTAGCATTTCCCTCTAGCGGACAATTTTAAAAAAATGGTATTTGCACACCCAGTGTTCTCTACAGGTGGTTAAATCAGTGAAGTCTCAGCATGGAACTTTGTAGCTAGCATGAGAATACACGTGGTTGTGGAGAGAGATCTGGAAATGTCCTCAGAACAATGTCCCACATCCATATGCATCTGGACATCTGGATTTAAACTTTATATTCAGGCCAATAGGCACTCTTGAAAAATGTTACCTAAGTGGCCTAGGAGCCGACATCCTATTTGCAAAACAGGACTTATGGCTAGATCTTTAAATGGGTTTAGGTATTGCTCTAAGCTTCCCTTGGTCTGAGTAGGCTGCAGTCCAGACTTTTCCCTTGGCTTCTCTGGCATCTTCCTAGGCAACGACTCTCCCTCTGTTGCCCCTTTACAGAAATGGGGGCCTCATGGCCCAACTGGGGCCCTAGACCCCCAGGACTAGTGCTGATGCCTCAGACTCCCCCATAGCTTAAGAACACGCTCTCCCAGACCTCCTGCCATGTGGGCACTCTGGGTTTACAGTTTAGCTCTTTGGGGGCTCGTGTTAGTGAAGCCAACAGGCAAATGGATAGGCTGAACACAGGAGTCTAAAACACAATTGCTCTTTACTTAGCTAGCACAGGAGATACACAGATTTAAAATGCATAATAAACACACCTATATGCATTTCCCTGCCTCAGTTTCCTCCCCACTTTGGGGAGTTCATTGGGCAGAATCCTTTATAGAGTCCAGCATGCCCTTCTCCTGCACAAGGTTTTTCTTCAGAATCGTGGAGTCTCCTGCTGCCTCTCTGTCTTCTCCAAGAGATCTTGCTTCCTTTACCATGGCTGAACCCACAGTTAAACAAAAGTATGCCTCTCCTTCCTTCTCCTGTTTGTCTCCGAGTCCCTCCAGTTTGTAAATCCTCCCAGCAACACCCAGTTCCATTGTTGTCTGCATCTGGGGAAATCCCACTGAGCTAAACCCCAGCCCATTGCAGACAGACTTGGTCCGACTGGTTTCCCGTAGGCTTCAGCCATCCCTTTGTCCCAGCATGCTCCCCCTTCAATGGAAGCCATTCAGATGACTCCCCTTTGTCAGCCCGGTGTCGCCACCCCTTTGGAATTTCAGGCCAACGTTGAGGTAAAAAGAGAGAAGGCATCCAGCCTCACAGCCAAAATGGAATCTGCAGCTTGATAAAGGTACATACAGAGATTCCCCAATACCCAGCAGAATTCATAAGCTGTGGACAGGCAGACTCCCCCAAATCGTCCCAGTCTTCATCCTTACATTTGCCACTAGCTGCAGAATGTATGGCCTGCCTCTACACAGCCACCGCCTAATCTAATAAATCTGACTGATTACATTTAGAGAGTTGTTAAACAGAGTACCTGCAAGCCATCCTACCATGTTCACCCTTTAAAGGAAAAGCCACTGTTGCTATTGTGAGTTAATTATAGGCAACAGTATGGATCTTTCCTAACAGGGTGGAACTTTGCTTTCTTTGGCTGTTGTCGATTAGAATGAAAGCAATTTGATGAACGTGCAATAGAGTCGTTTTCATTTAGTAAAGGCTATTACCAGGGAAAGTCCCAGGAAACTGCTAAGTTCAAACGTGAATCCTGATTCGGGTGATAGATGGGTGCAGCGCTAGGGTTTTGTTTCAGGTCTATCCTTAGAGTGCCATAGATAATCACAGTGCTGTGCAAGATGAAAAGCAATACACTTGCCCCAAAGAGTCGTCTAAGGGCACAGATCTGTTCAATTGTGAACAGCGCAAACAAACCCAAGGCAGAGAGGGGTGGGGTGGGTATTTTAGCTTGAGTGAGTCACAAAAAAAGGTGGATCTTCAGTAGACCTTTGAAGGAGAGGGTGGGAGTTTGGTAAATATTATCTGGGAGTCTCATCCAAGTATACAGAAAAAAGAAAAGGAGTACTTGTGGCACCTTAGAGACTAACAAATTTATTAGAGCATAAGCTTTCGTGAGCTACAGCTCACGGCATCCGATGAAGTGAGCTGTAGCTCACGAAAGCTTATGCTCTAATAAATTTGTTAGTCTCTAAGGTGCCACAAGTACTCCTTTTCTTTTTGCGAATACAGACTAACACGGCTGCTACTCTGAAACCAAGTATACAGAGTGGCCTGAAATGAAGGCATGGGCAAAAGCAGCAATTGGAGATGCTTAGATAGGAAGAAGGGGGAGAACCAACATAGGCAGGAGGAGACATGGTGAAAAGCCTTGAAAGTTAGGCAAAGTAGCCAGAAGCCTGATGCAGAATGAGCGTGAAAGCCAAAAAGAGTAGAGAACTGGGTCAGTATGAGGAGTAAGATGGCCACCCAATCATGGGCTGAATGCAATTTCTGATATGAAGGGTTGGTGCTCGAAAGGAATACATGGAAGAGCTGCCTGAAACCCTACCCAGGCATGGGCTCAGGATGCAGCAGCACGGGACAGCAACCAGGTGGGGCAGGAAGTGGGTAAAGCAGATGGATGAGCACAAACTCATACCTAGAGAGTCAACGGAGAAGGTGGCGAAGTGTCTGTTAAAAGCCCAGATGAGGGGGAAGCCTTTTTGGAGGAACTTCCAAGTGAGAGCGTGTCCTATTGTCGGTGACCAACAGACAAACGTGCAGCCATGAGTGGACACCTGGCTCTGTATTTTACATAGGAAGTGGTGGACCATGAAGGCTTAAGACGAAGCACCGTTGGCCATGATGCTAGGAGTATGAGGTGACCTAGATTTAATGCAGTTCTGGAGCTTTACATTGAAGTACTTGGTTTTTTCCAAGGGTGGTATTTTCTTACTGGTCTCTAGAGGATGTTTCTCCACCCCACAAATCCACCACAAAATTTGGCCATCTCTACTCAAGAGTAGCCCTGTATTGGCATAGGGTCCCCACCCCCCCAATTAAGGAGTCAAGTGACTTAGCAGAGCTAGGAATGGAGGCCAAGACCGAGGCAGCAGGTGGTCCGCAGGTCAGGAATGAGATACGTTGGTAGAGCTGTGTCAGAAAGGAAGCTTAAATAGTGTTTAATACCCCACATGCATTGAGTGGGAGTTTTACATGCCTCATGTTCATAGACACCAAGTTCACCCGCCTACGCAGTCATGAGATGAACTGGTCAGACAACATGGATATAAGTGCCAGCAATATACAGATGACACACAGCTATACCTATCTTTCACCACCCATGGTCATACCACTAGTAGTGAGAGAGTCCAGTGCTTGGATGAGATCAGCTGATGGATGAAGAACAGCTGGTTGAAACTGAACCCAAGCAAGACCCAGGTGAGGCTGATGAGCAAAGGAAAGTTCATTGAAGAGTTTGCAGCCCCAGTGCAGCGTCTGCTAGTTAAAGGTGCACACCCACAGTTGGTCAGCACAGTCTGAAGTCCAGGAGTAATCCTGGACTCCTCACTGATGCAAAGCTCTCACAGGAACTGTGACTCACAGATGCTGCTATACCACTGTCAATTGACTAGGAGTCTCAGTCCCACCGTGGCGGACAATGACTTGGCCTCACTTATACACCCTTTAGCCCCCTACCTCCCATCTGGACTACAGCCATGAGATATACTCACTACCCAGCCATGAAACTATCAGTCCTTTGGAAACTCCAACTAGTACAGAACACTGCAGTGGTCTCCTCAGAAATATGGGCTACCATGAGCCTCTCAGACCTGTTTGTTGTTCATTTTGTCATAAACAGGATTATCTGAATGTCAAAGAGTCCAGAAAGACATTTGGGTCAGTTCTAGCAGTGAGCAGAGTTACTGGAAACTCTCACCCCCAACTTCACGCAACTAATTTGCCTTTCCCTAAGAATGCATGGGAATTTCCTCTCTGCTTTGAGATTGAACATGCAGTAAATTTCCTTTCCATGTAACTGTGCATGTGAAAAGTTTGACACGTTAGGTTTTACCATTCCCCAAAGAGAAAGGCACTTACAAACGCTAAGCTGGGTGCAGCTTACTTGACCGATTCGCTTTGCGCAGCAAATAGCTGTACGTTTTTGAGATGCTTTTTCCTGATTTCCAGGTGTTCAAAAGAAAAGGTCCCCATATAATAGATTATGGCTTTGAAGACACTGAGCCTCATGCAATCTATAGAACCAGTGGCTTAACTGGAAACTTGATTGAAGGCTATTAGAGGGTTTTAGTTGATGGGGGCTGTCAAGGTTCCTTCCCCACTCTGAACTCTAGGGTACAGATGTGGGGACCTGCATGAAAAAACCCTTAAGCTTATTTTTACCAGCTTAGGTTAAAACTTACCCAAGGTACAAACTATTTTACCTTTTGTCCCTTTATTGCTGCCACCACCAAGCATCTAACAAATATAACAGGGAAAGAGCCCATTTGGAAATGTCTTTCCCCCCAAAATCCCCCCAAGCCCTACACCCTCTTTCCTGGGGAAGGCTTGATAAAAATCCTCACCAATTTGCATAGGTGAACACAGACCCAAACCCTTGGATCTTAAGAACAATGAAAAAGCAATCAGGTTCTTAAAAGAAGAATTTTAATTGAAGTAAAAGAATCACCTCTGTAAAATCAGGATGGTAAATACCTTACAGGGTAATCAGATTCAAAACACAGAGAATCCCTCTAGGCAAAACCTTAAGTTACAAAAAGACACAAAAACAGGAATATCCATTCCATTCAGGACAACTTATTTATCAGCCATTTAAACAAAACAGAATCTAACGCATATCTAACTAGATTGCTTACTGACTTTCTACAGGAGTTCTGACCTGCATTCCTGCTCTGGTCCCAGCAAAAATAACACACACAGAACCCTTTGTTCCCCCCCTCCAGCTTTGAAAGTATCTTGTCTCCTCATCGGTCATTTTGGTCAGGTGCCAGCGAGGTTATCTTAGCTTCTTAACCTTTTACAGGTGAAAGGGTTTTTCCTCTGGCCAAGAGGGATTTAAAGGTGTTTATCCTTCCCTTTATATTTATGACAGGGGCATAATATAAATTGCAGCCACACTGATGGCCACAGAGTAGAACTTAACTACAAAGTGCATGAGTAACCCCAACCTGCTGGCTTAAGCAAAACTAAAGCAATGCAGCATTCTGCTCCACAGCTGTGTAATACCATCCCTTTGATTTCCCTCTCAAGAAGTAAAAGTCAACTCCTGTAATTTTCTTCCCTCATCTTGAGAAAGAGCCCCAGAGCAGCAGCGCTAACCACCATCATTTTCTAAAATTGCACACGGACCTGTGTGTGATTTGTTTGGCGCCGAATGAAATGTGATGTTACTCGGTCACTGCTCAACTATAGCTGTTCTCCCATCTGCCCTGATTCAAAAAGAAAAAAAAAACACAAAAAACAACCCAAGCCCTGCAGCCTCGGCTTGGGAGACCATAAATAGCAAGTGAGCTCAGGGAAATGAAAAATGGTCTGACGTTCATGCTCTGTGCATAATGAAGAAGCAGAAAACCTACAGGAGGGCCCCAGCTGTGAAGTTCAGTTTGGACCAAGCATTCTCCAAGCCTCAAATAGAAACTACATCCAGTATAGCTCCCTGCCTGAAGCACCATTCCTTTGCATCAGGGGCATCAAACCCCAGGTGGTGGAGGCATTTCTGTGGCTTGCATGGCTTACTAGGATGGTGCTTTCAGTTTGGAAAAACAGTCCCTCCCTTTTTCTGAATTCCCTTCTGTCTGTCAATATCCTTCTTCTCCTTCTTCTCTGGTCCCCTGCCATATTTGCTATTCTTTCTGCACATTGGAATGGTTTGTTCCTGCGCCCTCAATAAGGCTTCTTTAAAATACAGCCAGCTCTTCTAGACTCCTTTCCCCCTCATATGAGCCCCCTAGGGGACCCTGCCCATCAGTTCCCTGTGGGAGTCAAAGTCTGCTTTTCTGAAGTCCAGAGTCCATATTCTGCTGCTCTCCTTTCTTCCTTTTCTCAGGATCCTGAACTCGACCATTTCATGGTCACTGCTGCCCAGGTTGCCACCTACTTCTACTTCCCCTACCAATTCTTCCCTGTTTGTGAGAAGCAGGGCAAGAGGAGCATGGCCCCTACTAGGGTCCTCCAGCACTTGCACCAGGAAGTTGTCCCCAGTACTCTCCAAAAACTTCCTGGATTGTCTGTGCACTGCTGTATTGCTCTGCCAGCAGATGTCAGGGTGACTGAAGTCTCCCATGAGAACCAGGGCCTGTGATCTGGAAACTTCTGTTAGTTGTCTGAAGAAAGCCTCGTCTATCTCATCCTCCTGTTCCAGTGGTCTATACCACATGTCCACCACGACATCACCCTTGTTGCTCTCGCCTCTAAATTTAACCCAAAGTCTCTCATCAGGCTTTTCTCCAGTTTCATACTGGAGCTCTGAGCAGTCATACTGCTCCCTTTCATACAGTGCAACTCCTCCACCTTTCCTCCCCTGCCTGTCCTTCCTGAACAGTTTATACCCATCCATGACCATGCTCCAGTCATGCGAATTATCCCAGCAAGTCACTGTTATTCCATTCACATCATAGTTCCTTGACTGTGCCAGGACTTCCAATTCTTCCTGCTTGTTTCCCAGGCTTCTTGCGTTCGTGTACAGACACCTAAGATAACTAGCCAATTGCCCTACATTCTCGGTATGAATCAGGAGGCCTCCCCTGTTGCATCCTCCTCCTTGTGTTTCCTCCCGGTATCCCACTTCCCCACTTACCCCAGGGCTTAGGTCACCATCCCCTGGCAAACCTAATTTAAAGCCCTCCTCACTAGATGAGCAAGTCTCCTCTTCTCTCTCTTTGTTAGGTGGATCCCATCTCTTCCTAGCAATCCTTCCTGGAACAACATCCCACCCTAGGACAATGCATTCCATGCCTTCCGGTCGATGGGGTCTCCCTCTGATCCCTTCCCTCAGATAACTCTTCCAAACCATTCTCCGCTGTGGTACCTGTGCAGAGAGCCTGAAAACGGTTTCTTACCTCAATCTGCACTGGGGGTACATGGGTTCTCCTCCTTCCTCTGGAGGTCACATGCTGCCAATTTTCTTCCCTGTTCTGCACTGTCCTCTCTGATTCTTCAGTATGCTGTGCCTGCAATACCAAACACTGACTTCTCTCCAGAAAGTCTTCATCTTCTCTGATGCAACGCAGATTTGATACTTGGGTCTCTAGTCCTTTAACCCTCTCTTCCAATATGGAGATCAGCTTGCACTTAGTACAGACGAAGTCGCTTCTATCCTCTGGGAGAAAGACAAACATGGCACATCCTGTGCAGGTCACAACAGCTGATCTCTCACTATCCATAATGTCTTCCTTTTGAGAGCCTCCTCAGATGTTGTATTTACTGCTCACAGAAGCCTGAAAGGCAAAAACACTCTGGGGGAACTCCCCCAAAGTGAACTCCCAGGCAAACTCCCTCTGTTTGCCTGTCCTCTGTTCCACAGGTGCCAACTTTGCTTGGCACTGGTGGGTGCTCGTGCCCCCCCCGGCCCCACCTCAACTCCGCCCCTTCCCTGCCTCTATTGGACCCCTCCCCAAATCCCCGCCCCAGCCCCGCCTCTTCCCTGAGCTCGCCACATTCCTCCTCCTCCCCGCTCCCTCCCAGCGCTTGCCACACGAAACAGCTGTTTCGCGGCACAAGTGCTGGGAGGGAGGGGGAGAAGCAGGACACGGCAGCGCGCTCAGGAGAGGAGGAGGAGCGGCGGCAGAGGTGAGCTGGGGCGGGGGCGGGGCGGGAGCTGCCACTGGGGGCAGAGCACCCACCAATTTTCCCCCGTGGGTGTTCCAGCCCCGGAGCACCCACAGAGTCAGTGCCTATGCTCTGTTCATCGCTCACTCGGTTTGCAACTGGCTGCTTTTTTATAAGGCTGCTGGCTCGAAGCCGTGAGCCCGGTTCAAAGTCTTCCCCCCCAATCAACCCCTCAAGGCCCACCTGGAACAAAGCACTCCCAACTCACACTTGCATAGTCTTCTCTTCGGTATTGCACAGCTGACCGCCCGAAAGAACAAACCTGCCCGTATTTAACAGAGGAAGGCAGGCAGGAACAAACGGTCGATGAACAGTGCCTAATGGGACACCATTTGAGTGTGAAGTTGGACATGAGTTCTTTAATGAATGCCTCTGGCCTAGGAAAGGTTGTGATTCCTGGCAGCCAGTGTAGAAAACTAGGGCTGGAGCCAGCACTAGCCCTAGGCAATGCATATAATAACCGTGATTGCGTTTCACCTTTGCATCCCAACTCACGGCTGGGCCCGTATGTGCCTTCCTCACAGTTAGGTCACTCATAAGCAGCCGTAAAAAGCATTGGCTCTTCCCCATCTGTTCATCCAGCCACCTCTTTGCTGGCTTGTTAGCTATCTCTATCACCATCTCCATGCTTACAACATGAAAACCAGCCAGCTATCATTAAACTCAGTGCCCCGGGGCTGCTTCAGGTCAACAGAGCCAGATTGCAATTGGTATTCTGTACAACTGCTGGCTTTCTGGACACACACAAAACCTTTCCAGCCCGGGCAATACCTGGTGGTGGGCTGGGGTGGGGAGTTGGTGTTCCCTGATTAAAAACCAAACCCTTCCCAACATCAACCAAAGAATTGAATAGCTCACAGCCTGGCAGATCTGGGAGTCTGTATCAATTCCTGAGGACCAGGAGGGATTTTTCTCAATCATTTGCTTGGCATTTTAACTCATCAGCACAGTTCTGATGTCACACAGCAAGAGTTAAGCGATAACCTTACAGCTGAAATAGAGCTTTATAGAACAGAGAACAAGCAGTTATTTTCCACTGCATCCGATGAAGTGAGCTGTAGCTCACGAAAGCTTATGCTCAAATAAATTTGTTAGTCTCTAAGGTGCCACAAATACTCCTGCTCTTTTTGTGGTTACGGACTAACATGGCTGCTACTCTGAAAGCAGTTAAAGTAATTTGTGCAGGTAAAGCAGATATTAGTAACAAACAGGATAACTTCTTGTGTCTTCCATGAAAAGGGTGATACTACAAATAAGATTCGCTAAGCTATCATTATTAGGGCCTTACCAATTTCATGATCAGGAAAAATGTGTCACAGATCATGAAATAAGCCCTTCCCTGCGAAATCCGATCTCTCCCGTGCTGCTGGGAATGACCCAGCCGGGGGCTTCTAGCTGCTAGTCCAGGCGAGCTGGGGTGGGAAATGACTTGTCCTTCCCCTGCGCAACTGCTCTCGGTGGGGAGATCAGACCCACCTCCAGAGACAGCACAGAAGTGGGGGTGGGACCACACCCGCACGTCTGTGCTGCTCTAGTCCTGGGGCGGGGCTTGCGGCTTCCACCCCAGCGGCTTCTGCTGGCATCCCGCAGCTCCTGCAGGGACTTGGGGCTTCTTCCCCCTGTGGCTCCTGCCCCCCATGGCTCCTGCCCGGTCTCAGGGTAACCGGGCTCCCCGTGGCCAGGGCTTGGGGTGCCCATTTTTCTGGGAGGGGCACCAAATTGGTCAGAGCTCCTGGCCATGGGCCCTGTGGGCCCGTATATTAATCTGCCACTGGCCAGCACTAGCAACGAGGAGCCCCCAGAGGTGGCGTTCCCAGCAGCAGGGGCGTGATCGGAGCCAACCCTAAGCCACGGAGCTTCCTGCAGCCCTGGGAGATACCCAGAGATGGGTCTGATCTCCCCACTAAAGGGGCTGTTCAGGGGGAGAGCAAGTCCTGCCCCTCCACAGCCGGCTGGGGCTAGCAGCTAGGAGCCCCTCTCTGGGGCGCTCCCAGGACTGGGGAGATAAGACTCACCTCTGGGAGCTTCCTCTGGCTTCAGGAAGCTCCATACCTGCTGCTTTTAAAGCCCGGCCCTGAAGGCAGCACAGAAGTGAAGATGGCAATCCCATGACCCCCCCTACAACAGCCTTGCAACTACCCCCTTCCACCCCCCACCCCCCACCTCCTTTTTGGGTCAGGACCCTCATGGTTACAACAATGAAATTTCAGATGTAAACATCTGAAAACATGAAATTGACTAATTTTCAAATCCTGTGGCCGTAAAATTGACCAGAATGGACCATGAATTTGCTAGGGCCCTATTTATTATCCTAATATCTAGGAACCATACTCATGGATCAGGAGCACCCCATTGTGCTAGGCACTGTATAAACAAACCAAATTAGCAGGTCTCTGCATCTAAATCACATGCCTTCCAACCTCCCCTCTTCCGCCCACCCATGCACAGAGATTTTACATTTTGGTTCCAAGGCCAGCGGGAGACACCGAGCTCCACTTTGGTTTTGTTACTCAGTTCGTGGACCCAGCAGCCCGAGAGTGGGTAGGAAACAGAACACTGTGTCAGCTGACTCCTAACATCATGAAGACAAAGAGGAGAAGTCAGGTGGCTTTCAGCGTACTCGATTTTTGTTTGAGCAGAAGGAAAGTTGTTTTTGGCCTCTTATTCATAATATAATCAATTGACAAGGGTTTTCTGGGTGTTGACAAAGGACAGGATTGCTGTTGCGGTGGTAGAGGTCTAGTTAAGGCAGTTCAGTTCTTCTCCATTACACAAGAAAGTCATGTGATTAAGGCACTGCACTAGGATTCGTGAGATCATTTCTGGCTCTGCCACTGACTTCCTGAGTGACCCTGGGCAAGTTACATAATCTCTTTGGCCCAGATCCTCAACATGATTTAGGCTTCTAACTGCCCATTGATATCTGGGACCTTGTGCCCCATCTCCCCATCTGTAAAATGGGGATAATGGTTGCCTGTCTTTTTTGTTTGGCTTCTATCTCACCATGGCAGGGACAGTCTCTTAATATATGTACGTACAGCACCTAGCACAAGAGGGCCCCGATCTCCCCACTACTGTAATATACAACAGGAATTCTTAAATTTCATAGAAATCATAGAATATCAGGGTTGGAAGGGACCTAAGGAGGTCATCTGGTCCAACCCGCTGCTCAAAGCAGGACCAATCCCCATTTAAATCATCCCAGCCAGGGCTTTGTCAAGCCTGATCTTAAAAACCTCTAAGGAAGGAGCTTCCACCACCTTCTTAGGTAACCCATTCCAGTGCTTCACCACCCTCCTAGTGAAAAAGATTTTCCCTAATATCCAACCTAAACCTCCCACACTGCAACATGAGACCATTGCTCCTTGTTCTGTCATCTGCTACCACTAAGAACAGCTGAGCTCCATCCTCTTTGGAACCCCCCTTCAGGTAGTTGGAAGCAGCTATCAAATCCCCCCTCATTCTTCTCTTCTGCAGACTAAACAATCCCAGTTCCCTCAGCCTCTCCTTATAAATCATGTGCTCCAGCCTCTGATCATTTTTGTTGCCCTCCACTGGACTCTTTCCAATTTTTCCACATCCTTCTTGTAGTGTGGGGCCCAGAACTGGACACAGTACTCCAGATGAGGCCTCACCAATGCTGAATGGAGGGAAATGATTATGTCCCTTGATCTGCTGGCAATGCTCCTATTTATACAGCCCAAAATGCCGTTAGCCTTCTTGGCAACAAGAAAAGGAGTACTTGTGGCACCTTAGAGACTAACAAATGTATTTGAGCATAAGCTTTTGTGAGCTACAGCTCACTTCATAGGATGTAGCTCACGAAAGCTTATGCTCAGATAAATTTGTTAGTCTCTAAGGTGCCACAAGTCCTCCTGTTCTTTTTGCGAATACAGACTAACACAGCTGCTACTCTGAAACTTGGCAACAAGGGCACACTGCTGACTCATATCCAGCTTCTCACATCCAGCTTAAACACAAATAACAATGTGGGTCGTTAAAGAGGCTCTGCTCCCAGTCTTCGACTCAGACTCCTGCTATGTGTTCGATTGTGGTGCTAATAAAGCAAAATCCTTTACACCAGGTATTTCATCCAGTAAACTGATATTCTGCAACTAGCAATTAAGGCAGCTCATTAGCAGGTGTACTGTAAAAAGGGGAGGAGAGGCACTGAGTTTAGCCTAGAAAACCTTTTCAATGGTCTTACCTCGTTAATCATTATCTTGATGACTCACTGTCACTGTCCTCAATGCTTCCAGAACTCCACTGAGAAAACTGACAGCTCAACCAACGGGAGCTTTGCAGCTAATGATAGTTTGACATTTCGATTTACAACAGTGCTCAGAGCATCTCGAAAGACAGCTTTCCTTTTGCACGGCTGCTCCTTGCACATTTTCACTCTGTGTCCCTCATCGATAGACAGATGGCTGCTACTTTAAAGGGTTGTGAGGGCACAAGATGGACCAGGACCCCATGGCGGTAGGCCCTCCGATAATGTAATTAATAATAAGTGGGTAATTATACACACACACACACACACACAAACATTCTCTCTATAGATCTACGTTTCAAAAGCTCGCAGGCCGGATCTTCAAGCATTCAGCACCCACAGTTAAGGTCCGATTTTCCAAAGAACTTAGCACCCAATGCAAAATCTAGTCCCAATTGTGCATGCTAAGTTTTTTCAAAAATTCCAGCCATAAATTTTAGTCAATAGGCCAGATTTATCCTTGATGTGACCTCAGTGAAGTTACCACAGGGAGGGATTTGACCTTATGAGTTTACCCCAACTGACTTTCCTCCTTTTACCAACACATAACTTTCATCACCATTTATAGCATCTCTGAGTTTCACTTTCTGTTTGTTACAGATTCGGCTTCGTAGAGTTTAATGCCAGAAGAAGTGAGCATTAGATCAGCTAGTCTGACCTCCTGCCTAACACAGACCCTGAATTTCACTCAGATTCCCCTGGACTGAATAAGGTGCAGAGTTTTAACTGTGAGGGTAATTAGTTAACCCTTGCAACAATTGACCAAAGGTTGTGGCAGATTAACCAACATTGGCCATTTTTAAATCAAGACTGGAATTTTTTTTCCCCTAAAAAGGTCTGTAGTTCATTCAGGGAAGTTCTCTGGCCTGTGTTACACAGGAGATCAAAACAGATGATCATAGTGGTCCCTTTTCCCTTTGGGATCGATTAATCTATATTGAGTCCAAAGACTTCAGTTAGATTAAAGCATTGCAGTCAGTGACTCAAGGGAGGGACACAAACGGGGGGCACCAGGTAAAGGCGGGGCTTGGCAATCATGCCTTATTTCAAGGTTGAATTTTGTCTAACTTCACCTTCCAGCCATTGAATCTTGTTATCACAGGTGCCGGCTTCTAATTTTACCTGGGGGTGCTCCACCCCCACTCAGCCCCAGGCCCCGCCTCTGCTCCACCCCCGCCTCCGCTCCACCCCTTCCCCCAAGGCCGCACCCCCACCCTGCCTCTTCTCCACCCTCTCCCCTGAGCGTGTCCCATTCCTGCTCCTCCCGCTCCTTCCCAGTGCCTCCTGCACACCGTGGAACAGTTGTTCTGCCACATGGAGGAGGTGCTGGGAGGGAGGGGCAGGAGTTGATCGGCAAGGGTCACGGGTGGGTGGGAGTGGGGTGGGGAGAGAGGGGAGCTTGGCTGCTGGTGGGTGCTGAGCACCCACTAATTTTTCCCCGTGGGTGCTCCATCTTGCTTGTTATACTTTTGTAGGCAAGCAGTTATCTTCTCAACATGCAAAGTACCTAGGCACAGAGATCAAGCTGCTTCTCAACTCTCTCTTCAATAACTAAATGTTGAGCTTCTAAGCTTCACCTCACAGATTCATGAACTTCAAGGCCAGCAGGGACCACTGTGATCATCTAGACTGATCTCCCTGTGTAACACAGGCCAGAGAACTGCCCCACAACAATTCCTGGAGCAGATCCTTTAGAAAAACATCCAAACTTGGTTGAAAAATTGCCAGTGATGGAGACTATACCACGCCTTGGTAAATTGTTCTAATGGAAATTACTCTCACTATTTAAAATGTACACCTTATTTCCCGTCTGAACTTGTCTACCTTCAACTTCCAGCCACTGCTTTGTTTGATTCCTTTCTCTGCTAGATTGAAGAGCCCATTATTACATATTTGTTCCCCATCTAGGTACTTAGAGACTTATCAAGTCACCCCTTAACATAGGCAGCAGATATCATAGGCTGAAGGAGGCTGAGCCCACACTCTGCCACCAGTCCCCCTCCTGCTCCCTTGCTCTGCGGGAGGCTCTTCCCCTGTGCCATGGCCCCCTCTGGGACTGATGCTGGGATGGGCCACACTTCCTGCCCTCCCAGCGCTCTGGGGCCAGAGACAGTGATGGGGAAGCACAGGCCATCCTCCCAGTGCTCTGGGGCCAGGGCCATGCTGCCTGACCTCCCGGCGCTCCGGGACTGAGGGCGCTAGCCTGGAGCAGGGACCAGCAACCACAGTGGGAGGGGTTTTGAGCTCTGGCAGGGGGTGCAGAAGGGGCGGGGCCTTGGGCAGCAGGGGTGGGGCTGAAGGGCTAGCATCCCCAAGCCAGCGGTTCTCCCACCGCCCGTGCCCCTTAACCTTCTTGAATGGTGGGCACCAGAATTGTGCACAGGATTCCAGCAGCTGTCGCACCCATGCCAAATAAATGTAAAATAACCTCTCTACTCCTACTTAAGGTTCCCCTGTTTATGCATCCCTGGATCACATGAGCTTTTTTGGTCACAGCATCACTCTGGCAGTTCACGTTCAGCTGATTATGAACAATGATCCCCAAATCTTTTTCAGAGTCACCACTTCCCAGGATAGAGTCCCCCATCTTGTAAGTATGGCCTATATTTTTCTCCTGGATGTATACACTTACATTTAGCTGTATTAAAACACATATTGTTTGCTTGCACCCACTTTACTAAGTGGTCCAGATCTCTCTGAATGAGTGATCTGTCCTCTTCATTATTAATCACTCTCCCAGTTTTTTTCCACCAAATGCATCCGATGAAGTGAGCTGTAGCTCACGAAAGCTTATGCTCTAATAAATTTGTTAGTCTCTAAGGTGCCACAAGTACTCCTTTTCTTTCTCCCAATTTTGGGGTCATTTGCAAACTATCAGTAATGAATTTAAGTTTTCTTTCAGGTCATTAATAAAAATGTCTAATAGCATAGGGCCAAGAACAGATCCCTGAGGGCCCCCCCCAGAACCATACCCACTCAGTGACGATTCCCCATATACAGTTACATTTTGAGACAGTTTTTAATCCATTGAAGGTGTGCCACGTTCATTTTCTGTTGTTCTAGTTTTGTAATCAAACTGTCACTTGGTATCAAGTCAAATGTCTCACAGAAGTTTCGGTATAACATTGCGTCAACCAAACTTATACATACTAGCTTTGAATGAGTGACCTGCTAAAAATAGCAGTGTTGCCACGACAGCACGGGATAGCCGTTTGAGTACAATCCCATCCAAGACGCTACAAGTGTTCGGATGGTTCGTCTGCCCCACCATCCACACCGCTGGGGCGACACTGCTATTTTTAGCACAGTGGCTCAATCCAAGCTAGCACCTGTCTGTGTATCCCAGCTGGATATTACTCCTCCAGCTTCAGTGTGTCCTCCGTCCCTGCTTTCCAAAGCAACGGCTCCTCGCCTGTCGACATAACCTGTGTTCTTGGTTCCCAGATGTATTACCTTGCATTTGGCTGTACTAAAAACACTTTGCTGGATTGTGCCCATTTAACCAGGCAATACAGCTCACTCTGTAACAGTAACATATTTACTATCCCACCACTCCTTAAGCCATCTTCTCATTTCACCAGCAAATAGTTTATATCATAGTCTAGATCGCTGATTAAAATATTAAATGGCATTGGATCAAGAACCAGTCCCTGGGGGATACCACCAGAAACAGCCCTGTTCATGGATATCTCCCCATTAACCGCTATATTTTGAGATCTGCCAGTGAGCCAGTTTTTAATCCAGCTAATGTGTATCTGGTTAATTCCTTAGCATGCCAGTATTTTTAATCAAAATGTCATGTGATATTAAATCAAATGCCTTGGAAACAATCTGAGTACACTATATTCACAAAGTTACCTTTGTCATCCAGACCTGTAGTCCTTAAAAAAATAAGCCTCCTCCCCCCCCAGCCATACACACACACACACACGCACCAAGTTTGCTTGAAAAGACCTGCCTCCCATGAAGCCACGTTGACTAGCATTCATTATATTTTGGCCTCTAATTCTTTGTTGATGCAGTCTCAAAATCACCATTCCATTATTTTACCTGGCTTTATAGAGCCTTAAATACATCCAAGCATCACAAAAGCATTCCACATTAATAGAACATATCAAACAGCTTGACATGTTTAACAATGTAGCTTGCTTTAGACAACGTTCTCGATTTCAGCAATCACTTGGCTTCAAAATAACCATCTACTTTCCTTTTCTCCTCTTCTCCTTTGCCACAAATTCCCTAAGCTCATTATTCTTGGATGTCAGACCAGACTAATCGCTTCAACCATGAAATCAAAGACAACTGTAACATTTCCAGGGAGGTGACTGTAGTCAGATAAATTAATTCTTTCAGAAGACATCTCCTATTTAGACAAAATATGGTTTTTAAAATGAGAGCTGAGTTCTTAATTGTGTTGTCTGAAATCTCTCTCCATGTACTTAGGTGAGTCTTATCACTATCATATCTTAAGAGCATCATCTCAGGAAAACAGGTTCTAGAGTAAACCCATTCATTTTCATGCAAAGAAAATCTGCCTCTGGGTGATTTACTGATCACTTCCAGTTCCTATCAGACTGAGCAACGGGGGATGTAGCTGTTTTGTAGGTGTCAGAGCATGGACCGGTATGTTTAAGAATTAGGACAGGTCAAATGTTTCCTGTTGAAACGGTTTTTCCTCAGAAAACTGGGGTTTTGACTACATTGTTTTTAACATTAGAAATGTCTACTTGCCACAGAAAATGTCAATTTTTCCAGTCGAAAAAACTAAAATTTTGGCATTCAAATCACAATTTTCCACAGAAAAATGTTGTTTCCATCAATATTTTTCACAGGAAAAATATGTGGGTTCCTCCCCCATCCCCAGACCAGTTCTAGTAAGTCTTTCAGTTCATATAAGAACCCTCTGTCCTTTATTGAATGGCAATAGCAGGAGTGGCAGATTTGTTATTACACACAGGGCTGATAATGTTTTGCCTTAACCGCAAGTTCAGCTTTCCTCTCACGTAATGGGGAATATTTGAGTTAAAGCAATTTCAGGCCAAGTTTAGATCAACAGTTCATAACCATAATCATCTCCCACCATCTGTCAAGAAGGCTGGTTGTGTTTCAAGTGAAATCTTCTCTAGGGAGATCGGGGCAAAGAGGCACAAGAGGAGGGTGCTATTGACTTGGGCTCCAGTCCTGCCCCTGCTTTGTGTCCGTGGCTCACTTTATGTTGCCACACAAGGAATTACTCACGTACATAAAGTGAAGCCCCAGTTCTTGGTGCATGGCCTTAGGCAAGTCATTTAACAGGCACATGCCTCAGTTTCCCCGTCCGTACAATGAGTCTGACAGTACCTATCTATACCGGTACTGGGAGAGATAACTGATGCATGGGAGGGTGGGGGGGGCGGTTATGATTTAAAGCCACAGCCTGTGTGAGGAAAGGGTATTGACGGGTTTCTCTGCAGCAAGGTCTTCAGGGGCATTCAGGCTGACTCAGCTGCATTTCCTCCAGGGTGCCCATGAGTCAGCAATGGCTCTGGCCCCTGATATAAATAGCATCGTGGAAACTGTTGAAACCTAAGCTCTGGTTTCAATGTATCCCTGCCTAGGTGCCCGTGATAATGTGGTTGCCATGAGTCCAGTATCACACTGGATTAAATGGGAAGTGCAGCGGTGTCTTTGAGAGCCTGATTCTCCATCACTTGGCACCCCATGGAGTCATTCACTAACCTAAGAGAGGCAGTGTGGTCTAGTGCTTTGGGCGTCGAGACCTGGGTTCTAGTCTGGCTCTGCCACTGACCTGCTGTGCACATTCCTTCTCTGTGCCTCAGTTTCCTCTCCCACCTTTTGCCTGTCTTGCCAATGTAGAGTGTAAGTTCTTTGAGGGAGGGACTGTCTTTGTTATGTGTCTGTACCTCGCCTAGCACAATGGGACCTGGATCTCAGTTGGGGCCTTTAGGTGCTACTGTAATCCACGTAATAATTTACACCTCAGCAAAGCAGATTTTAAAATGGTGTCACTGTGATGGAATACACCCCTGTATTCACACCCTACACACTATTGCAATAATCTTTGTACAAGGTATGCCTTGTGAGGTATCATTTGAAAACTCGTATCTTGCAGGTCAATATCGTCAGAGGGCAATGTATGCAGCAGCATTATGTGTATGGTTATGAAATTCCCCTGTATAATGTTATTAGCCCATGTTCAAAACCCGCATAGCTCTGCCCAGGCAAAAGGCATCAGACAGATCTGTCTGGAACAAAGGAGTGTATTCTTGTCTTAATTTGCATTTAAACAGTAAACAGAGTCAGCAAACAGGAAGGGGCAACAAAGGAAGCTCACACTCGAGAAAAAAAAACAGCAGGGGACATCTTTCCACCTAGATTCTGTGTGTCCTGGTTCTCAGCGGGAAATGCTTTTCAAAAAGAAACTAAAAAATGATGACAAGGAGGGGCAAACACTGCAAGAGTCCCCCACACACACCTTTTCCCTGTCCACCTCATTCTCTGCCACGTGAGACGACAAAGGAAACAGCTTGTTGGACTCTGGGGGAGAAGTTCTGACCTGAAGAGTTTGGACAGTAAGACCCCTAGAAGCATGGGGTGAGAAACTTTGCTTGAATCTAATGGAGTTTGTTAAGTTAGGGGTTAAAAGGTGTTTTATCTTCATTTTACTTGTAATCATTTCTGACTCTTATGCCTCATTACTTGGGCTCACTTAAAATGTCTCTGTAGTTAATAAACTTGTTTTATTGTTTTACCTAATCCCGTGTGTTTAAGTCAAAGTGTCTGGGTAAGTACTTAAGTGACAAGCTGGTGTGTATTTATACCCTTAAAGGAATAACAGACTTTATATATTTAGACTGTCCAGGAGAGAGCTGGGCAGTACTGGACATACATTTTGGGGGTCAAGAGCTGGGACTGGGGGCATGTTGGGTTAAACCTGTGGTATAACCAAGGCTGGCAGGCTGCAGTTACACAAACACATCTGGGTGTGAGCTGCATACTGGTGGCTGGGTGTGAGCAGTCCCGGTTGAGGGAGGTTCCAGATACAAGGCATTGCAAGGCAGCCCAGGTAACAGGTCAGGGGTGACACAGCCTCCCGTCAACTGGTCTGGATTGTACCCTGGTACGTCATGGTCACCTCAGGACTTTTCCCTCCCCCCAGCGGCTCTGCACAGGTACAAACAACTCATCAGAGTGCAAGGCAGCAGAGCAGCAGGGCCTATGTTCACTTAGAACGGTCAAAGCATCAAAAGGAAGAGGTAAATCAAGGACAGTAAGAGGGCTATCATCCCTTCACCCCAAGAAGAGGGTGGCAAAGAGGTTCTCCATCCCCAGAAGGGCAAAGGAAATGGCCACACAGGACCAGAGAACCGAAGCAGGGAGCGGAATGGTGAAACCAACTCAGCCGCTGTGGTGGAAGAGGAGCGGCAGAGTGGCCTGATCGGCAGAGGGCTGAACATATTGTCAGGAGGATAAACAACAGATGAGCGGGAGGGATGCCACGGAATGAGAACAATTCCTAGAGCTGGATGAGTCAGGGAGAGAGAGCGGGACTTAGAACTCAGACTAAGCCTGCTGTTCGCCAAGTGAGGTCCATTCCCGTCTCCAAGGGGTCAATCCTCCTCTGCCTCCTTGCGTGTGCAGGGCCATTGAGAGGAGCAGTAGACCATCTCAGGAGGGTAGAGGATCTACTCCTACACGTGTTCTTCCTCTGCCCTAGAGGCAGCCATGGGGAAGGAGTAACTGCTCCCCTGGGATTTATTCATCAAGTCTGACAGGAGGAACTGGACTCTGGATGTTGGTTTGGGGAGCAGCCCTGTCTCCTCTCTTTATGCATGTGTAACACACAGCAATGTCAACAGAAGCTGTGTGTCTTATGAGGCAAATCCAGAGCCCAGCATGCCGTGTGACTAGGCAAGGTAAATGAGTGAGGGGTAGAGGGAAGTGCATGGTGCACTGGAAATGACCCCCGGTCCCCTGGAGCCAACTCCAGTGCCATAGCCACAAAACCTTCCCTTGCCCTCTCACAACGTTTCCAGCCATCACACCGGCCTCTCTCCAGCTACGTGTGATGTCCTGGGTCTTGAACCCTGGCCTGGGAGTGCCCAGACAGCTGCCACATCCTGGCCTCCACCCAATGGCTCCTGAAGTGTGGTGGGCTGAGAAGCTACTGGGCTACACCCCCAGCCAAGGCACCACCCCGGGAGCTCTGATTGGAGGGTCGCTCGGCTCCACCGGTTGGTCCAACTATGCAATGTAAACCAGGAGGAGGAACAGGAGGTTTGTCTGAGCTGCAAGGGGGGTTCCTGTTTGACTGCATTGGACTCTGCTTCGTACACCCAACCCTGTCCCTGGTTCCTGCTCTGCTTCTGGCTCCTGCCTTCGCCCCTGTTCCCACGGTGCTCCTGCTCAATGCTTCATCCTTGCCTCTCCTCCTGCCCCTATACCTCGCCTCCAATCCTCAGTGGCCAGTCCTGGCTCCAACTCCAGCTTCTTACCTTGACCTTAACCCTTGGCTCTGGCATTTGCTATCTGAGCTTGGCTCTGACCCTCAACTTCAATTCCTGGTTCTGTCTCTAGCTCCCCCCACGAGACCCAATTCCTGCCCTGACCATTAGGCCAGACCGCTTACATCTCGGTCCGTAACACTAGGCCCCTCAGTAAGTCACTGCCAGTCTGGTAAAGCTGAGACTAGAAACCAGCGATCCAGGGTCCCCTTCCTTCTGTTCTCAGCACTAGACACGAGCCCTTGGACATAGGGGAAAAAGAGCAAAATCTGGAAAGAAAAATTCCCTGTAAAAATGAAACATTTTAAAGAAATTCATGAGCCCTAGGACTTTCATGCTGCCTTGTTAAACAGTGAGCTCATCTCGTGAACTCCTCCAAGGAAACATCTCCACCTGAGTTTGACTCTCCATTTGCCAGCTCCAGGGCAGTGTTCTTGCTGCTGATCAATGGTTTGTTTGTTTTCCCCGGTGAATTCAGTGCTCTGGTGAAAGGCAGCTACCATGCAGCCTGGAAACTAAATCTCTCTATCTGCAGAATAGCTACGCAACCAATCACCACCCCTCCTATTTCATGCAGAATCCAAATTCTCCGGGGCTGCTAGAATGGTGCCCTTCCAGAGCACTAAGCCCATCTGAAAAGCTAAAAGTCAGTAGTGTTTGCCCAGTTACAGCGAAGGAATAAAGCCCCAGCCTGTAACAATGAGCGGGGAAATAGCAGCCCCTAATGATGAAGTCACACTTGCTTGGCTCAGACTGGGATAAGAAGGTTTCCTAGAGATCATGCACTTTTTGTAGCAAAATAACAACACAGGAGAATTTGTCTGAGAAGAAGTTTCCAGGCTTCCTGTGCAGCTGCAGAGAATAATCAGCTTATACCTGATGTCAAAAGAAACTTCATCTCTAGCACTGGGTCACAGAACCAAGTACAAAATAGTGTTGACTATCACAGCATCTTTGGTACCAGAAAATAAGGTTAAGATTTCAGCATGAGACCACCTCCGGCAGTTTTTTAGAAGGACATAAAGCCAGAGGATTAAAGCAACATGACTCATTACAATCATCCATGTATAATGATCTAGACTCCAATCTGACCCTCCTGCAGATTAAAACAAGGGGGCTGGGTTTGAACCCCTATATTCAATGCAGTTGGGACTTGGTTTGGAGGCAAAACCCAAAGAGGCTTGTTTTCTGGGCATGGTCTGGAGTGCTGCAAATCTTAAAGCGCCACAGAAAAGCTACAGCCCGGCTGCCCCCCTCATACGGTGGATCATGGCTCTGCTGCCTTTCCAAAATACATTGCCCTAAAGAATTCAACAGGCCCCAGTATTTTCATTTGTACCCTGAGCTCTGACAGGGAGCTGGAAACCAAGCCACAATGGCAAAGCGCAGAATAAAGAGCTCAGAGCAACTATGAATGGTGGGAGATCTGCCAGAGCGCAGAAATGGCTCCCAGGGGAAATGGTTCTAACCTCATCGCCTCAGACATTTCAAATTAGATTGAAAAGCACAGAAAATTATACTGTCGGGATCAGGCCTATGCTGGCCTGGAGTTGAACTGAATAAACTAGCAGATCTTGTCCATCTCGACTGAATATCCAGCTTCTAAGACCTATTATTATTTACTTTGAGGCTCTGTGCTCTTTTTATGTGCCTAGTACATCAGACGAAGCAGTCAGTCACCCATTAGTCATCTAAAAGTTTCACGTCTCCTTTAACTGCTAGCCTTTCAGAGTATTAAATTAGAAGTCAAGGGGGCATTAGTGAGTGAGCCACCAAATTGTAGGCCAGGTTTAAGAAATTGCTGTTCCCTTACCTCTTAAAAGCCATCAGCTACCCAATTCTCCCTGAAAAAGTGTTCATATTCCAGACATTTTAGTCTCTCTTTCTCATTTTCAAATGATTCAGCAATGGCAGGTAAAGTCAGAAAAGCAGCGAAAGTCACAGGCCAACTTCCAGCTCTGGTGTAAGGGGCCCACATTGGCTTTAATGGGGCTTTTTGCACTTCAGATCAGCAGTGCATGTAATAACAGAAAATAATTCCTCTAGTCTCCAGAGGCTCAGCTACCTGTAAGCCATCTGGACAGTATATACCCATCACACAATAAATAGCTACTGAATATTTTGCTGCTCCAGTAACCATTTGTTCCATGGGATGCACAGAAGAGCCTGCCTAGATCTTGCTGAAGTGGGGATAATGTATTAAATGTATCTTAATTAGGGCTATCGAGCGATTTAAAAAAATTAACCGCACTGCTAAACAAGAATAGAGTACCATTTATTTAAATATTTTTGGATGTTTTCTACATTTTCAAATATATTCATTTCAGTTACGACACAGACTACAAAGTGTATAGCCACCCAACACGCAGGCCAGCAGAGACTCGGGGCATGTATCCCTTCCCCAGCCCCGTCTTCCTGAACACAAGTTATTTGGGGCAAAGCTGGACTTCTGGAGATCTCACACAGTACTGAACATGGCAACGAATCATATGTCGTTCCAATGACATCCCAGGACCTGGTTCTATGACTGTACAGCCCCTAGCACAATGAGATCCTGCCCTCTAGGCAGTACCGCAATAATACATTCTTCTTAGTAATGGCAGTTCTGGTGCTGTAGCCCTTACCCCGGCAAGACTCCACACGAAAGCCTCAGGAAGGCCTGGAAGTCTGTGTGACCCTTCTCTAACACAAGCCCTGTCAGGAGAGATGCTGGGTAAATTGTGAAAACAATAGGAATCCACGAATATTCATTTGCATTTTTTTAAATGCATTTAAGAGCACCTGAGAATTCCAGCTTCATGCACGCAGCTGGGAAAATTGGTCCCTAAGATCAATCAAGCCAGTAACTCAAGTAGCCACCGAGACACAGACATTGGGGTTTTCAGTGGGGATCAAACCCCTTCCATTGCAGCTCAGAAAGTAACACCTGAAAGGGCTACTAAAGGGAGAGCATCTGTGTTTGGTATGTTTATGTCCCCCATTAGTGCTTCACTTTAATGTGTTTATCCCCACTACACCACTAGGATATAGAGAAGTGCTCGTGTCCCCATTGCAGAGGGGAAACTGAGGCAGAGAGACTAAGGGACAGGAAGCCTGTGAAAGAGCAAGGAGTTGAACCCTGGGTCTATCAAGTCACCACCAGAACCACTGGGCCATCCTCCTTCATGTGATAATCCAGTGTGATAGATGACCAGTACCAAAGCGCAGCCATGTACACATTTGAATGAATATTCATGCACATTTACCCTCCCCCCCCATCATTTTACAAGCCCCTAAAAATATATTTGGGACAACTGGTGTAAACTGACATCACTGGCACTATCCCAGTTTACACCAGCTGAAGAGCAGGCTGGTGTAGCTCTTAAAGAAACAGACTCCACATTAATCACAGCGCAGCCTGTGAAATGCCTCAGCATGACAGCCTCTCAGAGGGGATTTTTCCCCAGGGACATCAGACCAGCTGGTGGATTCTTCATCTTAGGATGGATCATTAAGTGCATTTGAATGAACACCAGTGTGCATGGCGGGAAACACCAATAGAGAGCAAGAAATCTCTGTAGGCTGGACCGAATTCATTCTTACCAGGCAGCAGGAGCATTCCTCAGCCGTGCCAATGTATCTGCATGGTTTGTTCTGTGTACACTTCTCTGGTCTGGTCTTGGCTGGTCTTGGTACTATGCGGGAAGTGGTTACCACAACACCTGCAGGTCTTTGCTTCACTAGCCCCTGCCATAGACTGACTGCCTGCCCTTAAGTCTCTGATTTTATACCCTGGAGAGGGTTCCCCACCTACTTTGCTCTTCAAGGGATAGTGCTATCACATTACAGAGGCAGACAGATAAATGGGGTTGTTTTTCAACGATGTGGCTGGCTGACGTGGAGCTGATTAAAAAAGTATCAAAAATCAAAACCCTTCTTTCATTTTCAAAGCGTGGAATTTTTCCACCAGCTTTATTGGCTGGACTGAGATGGTTCTGAAGACATCCTATGAACCTTATTATAAAAGCTCAGGTGGAACCATGAGAGAAGGACAAGAATGATGGTCTTGTTGTGGTTCAGGTTGTCAATTAGGACTTGGGAAATCTGGGGTCACTTCCTAGCTCTGCCCCAGCTTGGCAAGTCACTTTGTCTGTCTCATCCTTCCGTTCCCCAGTGGGACACTGGGGGATACTAATTCTTTTCTCCCACCTCTTGTCTATTTAGTTTGTAAAATCTCTGGGCCAGAAGCTGGCTCTTCCGATGTATCCATAAGAGGGGGCCCTGATATCAGCTGCACCTTCTAGATGATATTGCAATGCAAATAATAATACCGAGATGGGTGGGATTGGAACAGGTGCTACCACATGGCTGTTGTCCTGAAAGAGGGATGATCGCTATTGATCAAGACCACAACTTGTATGGAGCTGCACTAGCTATTTGAATGTACACACTCAGGTTAAATGATCACACCATTTCAAACGTGTGTCCTCACTTAGGGACCAAATCCAGAAGTCTTTCCTCAGGTAAAACTCCCTTTGGAGTAAGAAGCGAAGGGCCCCTTTGGTGGATAGTGTGTTATAAAATATTTCTCTGGCTGCTTCCCTTCAAGCTAAGGAAGATGGTGACATCTGAGCGACTAGACCAGATCAGCTGGGAATGAGTCTCTCTGAGCAACAACAGCTTCCAGGTGTAAGGCCCCACAGGTATAGGATCCAGGCCTGCAGAGCTACCAGGCAGCTGACATCTCCAGAGTGCCACCCAGCAGCAGCTGTAACCAGTTTGTGCTCCACTTCCTGGACACTGGTCTGGACACAGACCATGGGAAGTTCCACCTCAAGGTTTTGACAGATGGCAGCCTCGTGGCTCCTGATTGGCTCTCTGCACTATATAAACCCAAAGGGCACTTCAGGAAGTGTCCAGGAAATAGTGTGGATCTCCTAGAGTTTCATGACAGTTCCTGCTTCTTGCTCTTGAATTCCTGGCTTGGACCTTGGCTTGATCCAGACTTCGCCTCCCGACTCGGACCCTGAAACCTAACTTAGACTCTGATCCTTGGTATCGACCCTGGCCTGGAACCCAACTATGAACTCCTCTGCTCCTCCCAGCCTCAGGTTTGCCCCTGCTCTGACCCTTGGCCCTCACTGCCCTTGTCAGGATCTTGACACCCAGGTGCCACATCAGCGCATGCTGCAGTTCTGGGATGGGAGCTGGCCACTGATGAGAATCAAAATAATGAAGCGATGGTTTTAATCATGGAAATGTTTCTTTCCCCCTTGATGTAAAGTCAAAATAGAATCAAGCCCATTGCCTTTGGGACCAGGCTGAGCTGTGGGCAGGAAATATTGCACGGTGGTTTTGGTAAGGGTCAGAGATAATATTTTCAAAATGTGGTATCTAAAGTGAAACGGGTTTAAGTGCTTTGCTGGGTCAGGGCCAGAATGCTCAGTGTCACAGAAGCGTGCTCTGTCTCTCTCTGTATGGAGGTAGTTAATAGACACGGTGGCAGTAGAGGGCACTCAAGAATGTTTCATAGTTCCTGGAGTTTGTAGGGCACACTGCAAATGGCATCCTCTCTCCAGCTCTTTACCTCTGGTCTTAACACTCAGTAGCACCTTGTAAGACCACAAGCCAAAGTGCCCAGATCATGTTTTGGTCTATGTTAGGTCTCAAGAAAAGACAAACAATGGAGATAACTCAACACCTTCTATTGGACCAAAGAGCGTAGGATACATCTGCTTTCAAAGCCAAAAGAATCTTTTCTTCAGGCATTGGGTGTTTACACAAATACCACAGGCCAAGAATTTTGAAGAGAGAGAAAATCAGTGAGATTGCTGGGTGCTTTTGGAAATTAGGTCATTTACTGAAGTGCCTAATCAGGATTTAGGCTCCTCTCATTGAAAATCTTGACCAAGGGTGTTAACCTCCATGTCCTGACTTAATTCCAATCTGGGTAAAAACTAAACCTGCTGCCCTACAAATCGCTCTGCAATTTCAATTGAATTCCCTCGGCTTCTTTATATCATGACCTCCATTGTTGGGCAACATTGCTGCATCTCATTAAACAGCTGCTGCATTCCTCCCCCAAGACAGCTGCATTTTGCAATGGATTATTATTATTAATATTTATTCATATGAAGTGGGTCCCTACTCTAGATAGTCTGAATCTCTCCAACAGAGGTATAGTGAGACTTAGAGCTCCCTAGATGAAAAGCACTGTAGAATAGCAAAGTGTTATTTGTAATGAATAATAAATACTGGGGTTTTGTGAACCAAATATACAAGTTCCTTATTTATTTCTATTCTCTTGACTTTCAGTACATACCAGCATAAGGGAATAATGCCAAAGCAGCAGCTCTTCTGAACAATCAGGTTAAATGGAATATATTTATTTACTTATTTTAATATTTCTATTTTATTTTCCCGCATGGAGAGAGACTCACCTGGAGAAGGGCTGCACTAAGTTAGTATTTCTAAAGGCAGCTGCCGTTTGGAGAAGAGAGGGTGAAATAGCTGTGAGCTAAAGGGCCTGGCAGGGCACCGGAAGCTGCTCCATAATCTCAAAGCTGTTCTTCTCGCCTGCTTTTATAAGTAAAATCTTCCCAGAAAGTTTCCTTGGGCAACTTAAAAAAATCCCTTTGCATTAAGCAGGTTGGGATTTTACACATGGAACTCATTTCACAGCTCCTTCTTGCCTAGGAAGGTGAGATTTCCTCCCAGCCAAAATCCTTTAGTTGTGCCTAGTGAAGAATTTCCTCAACTAGGCAAGTTTTCAAACCCCAAATCTCTCAATTCTTCCCCGGATCTCTCTCCAACCCCTCCCCAGATGCCTGTGTTGAGCTCAGCACAGAAGGAGCTTAGCAGAAAGGAGATACCACCCTCCCAAGCAATGCATTCACATGTATACACACACCACACATCTACTCATAAATATAGTCTTTTCACACACGAAGACAGAATACACTTCACCTATGTGCGCGCACACATCTCCGCCCCATTGTTAATCCTCACAAATATCACATGCCACATTCACATATGTAGGTAGCTGTGGATTTTCTCAAAGTCCATATAAATTGCTAATGCTTTGAATCCCATTAAGAGCTTTTAAACTCCATGGCACCATGTGGCAATAAGGCCCACAGGTTAATTATGTGTAGTATAAAATTATTTCCTTTAATCAGAAGGCACAAAACCCATACACAGTGCTGTATACAGACACGTTCCATGGGTAAACGAACACAGCCACATATGTATGTCCCATACAGCCTATTCCTGTGTTCCCCAAAGGATTAGTAATAATACACTAAGTGCAATTATACAGCATTTTACATCTTCAAAGGGCTACACAAATATTAACTAACTGAATTTCGCATCACCCCAGGGAGGGAAGGAAATTATGATTATTTCCATTTGATGTGTGGGGAAACTGAGGCAGGGAGCTGTGCTGTGAGTGGAAAGAGGCCACAGGGCGACTCCCTGTCGGAGCTGGGATTAGAACTCAGGAGTTCATGAAGCCCTGTCCCATGCTCAAACCACTAGACTCTGTTGACCCTCGGAAGAGAGCCCCAATATTTCCAGAGGATGGATAGATATCACCTTATGCCATGGATTGACAACCCCTCAGGAGGACACTGTATGCAGCCCCGTTGATCTCAGTGGAGTTGTACAGTGTGACTCAGGGCAGAATTTGTTCAGTAACATACACACCTAGAGTCAACAACGGGAACAAGACCCAGCCATAACTCCTGCACAGGACCCAGTGGCTCACGGGTGTTAACCGTGAGCTCACCTGGGGTCTTGAATTTATTTTACAGATATCTCTATTGCTCTAGTCATCACAGCACTTCACAGGACTAAAGATATATTGACAGAAAGCAGAGAACATTTTCAGAAAGGAGTTTGAGGTTAGATATTAGGAAAAGTGTTCTAACTATAAGGGTCGTTAAGCACTGGAACAGGTTACCTAGGGAGGTTGTGAAATCCCCATCATTGATGGTTTTTTTAACAAGTTGGACAAACATCAGGCAGGGATGGTCTAGGTATACTTAATCCTACCTCACTATGGGGGGATGGACTAGAGAACCTCTTGAGATCCCTTCCAGCCCTATATTTCTATGATTTTGTATTCACCCTCTCCTTGCAAATCAGTTGCTTCCAGCAATTGGGTTCAGAACTTGACTCCATCTGCACTGGGAGCCTTGGCACGTGGTTGTTTGGGGAAAACAGTTGTTTAACCGGGAGCATCATGCAATAGTTTCAAAAGAAGGGAGATTCGGACACATCTGATCTCATGGAAGTTTGTTCCTGCACAGCTGTTAATTACCCGATAGGAAATGAACAAAAACATTGCAGTCAACCTTCACATCAACAAGTCCATTGCAGAGCATGCAGAGAAAAAGGTACTAATCTAGTGGAAGAGACGCCATTGATCCTCGTGGTACTATAAAAGATTGACAAAAAACTTGCTGCATGGGAGGAAAAGGATGGAAATGGCAGACTCCTCCAAAAGGAGAAAAGAGCAATCATTCATATTTTAATGTGCCTCTCTTTTCCAGATTCCACATTTCACGTACATATAAATAATAAAAAAAAAATCAACCTTCACATCAGCAAGTCCAACTGGAATCACACAAAAAATCTCCTTGTCTTCTGCAATGCAAGAAGGATGCACAGATTTACAAATGATTTATTCACAGCCAATCACGAAGGCAGACAGACGGACGTGGACCCAGCTGAAAAGCAGGACATTAAATGCTTCAGAAGAACATAGCAGCGATGTCCCTCCCTCCACCCCAACCCCACAAACAACGTGTCTATGCAAACAATGTCACAGCTCACTACAGAGTGCAGCAGCTAGATAACAACAGGTCATTGGGTCAGAAGCATATGGGCCCTCAACATGAAGGTACCATTAGAACATAACATAAGAACAGCCATTCTGGGACAGACCAAGGGTCCATCAAACCCAGTCTCCTGTCTTCCGCCAGTGGCCAGTGCCAGGTGCCCCAGAGGGAATGAACAGAACAGGTAATCACCAAGTGATCCATCCCCTGTCACCCATTCCCAGCTTCTGGCAAACAGAGACTAGGGACACCATTGTCTCACTGTTCCCTTGTCCCCCTCCCCATGATGTTTGTTGCATTTGCCTTCAGTCTTATACCTAGATTGTAAAGTTAACTTTACCATGGGGCAAGGACCATCTCTGCATTATATGTGTGTACAGCTCTGAGCACAATGGGACCCTGATTCTTGGGTAGGGCTTCTAGGCCCTACCGCAATATGGACAAATAAGAAAACACTAAGCTACACATGCTCCTATTGACGTCCATGAGAGTTTTGCCACTTGCTTCTATGGGATTAGTAGCAGGCCCTAACTGGCTTCCACTTTATTGCCCGTGACACCTTGTATGGTACATTTCACAACGCTGATCTTGATCCAAAATACACTCTCCAATGAGATTATTCATTTTTTGAAAATGGGAAGAGGGAGAAGTATAATATACTGGTTGATTTTGTAATTTGTATGCCCCAAATATCTGGGGCAAACAATCCCAATAACTGTGTTGATCTGAACAAAAAGACAACTCCATGAAATACATTTAGGCCGTGGGGTGATGTTCCAAGAAGACTTGGTAGCTTGGAGTTTGAGATCCAATCAATTGCAGATGGATATTTTGCCGTATTAAATGTATCAACAGAACAGCAACCAAAACTGATGGAAATTTTTAGCCCAGACTATCAGATCTCATGTGCCAAAGGGGAGTTTGCTGTAGAGATATTAAATACAATCAAGTGGATGTCTGAGATCTTACCAAGGACATTAACTCCAAAATATATCATATGGCGCTAGGCCTGAGCCACAAAGCCACATGCAGATTCAAACATTCCCAGAGCTCAGGAGTGTTTGGATCCACCCAGCTTTCTGTCTTGGGTGCTTTATCTGGCCCCCATCCCTGTAGCAGCTGAGCACCTTTCCATCTTTAATGTAGTTGTCCTCACACACCACTGTGCTTTAGGAAAGATCTATCATCCTTACTGTACAGATGGGGAATTGAGACACAGACAGGCTACATGACTTGCCCAAGGTCACACAGGAAGTCTGTGGCAGAGCAAGAAATTGAGCCCAGGTCTCCCAAGTGCCACATTAGTGTCCTGACCTCTGGACCGTCCCTTCCCATCTGCAACAGCCTGCTATAAGGGCAGTTTCTATAGCAAGACTATTGTTGGACAGTAGTTATGCGGACCCTGGTGTTGGAATTATTCCAGAGCCGACTGCAGTCCAAGTGCTAAGTCAGTGGCTAGACTAAACGAAAGCGACATAGTATTTCCAGTATGCTAGGCTTTTCTGTATATCCAAAGCTGTTGAAACTCATGTGGCTTCTATTGACTCAATGGCCTCCGTTGGTTCTCTATCAGAGGCCTACGGATTTGTCCCCATTTCCACTGCTATCAGTGCCCACCCCATGTATCATGCCCTACCAACCTTATGATGGTGACCAGATGGGCCTGTCCGTGCCTGACACCCAATAAAGAAAGTTCCATGCTTTGCACCTGCTAATCTGTTTGCTTTGTCTCCTTCCGTCAGCCCTGCTGTAATGTTGCTTAGTTAATTCATTCACATAGAAAAAGGATCTATTTTGAATTCTGCATGCAGCTAATTGCTGCAGGGGGAGGAGTAATCTGCCAAGAGTCAGTACGGTCTAAATTAAACTGCCATGGAATTATGCCTTGATGTGGTTGACATCCAGTTCTTCAGTTCATGCCTACCGCTGAATGATGTCCAACTATCATTGTCTGAAAATCCTAGTCAAAACTCTTTGGGACCAGGACTATATTTTATTCTTTCTTCTGTAAAGTGCTGGGGTCCATTCATGACTATTGGAACATGCCTATTAATAATCCAATGAACAAGAAATGATAGGAAGTGGCTCCCTCCAATCTCATCCCTGCTCTTAGAATGACCTCCAAATCAGTGTTCACCAAGGTCCTGATTCAACACTCATTAACTCCACGGGAGTCTTTCCAGTGGCTTCAGTGTGCTTTGAATCAGGCCCCAAATACCTCCTTTCTCTTCTGCCTAACAACTCTTGAAGTTACATAGGTGCCGACTTCCTCTGAAAATCCCGTGAAGTGAGGGACCCACCTAGGCTGCTGCTCGTCCCCTCTAGAGAACAGAGCGATGGCAGGAAAAACACAAATGGGTCTGTTCCCAGGGCTGATCGGTTTTGCGAGAGAAAAGTGCTCACCTTAACCCTTCGAAGGCTGGTGTTCCCCAGCCCAGGCCAACCAAACCAATGCTCAGGAGAATGAGGTGGCAGGACTGCAGATCCCATAGGAGTTAGAACGGACTAAGGAGTCTGACTGACACATTCCAACCCTGACAGCAACAGGCTGTGCTAGGGGTCCTCAGCAGCAGCTCTGAGGGGGCATGTGGGACACATGCACGTTCCTCCCCACCATCGCAGCATGGGCTGTAAGCAGAACCACTACACGGCACTTGTAACTCACATGCAGTGGTTACAGTCAATTTCACCAGTAGGGGGCGCTCTCTTCCCCTTTGCTCTCTCTCCCCTTCCCTTCTTATTCTACCTCCTGCTCATGAAAAGCCTGATCCATTGACGTGTGTGGAGGGGGCCTTGCACTGAGTATGATGGGCTTTGGATGAGGCTCTATGGGCACCTCTTGAAAACGGCTTCCCTGCTGGCTGCTGGCTTGCGACATGCAATGTAGGCAGCCCTCTTGGAATCCCATTGCTGCAACTTGCGCTGCCCCCTACTGGTGTGTGCTGTGCACAACATTGGGGGACTGGCGGCCCCTCGGCACGGCCCCGTCATCTGGAAGAGCTAGTTTGCAGCGCTAATAGTTGGCTGCATGGCGCAGCATGGTACATTTCTTGTCACCTTGGTTTTGTTGGCTTACTGTTCTGAGCAATTAAAACTATAGCAGCAAATGCTCCTCCAAGGCCACTGATCTTAAAGCCCCAGGTCCATGCCTGAGCGCTGGACTAGATGGCCTTTGAGGTCCCTTCTAGCCCTACATTTCTATGATACTATAGTATAGGAACAGGATAGTGGTCCTTTAAGTAATTTTTGAACCCTCACTGTCTTCCATATTTCTGTAGCTACCAGACCTCTGCCACAGCATATGTATGTGGTTAGGCCTGACATGTTATATATGTTGGATCACTTGGTGATTACCGATTCTGTTGATTCCCTCTGAAGCACCTGACATTAGCCACTGTCAGAACACAAGATACTGAGCTAGATGGACCCTTGGTCTGACCCTATATGGCCGTTCTTATGTTCAGTAGAGCTGGCTGTGAATTTTTCAGGGAACGTTTTTTCCATAGGAAAATGCCGATGCATCAACATTTAAAATTTTCATGGGCAATGGTTGGTTTTGACAAATTTTTCAACTTGATTTTTTTTTAAATAAAAGTTTGAAATTGTTGCAAGCTTTCATTTTGGCATTTCCTAAAAAAAACAATTCCGGTTTTCCCATTCAGAATGACTTTTTGTATCAAATTTTAAGCTAATTATTATTATTTTGAAAGTATAAAAATGATCACAATCTAACTGAAATATTTTGATTGACCATTGGGGGGGGGAATTTTCAGATTGTGAAAATTGTTGAGATATTTACTTTTTGTTCCATTTCAGGACAGAATTTTTTTTTTTGAAAACTTGAAAATGTTCATGGAAAAACCCATTTCCTGACTCACTCTAACATAGTAAATGCAGTTATTTGGCCTGTGTCTTTCCATATTAGATATATTGTGTAAAGAGCTAAAGACAAGACACATCACTATCCCTCATTGAGAAAGGAGGTCTTAAAAAAACTCTCAGAGATTCCATGAAATGCTTCCCTTAGGAGGGAGATATGGCAAGCTCAAAATCCCATGGAACCTGGACATTAATGCAATGTTGTCAACTCTCAAGATAGTAATATCTGTCTCATACTATTTAATGTTTTTCTGAAAGCCCCAGCTCCTGGAGTCATGTGAATATGTGAGAATCTCAGCTTTTTTTTTTTCAAAAAAAGTCTGTCTCTTTCTCTTGGTTATGGCAAAAAAACCTTGAAAACATGTCTCTCGAAGGCTTAAAGCCCAGAAGGTGATTAAACAGAATCCAATATTAATTATTTGTTAAAATAATCTCATGCTGTCTGAGCCACTCTTGTGAGTTTGGGCAGGCGTGACTCCTGATTTTTGAACATTTCAGGTTGGCAATACTGTCAGTGAGCAAAAGGAGCTACAACCCCCATCTCTAAACCACCCTGCAGACCCTTCATCTCTAGAGTACAGCTCTATCTACCTCTGCTGCACCGTGCTTTACTCACCTCCAAGAAAAGTGGACAGCAAGAGCCCAGATTAATGCTGCTCACCATGGCATTACCTTCCACTGAATTGTGTGTCAGAAGAAAGCAGGCTGCATTCGGCAGCTGCTCCCCAGCTCTGTTTTTCTACCTGCTACAAGGTACATCCTATTCCCAAATCCAGGAAGCCCTGAGCATCCAGAGTCAGATGGAAACTTTCATGCACAGCAGCAGGCAACACGGACACTGCTTCCTCCCTTCCATAGATTCAGGGTCCTCTCCAGCAAACATCCCTTCCACCCTCCCAATGCCTTACAACATAGGGAACCATGGTGCCCTTATTAAGGGAACGTATTCTCCTCTTACTGTACACACACAGCTCATATCAATGTCAGTGGGATTTACAGTCATTTAAAGAGAGGAGATGCAGATCCCTTTGGTCATCTTCTAGATCAGTTGGCCTGTCTTCTGGCAAGTAGGGCTGGCTGGAGAAACCACAAGCCAGACAGAGCCCATGGAATAACCAGTAACCTGGTGGTCAGGGCACCTGTCTGGGATGTGGGAAATGCAGTTTTGAGTCCCTGCTCCAAATCAGGGACTTGCAATTGGTTCCCCCACATCCCAGGTGAAAGCTATTCTGGTCTCTCCCTCACCAGAAATTCCATCCTGGACCTGAGAAACCTTCCTTAAGAAATTTTCACTGAAACCGATGCACTGAAAAATTCCCTACCAACTTTAACAATAACGACATTATTGTTATTTTCATTCCCGAATAAATGCTGACTCTAAGTAGATATGTCCAATCCAGGTCCAAAGTTCAAAAGGGGTTCAGGGGCATCATCTTATCTCACTCCATTTCTGTTGCTCAGTGGAACCTCTTTCCACATGAGTCCATTTCCTTTTCCAGTAGGTCTATGGGTTGCCCCTTCTGATACTCTCCACCCATTGCAAGGCCAGGCTAAACCAATCACCTGCAGCCTCTACATACTCAGGCACAGCTGACCTTTCAAGTGATGTAGCATGTTAGACAGCAGGACTGAGAGCAGAATCTAAATTATGCAGAAGGAAAAACAGCTGATGCTACCTGCTGCACTTGACATCTGCTGGCTGCTAGAGTTAGAGTATAAGTCAAAAAGAAAGGAAAGGTTGAGACAGGATAAAAAGTGGAAGTTACATTTTTGTGTTGCATTTTTAATTGCATTAAAATAAATGTATTATTCTTCAAACCCCCAAAAGCCTCATCTCAAAGATCTGTAATTTCCCAGCAACTGGGTGGTATCAATATCTAATTACTGCTCTGGTCATTTTTATTACATTAAATAACTGCATCCCTTCCAAAAAGAGAGACCTGTAATTTGTTAGCACTCTGTGGCACTGAATTCTAATCATGACATTACTTTTTTTAAAAAGTTGCACTAAAGAAATGAATTAATTCCAAAAGAAGATCTCTAATTTCCCAGTAGCTGGGCCACATCGATTCCTCGTTACAGCATTGTTTCTAATAACATTAAATAAATGCACCCATTCCAGAAAAAAAGCTGGAATTTCTCACCACCGTTTCCAATTACCATGTCATCCCTTTCCTTTCTTAACTGGTTTTTAAGATGTCAGCATATCAGTTGGCCACACCAAAGGATTTCATAGGCTTGCTGCTTCCTAACAGCTGTATCCATCTGATCATGGCGTACCCAACTGTGGTGCCCACCTGGCTGCTAATAACCACTCTGACTTGACTTAGGATGTCATAAGGTCTCTGGGCAAGTTCAGTTGAATTGACTCCCCTCCTGCTGTGTATTTTGCCGCCGGCCCATTGCCATCCATTGTGAAGAGTTTGCAGGTCTTGGAGTTCTCATGGACGGGCGTGGACTTTCTGGAGGACACAGGCGAGTTGGTTGGGCTCAACTGCACAGCGGTGGTGTCCTGCACCGTGTGCTCGCTGGTTTCTATCTCGAAGGTTGTGTTGCCAGGTTTGATGAGCCCGATGTTGGAACCTGGCTTGGATTTCCTCGACCCATGGGCAGGTGGTCTCCGGCTACAGATGCAGCAGGCACCGAAGAACGTAAAAGCAACCACCAGCAGGATGGGTCCAATGATGATAGGGGGGTTGTTCATGGGGAGGAAGGTCCCAAAAGCGAATGCTCCCACCAGGGTGATGTTGATCCCGGCAAGCATGATGCAAAGTCCACAGGCACAACAGAGAGCAGGGGATGGGAGCCCCTGGGGCCTGGTCTTTTTCTGGCTAGGTTTCTGGGACAAAGAGGTGCTGCTTTTTTCGCTGAACATGTTGATACAAGTCTCCCAGGGGACCTCGCACCTTACTGAGCACACATGGCATTGGTGAGACGATCAGTGGGCTTGTGCTGCCTTGAATTTCCTGTAGGAGGAGGAAAGGAAGAAAGAATGTAACTGCTCACTCATTATGTGGAGGGATTACCCAGGGGCCTTGAGAGAGAGCAAAGGGCAAGAGAGGGAGCCGCCTGTGGGAGACTTGACACCTGGAGCAGGTTTGTTAAATAAGCCAATCAGAGACACCGGGCATGGGGAGGGAATCGGATGCAGCTGTGGTTCCTTATAAGAGAGCTGAAGCTTTTCTTGAAGGGGAAGTCAGCTCTGAGCAAGGCACCTGCCCGCCATACCCCAGAGCGGGTTACCTCCTAAGAAGTGCTACACGGAGCCTGTGGAGGGACCCTCTCACCCACTCAGGCTCTGAGGTCAGAACCAGGCCCTGGAACAGACTCTTGGGACTTGGAGTTTTGCTTCCTAGTTAATTTGTCTGAATAGGGGGATGGAACAGATTCCATTTGAGGAGAGTTTAATAAGGCTGGGACTTTTCAGCTTGGAAAAGAGACGAGTAAGGGGGAATATAACAGAGGTCTATAAAATCATGACTGGTGTGGAGAATGTAAATAGAGAAGTGTTATTTACCCCTTCCTATAACACAAGAACCAGGGGTCACCCAATTAAATTAGTAGGCAGCAGGTTTAAAATAAACATAAGGAAGTACTTCCTCACACAACGCACAGTCAACCTGTAGAACTCATTGCCAGGGGATGTTGTGAAGGCCAAAAGTCTAACTGAGTTCAAAAAAGAACTAGATCAGCTCCTGGAGGACATGTACATCTAGGGCTATTAGCCAAGATGGTCAGGGACATAATACCATGCTCTGGGTATCCTAAGCCTCAAACTGCCAGAAGCTGGGAGTGGACAACAGGGGATGGATCACTCAATAATTGCCCTATTCTAGTCATTCCTTCTGTAGCATCTGGCACCAGCCACTGTCGGAAGACAGGACACTGGGCTAGATGCACCATTGGTCTGACCCAGTATGGCTGTTCTTACATTAATAAACCCAGACCCAACAAGGGCACCTATTGGATGAGCAAGCATGTGGTGTCTGGTTAAAAGGACCTGGAAGAGAGAAGATAAAGAGAAGGACAGGGCAGAGGCACCTTCCCATAAAAGGGTGCCTGAGGGCGGCCAACTCATTTACAGGCCCCTTTACCAGGGCCACAAAGCTTTCTTACTCTGCAGACACCTCATTGTTCTTCTTCAGCAGCTGGTTTGCTATAACCTCTGCTAATCATCAGAACCCGGATCTTCTCAATGCCTTCTCACTGTGACCGTCTGTTCCCCTGGCTGTTGTCTTTTGTCTTTGACCAGTGGGGCCCGATTCTGTAGGCATGCTCTGAGCACAGCTAAGATCTGTTATTTGTCTGCCCCCCAGCGCAAGCAGGCCAGATGCAGGCCACCAATAGGTGAGGGGGTGGGGTGAGTTGGGGTAGCACAGCACTTCCACAGAAGACAGCTGGGGGCACAGGGAAATGTAGGGATGTGTGTCAATGAAGTATTGATCATGAGCAGGAGAAGAGAAAGACACTTGCTGGCTAGGGCATGACCTACCTAAGCAGCTGACCTGGCTCAGGGGCGTGACTCTAACAGAGAGCCTGCGGCTGAGGATCCTGAGCTGAAGGAGGCGTCTATCTCTGGCCCCTCAGCCAGGTGCACCAGCCATGGGAGGCAGGTATACTAGGCCAGGGGAGGCTCTGCTGGACGCCCAGTTGCAGGTTGGGGCGGGGAGTTTTTGCTTTATTATGCCCATGCAGGTTCCGGGACATCTGAGGAGGTGGTATGTGCTGTTTGGCTTCCTGGATTCATCACTAATCTACCTGGATTCCAGAGAGATTACCGATGAACCCAGGAAGCTGAGTAGCAGATACCACCTTCTCACTGCCCCGGAACTTGCATGGGGCATCATCAAAACTCAGGTTCTTCTTCAGGAAGAGACACTGCTGTGGTTTTTCCCAGGTGGTTTGGGGGCTGGGGTGGAGAGGGGACACAAGGCGCTCCTCCAGGCAAGTGGGGAGGGGCTCGGAGTTTCTCCAGGAAGGGGGAGAGCTCATTGTTCTGGTCGCATTGGAGGCAGGAGGTCTCGGGGCTCCGGCTGTGGAGGGACTGGGGGGCCTCAGGGCTCTGCCCCGGTGGGGAGGCATGGGCAGAAGGAGTGGAGCTGAGGCCTAGCCTCCCTGAAGGGGGGCTCCACCTGCCGCCCATTTGCACCATATCAGCTGCTTAGGTGCCTACGAGCCTCTCCTCTTCCTTCCCTGGCACTTCATTCCTGGCTGGGCTAGGCGGCTTCCTGCTTAGCTGACCAGCTTCTGAAAACCCCTTCCCTAAGCACCTGGCTCTGCCCATGCATAGTATAGCCTGGGGGCTGAGCATTCTTCTGGGGTCAGTGCCTAGGTCCCTTCAAGGATCTGGGCCTAAGTGATGCTCAAGCTCATGTAGGAAGTCTTTGGTAGAACAGGAACTTGAAGCCAGGTGTCCCAAGCCCTAGGCTAATTCCCTGACCAATTGACCATCCTTCAGCCAGTAAAGTCACACTAGATCATTAAAAGAGCCATGATTGGCTTATTTGGATCAGGAGGTATAACGCATTCCCACAGGGTGAATTCCATTGAATAACACTGAGTTCCTGCTTAAATAATTCTCCCTTCCTGCAGGGAAGGTGAGGTTGTAATATGAATGGCCCCTAGGCCACAGAACAATATCAGACAAGGGATTTCACTCTCTAGCAACCTGGGTATTACTTGATTCCAGTCCTGAACCCCTCCTAGCCCTGCTAAGACAACTCAGTAGCGAGCCGCAGTGCCCCCTGTGGTCTCTCGTGGGCAGAGCGCTGAGGGCAAGAAGTGCCAAGACAAGACTCTGGAGTTCCAGTCACTGGGCCGTTATTGTCAGCTTGCCAGCACTGCTGAGGTGTTGTCTTTGGTGTCACACATGGAAGAGCAGAGGTGGATTAGGGGTTTGTGGGGCCCTGGGCCAGAGCAAGTGGGGACCCCTCCCTACCTCTTCCACCTGCAGTCCCGTCCGTCCCCCTTGCCTCCCCCCGCGCTGTCTCCATGGCGCTCCTCCTGGGGAAATGGGGCCAGGGTACGGAGGCTTGCCTTGCTCCACCCCCCCTCCCTCCCCACCCAGCACTCCTGCCGGGGAATGGGACAGCGCATGTCAGCTTGTTCCACTCCCCAGAAGGAGCACGAGGCGGGTGGGCAGAGTGGGGCAAACCCCCCGTGTCCCAATGCCACACCCTGGCAGGAGCGCCATGTGGGCAGGCGGAGCAGGTCAGGATTTGGAGGGGCCATTTTTCCAGGGCCCCCCCAAATTGTCTGGAACCCCTGGGCACAGACCCCATTGGCCCAGTGACTAATCTGCCACTGTGGGAGAGCACTTCCTTTCAGAGGCTGACTGCAAACTCAACAGCATCGTGGTCTCTCAATCTCACCTCCTTCGCTTCTGGAGTTCTTCTCCCTTCTCTCATTCCAACTCATTTTCATGGTGGTAAATCTGATCTTGGACAGAGCCACTCCAGAGGGGCAGGGAGAGAGTTTTAGCTGCTTAGTCAAGTGGAACACATAGCGACACCTTGGAATTTACACTATTTCGTGCTCTTAAGGGATCCCTGGAGTCTTTGGGACGAAAAACCTGGCCTGAGTTAATCCCTGGAGAAGTACCTTCTGGATTAGATCTGTGACTGGGGAACACAGTAACGAACATAGTACAAAGCAGACTTCAATGCCAAGACCCAAGAGTCACCATCATAATATCATAGTGGCTGACCAAAAAATTAGTAAAGAAACAAAAACACCCACAAATCTGACTACTGGGTCACCCAAACATTTGCTGCACATCTGCAAGGCCAGCTGAATGTTTTTACTACGGTTTCCAGGCTGTGACGTATTCCTGAGCCTCTTGCAGAGACAAGCTCCTCTTTTATGTCCTATACTGTAAATGAAAATTCATGGCTTGCTTTGTTCCCCCACGCAACCCCACAACCATTGATCCTGCAGTGAGAGTCCCCTTCTCGCAGCGGGACATCAGCGGGACATCAGCGGGAGTTGAGGCACCTTGCAGGACTGAGCCCATGTTCATTTGCAGAGGTCTGTTTGCCAATGATTATCTACCCCAGTGGTCTGCAAAGATGCCCCAGCCACAGAAACCCTTGGTGGAGAAAGAACGACTGGCCCCGTTCAATACCCACAACATGTGAACTTACAAGAATGTCAGCGGGAATTCCATCTCGACAGAGGATTCAATGGCTGGCCCTATTTTCTCTGCAATCCATTTAAGTGGGTGGACTGGTGTTTCTACTGGGGCATTCTGCATTGCCTGGGAGTAGCTTGCATTTCATATACGTTCAAGCTACTTTGTTTCGACAACTAACAAGACTTGAAATCAAAGCTTGTCTCTTTCCAGTTCTGAGGGACTTTTCAGGATCAGATGGGTGAGGGAAATTCAATGGACGTGGGGGTGGGGTATGGATGTTTTCACCTCTAGATTACTAGCTCAGATTCATCCCAGATTGCTATCAACTGAACATCATGTGCTATGTGAAGAAAGTTGGTGGCTTCAGTTCACATACAAGCAGAATTTGCCACTCCTTCAAGCAGCAGACTGGTCCAGACTAGAGCTGGGTGAAATTTTCAGAGAAAAAGGCAGATTCAGCAGGACTAAAACATTTCACAAATGTGTGTCAATGTCACCAAATTGTTCTGGTCAGGAGAAAAACAAAAATAGTTTTAAAAAGCCCCACAAAAGCCTTACAAAAGAAATCGGGGGGGGGGACACCTGACTTTTTTAAACAAAACATTTTGACTTTTCAATTCAAAATGACTTTTCATTTTGAAATTTCCTTTCATTTTTGTTAATTAAAAATGTTTAAAATGCTCAAAGTCAAAATGAAAATGTTGGTGACAAGTCAACCCAGGCACTTAATCCCGCCTGAAATGAAATCTGCTTTGATTTTTCTATTTGCCAAAAGTTTGGAAATATTTGGGATTTGGTTCAAAAATTTGTTGGTTTTTTTTTCAGAATTGCCAATGAGCCCAAAAAATCCATTATTCACCCAACCCTATTCCAGAGTCTCTACTGCAATAGCCAACCCTTCCTGTGTACCATTGGCAGGGGATCTGCAGACCCTGGATCTGACCCTCACCCCAGCAGTGGCCCCTAGAGTGCCAGGTTATTTAGAGATGGCACAAAGGGACTCCCCCTCGCCCACCTTTTTTGGGCCTGATCCAAATCCCATTGAAGTCCCTGGATTTTCAATCACGCCTTAGGAGGCACAGAGACTACAGATGCTCCTGTTTGGCTACTTTATTGGCACCCTCCCACATAGGGACACTACAAGGCTGCACTTCTAAAGAGCCACAGGTTTAGAAACTAGGGTTGGGGGGTCCTGGGCAGCTGACACCTCCACACTGCCAGAGGGAGCCCATTGTACAGCTGGCTCAAGTGCTGCTCTTCCTTGAGCTGACAGACAAGGGAAACAAAGGGTCATGGAGGGGTGTTGTACACATTGCAGGAGAAAGAGGACAAGCTGCTCTTGGACTTGAGCCAGCTCCTGCTGAAAGGAATGGGAGCTTTCCATTGCCTTGACAGCTGCATCAGCCTGGTCGTTGCACAAGGGTATGCATGCAGCTCTCAGGCAAGTAGCAGTGCACATGCTAATATATTCCTGTGCACCATGGATAACAGGAGTGGAGTTTGCAAATAAATTCATGTGCCCAGCAAGCACATGTGCTACCACCAACAGGCAGGCAAACTGCTCCTGTTCCGGAGGAGCCTCAGCAGCTCCCCATAAGTAATCACCATAGGAGGATGTTTTAGACAGGCATCTCTTGTTTTAGACAGGCATCGAGCAATGCACCAGTACCACCTCTGACTCCGTTACTTCCAGAACGGGTGACCAAAATCACACAGCAGGTGAATGGCAGGCCCTGAATAATGAACCCAGGAGTCCTGACTCCCAGTACCCTACTCTGAATATGAGGCAGAACTTTTCCCCTATGTTGCCTAGTTGGATTTGTAGGTTTCTAACTCCAGGCTGCATATGAAGTGCCAGATCCTCAGCTGATGTAAATCAGGGTAGCTCCATTTACATCAATGGACCTATGGTCAGTTTACACCAGCTGGAGAAACTGGCTCATAGAAATGAGAATGAAGTCTCCTGGCATGATATCACCACCACAGAACTGCAAGATGATACATAGGGAGGGAGGTGCTTTCGGTGAATCTGTAAGTGGAGTTGGGAGGCAAAGTATGACAAATATGGCAAGTTTCTGTAATCTCCTGGACAAACCTGACTGAATTCAGTTTGTGTGTCTTAGGAGTTTATTGTATTCAGAATGCAAAGGTATTACTGTGGGATCATATGTAGCATCTCTAGAGTGGAGACATGACTAATGTAAACCCTAGGAAGTGTAATAGCTTCAGAGGACTCTTTTAAACAACATGCAAGCCACAAATAAACTTTTAGTTTAGTACAGGGGTGGGCAAACTACAGCCTGGGGGCCACATCCAGCCCTCCAGACATTTTAATCTGGTCCTTGAGCTCCAGCCAGGAAGCATGCAACGCCCAGAAGCAGCGGCGTGTCCCTCCGCTGGCTCCTTTGCATTGGGGCAGCCAGGAGGCTCTGCACACTACCCCTACCCCAAGTGCTGCCTCCATAGCTCCCATTGGCCAGGAACCACAGCCAACGGGAGCTGCAGGGCAGTGCCTGCAGACAGCATGCAGAACCACCTGGCTGCACCTCCACATAGAAGCCAGAGAGGGGATATGCTGCTGCTTCTGGGGGCTGCTTGAGGTATGCACCACCCAAAGCTTGCACCCCTGACCCCCTCCTGTGCCCCAACCCCCTGACTAAGCCCTGATTCCCCTCCTTCCCTCCGAACTCCTCAGTCCCAGACCAGAGCAGCCTCCTGCACCCCCAACACCTCATCCCCAGCCCCACCCCAGAGCCTGCACCGCCAGACAGAACCTTCACCACCCAACCCCACAACCCAACCTTCTGTCCCAGTCCAGAGCCCCTTCCCACACCCTGAATTCCTCATTTCTGGCCCCACTCCAGAGCCTGCACCCCCAGCTGGAGCCCTTACTCCCTCCTGGATCCCAACCTCCAATTTCATGAGCATTCATGGCCCACCATACAATTTCCACACCCAGATGTGGCCCTCAGGCCAAAAAGTTTGCCCACCCCTGGTTTAGTTGGTTTCCCAAGAAATACAGAAGAACCCCATTTATCTGGTCTCCTTGTGACCACAGCCAGATCGGATAATCAAAAATTCAGATAATCTGGAGAATGGGAATGTGCAAGGCTGCAGTGCAATCTAGTGGCCACAGTAGAGATCACCCATTTATGAACCTGTGAGAGCCAGTTATTCATTTAATATAGACAGCGGGATAATGGAGGGATCATAATGGTCCCTTCTGACCTTAATATTTATGAATCTTTGAATCTAAAAATAAAATAAGGATGCTCCAGTACTGTGTATTGATCATAATAGGGTTGATTTATTTTCCTACTGTTCCAAGCTGCCTGGGTTACTCTCTAGAGGGGTGGCATATTTATAAGGTTAAGTGGTGACTTGATCACAGTTTATAAGTATCTATGCAGGGAACAAATATTTGCTCATGGGCTCTTCAATCTAGCAGCGAAAGGTCTATCCTGATCCAATGGCTGGAAGTTGAAGCTAGACAAATTCAGACAGGAAATAAGGCATACATTTTTGACAGTGAGGGTAATTAACTATTGGAATGATTTACCAAGAGTCGTGATGGATTCCTTATTGCAGACAATTTTAAAAAATTGGATATTTTTCCAACAGATCCGCTCTAGGAATTATTTTGGGGCAGTCCCAGGGCCTGTGTTATCCAGGGGGTCAGATCAAATGATCAGAATGGTCCCTTCTGGCCTCGAAATCTTGAATCAGGTCATTCCTTTTTCTAATGCCAGACAATGTTTTCTGAAGCCCACTCACTTATTTCCCAGTCATTTTTGATTTTGTGCCATCATTTTAATAGAGCTTGAGAAGGGGAGGCAGCAGAGCAAAGTGACCAGTGTAAACACACATGATCAACTGTACAAAGGTTTCCAGCCCCCTGCTGTTTGTCACAGTTCAGGGCAACTGCACCTGTAGTTCCTCCTTTATGGCCCAGCTAGGGTACCCACTTTTAGGCTTCTGGCTCCCAGCTGTCACCTCGCTTGGGTGGAAATGTGGATCTCTCCCCCTCCTGGGGATTTTCTAGGCCCAGTGTTCCCTGCCTGCACTGTGAGTTTCCCAGCAAATCAGACTGCTTCAGCCAGTTTGCTTTTCTCCTTGGAGGCTATAAACAGTTTAATCTCCCACAGTCAGAAGCTACCACATAGCTTTTCTAAGCAAGCACATTTATTCTTCAGGCAAAAGCATGACTGAGAAAACATATTAACATAATTAATAATAATAAATCCTACACACGTGCTAACAAATTTACCAGAGATCACCCCAACTCCAACAAGGGTTTTGGTAGGAGTCAGTCCTTAAAATTCCACCCAGGATTTTTTCTGTGGTTACAAGTTCAGAACAGCTGTTAGCTCAGAACTAGATCCCCATGAATCTGTGTCACTTTTTTTATACAGTTTGGGTCTTTGATCCTGGGACCTGGGGAACAGGTAATTTGCAGACAGTGGGTTTCTTGTCAGGGCATAGCTTCAAAGGGCTGGGTCTGGAGGTGGGGATTTGCATTCGCCTCCTCCCAAGTACAGTAGAAACCCAGGCAGCTTGGAACAGTAGGAAAATAAATCAACCCTATTATGATCAATACACAGTACTGGAGCATCCTTATTTTATTTTTAGATTCAAAGATTCATAAATATTAAGGTCAGAAGGGACCATTATGATCATCTAGTCTGACCTCCTGCACAATGCAGGCCACCCACTCCTACAATAAACCTCTCACCTATGTCTGAGCTCTTGAAGTCCTCGAATCATGGTTTAAAGACTTCAAGCTGCAGAGAATCCTCCAGCAAGTGACCCGTTTTCTAAGGCTGTTCTCCCTTATATCAGAGGCAGTACCTACATGCACAGAGAGTCTGGTCCAAAGCCCATTGAGAGCAATAGAAATCACCAATGTGGCAGACCTTAATAAGCGACCTATTTGTAGACACCCTACAGCTTTTGTAGGCTCTTTCCTTCACCTTGCTGTTTCTGCACTGCCCTTGCACCAGGTAACGTTATTCATTTGAACGGATCACTCTTCTGAAATGTAAGACTTCATTGTGGAAAGGGAAGTATTAAGGGATCTAGACAGACCTCTCTGCTTCTTAGTGTTATTGTTGTGGTTGTCGTTGTGTGTGTGTTGGGGTGACCGTCATCTAATACATTTCTGGGTTTATTCTCCAATACATATCGATTAAGCTGTAAATGTATAAATGTAAAGACTAACTAACTGCAAAGCAGAATATATAGAAGAGGAATCTTCCAACCTAGGAATGATCAAATACATTCTCTGGGGGGGTTGATTAAAAATCAATAAAAAACAAAACAAATGTCAAAGCCAGGAACCAAATCCATCTCAAACATAACTCCAGTGAAGTTAATTGAACCAAAACCGGGACGAATTTATCCAGCGTTTTCAGGGCATAATTTTTGGCTAGATCCAAAAACATTCACACAAAAGCTAAGCAAGCTCAGCTTGAGTGGGGAAAAAATATCACTCATTCAAACACTGACATCCAGCCTGTCTAGATTGCCTGAAGCAATCCACAGACTCATTTTTTGAAGGTGGGATCCTTCAGGGGTGTGAAAGAAACTTGTTTAAAAGGGTCAGGGGGAAAATCAATTAAGTTCTGTACCGTCAAAACCTTCTTCACCTAGCTGGCAGAATCCAAGCTGAGTGTTAACAAAACAGGAGTACTCCCCCCACCCCCAACCCCCCAAAACACACACAAACGCACACAAAGTGCTGTGAAACTCTCCAGCAATTGTCCATTACCGTGGCCGTGGAGCACCAGCGGCTGGAAGCCAACGAGAACCGCTTACCTGGGCTTGAGTGGGAACTCAGGGCTGGCAAGAGGCAGCAGGATCCCCCCCCCCCACACACACACACACCCACCCCGTCCTCTGGTTTAAACAACTGACCAGGTGTGCCTGCCTCGAGCAGAGGAGCTGCGGGGAAGCCCCAAGGACCAGCCATCCACGGGCAGCTCACCCGCCGCAGATCCTTCCCACGCGTGGGGCTCTCGCCTGCCTAGCTGCGCCCCCCACACGCCTGGGAAACTTTGCCCGGGCTAAGCCGCTCGGAGCGCCCTGCCCCGATTTCCTTGCTGCTGCTGGGCGAGCGGGCTGGGGTGCGCTGCCCGCCGTCCCCTCTCCTCCTGCCGTGCCCTAAGGACGCTATGGCTCTTCCTCTGGCGAGAGAGATGCGCCTGCCCCACGGGCTCCTTTTTTGCATCTTCCAGAGGCAGGAGCAGGGCTCTCCCGAGCCATGCTGCAGCAGGTTGGGGTGTGTGTGTGTCGGGGGGGGGGCAGATCCTTTGAGGAGGCTGGATCTGGCTGCCTCTGCCGCCGATAACGCTCTGCCTAGAGCATCTCCCCCCCCCCCCCCTCAGCGCCTGGTACCTCAGGCTGCAACCCGCCCCCCCCCCCCCCCCGGGAAGCCTCTGCCTCCGGTGAGGGGCTGTCCAGGGCTGTGGTGCTGAAAGCAGCACCCACCCCTTTCATCCGTAAAGCTGCCTTCCGCAGCGTTGCCGCTAGGGGCAGCCTGGAGCTTTTCTCCGGGGGGGCTTTGATTTGTCATTGCCTAGGGAAAGTGCCTAATTGCAAAGCCTAAGATCAAGAAGGGGGTCGGGGGGGGGGAGGGGAAGGGGGGGCTGTGGACTCCCCAGCGTCAAGGACTCACTTGTGCCAATGCCGCAAGCTCTTGAAAGGTACGTCAATAATTTCAGGAGGGGAAAGACAAAATTCCTGCCCCTGATCCCTCATGGAATCGGTTCTCTCGGTGTGACATTTCCCTCCAATCTCCCTCCTGCTGTCTGCCTTGCCCAAACAGGAGTGACGCCAAGATTAGAGAATGTGTAGTGAAGGCTTTATATTGGGGGCCGGAGGGGGGAAGGAGGTCAGATGTGGTGATCTAATTGGCTCCAGCAGGCTTTGTGAGAGTGGAAGTATTAAAGTGGGATCAGAGCAGGGAAGTAATGACAGGCTGGTGAGTGATGAGAAACAAGGAAGGAAAACCTTGGCATGCCTCCGAGAAATAGGAAAGGAGACATGTTTGTCATTTGCAAATGCATCACCAATCTGCAGAGCCGGAGCATATTTACTTTCGGGGTCAATTATGTTTAGACACGGTCTAAACTCAGGATTATTGTTCACATTGTGAATAATAGGACCCCATTGTGCTAGGCACTGTACAAACACACAACAAAAAGAGGATTCCTGCCCCCAAACTGCTTAGCCCCACTGCAGGAAGTTGTGGTTAGTAATTGGCTCACCTGCACCTATGGCCCCTAAGTGTAAACTAGGACAACCCAAAGTTTGCAGTGAATAAACTAATCAATAGGGGTAAACGTCTATTAACTCAATCAATGCAAATCTCTGCATGCCCTTATCTACACTTCGGGTACATGTACACCACAAATTAGGGGGTAATTGTAGCCTGGGTAGGCACAGCTGTGCTAGTTTTAATCTAGCTGGGGGGGTAACAATAGCAGTCAAGATGCAGCAGCATGGACCCCAGCATGGGGTAGCAACCTGAATACGTACCCAGGGTCCCCACCGATTTTGTTCTGGATGGTTAGCCTGGACTGAATTCCATGCTGTCCGGTCTTCACTACTATTGCCATCTGCACTAGTTGGAGTAAACCTGGCTGAGGTATGCCCACAATCACACCTTCACTTGGGGTGCAGATGTACCCATTGATTCAGCACTGCTTCAGCTACATTGAATGCTGAATGTGTGTGTGTGTGTTGTGGTGGGGGGGGGGGAACTATTCTCCAGTGTAGACAAAGACTTAGGCCCTCAGAATAATACACAGAAGTCTGGAGGTTCAACTGGCATAAATCATATGCTCTTATTTACTTACTTTCTCACCAGTCACTCTCTACAGCAAGGAAGAAGGCTGTGCATGCCATTTAGATGGAGGAGGATTTAGGTCAATAAACAGACCTGATATTCAGGGCAGGGGAAATGGCTGGAGAAAAATATATTCTTTCCTGACACACATCATCTTCCAGAGTACCAGCTCTGGCTAATGTAGCCAACAGGATAAGAGCAGTCTGCAGAATATACACAACATACAGTATTCCTTACCCTTACAGTAGCATTTGTCTTAGCTTGCAGTCTAATGGGTCTGATTCACTCCGACATTACTTTAGTTGTTGCCGGTGTAAATGGCCCTGGCAGATAAAGAGAACTTGGGGTTACGTCCAGCAAGGGGATACAGCTTTGGCACTTGCATCCAGTTTAGAAGCATTTCCCATCATGTGCACAGTGAATTGTTCACCAGCCTTTAGACTCAAGGTAACTTCTGTCAAGCGCTCATGATAGCATGCATCAACCACATGGTGACTCATGATTTCAATGGAGTTATGCAGGTATGAAATTCTATGGCCTGTACTATGCAGGGGAGAATAAATACTCATAACGGCACCTTAAGAAACCTATGAAAACTGAAGCATTGTGTGGTGAATCAGGTCCAATATTTTCTGCTAAGTAGTAACCACAGTCATTTTAACTGCAGAATTTATATTAAACTCAAGCAAAATAATGGTCAGTCATCTCAAGTACCAAAAGGGATTTTTTTTATAATTCCCACTGGAAATATTAATAGAGAGACGCCATCAGTTACAGCATTTTTCATTTCTCTTGATAAATTTACCTTAGGTAAATCATGAGAAAACAAGAGTCTGAGAAAATTCTGTTCAGTTTCTCCCTGGGAGGGAGAGTATTCTGGTTTTTCTTTAGCATGGGTAACACTGGCACATAACATGACTCAGCCAGTGTGACAGACAGGATAGCACAATGGCATCGTCTACATCTGACAGATTAAAACCAGATCCCCCCTTCCAAAAAGGTCAAAAGGGCCCCCAAACCCAATAGCAGATGTAAGATTAGGCACTGATGCTTGGTGAATTAAATATTTGGACCAGATTATGACCCATGACGCTCTTGTTCTGTAAGTGTCCCGGGTGGTAAATTAGTAAGTTCCTCAGTTAGTAACACTGCAGGGGAAAATATCAATGTACTGAGCTTACTGATGTCATTCAAAACTTCTGTTTGTGTCAGACAGTGTACCACAGATGGTTGCTTGTAGCTGATTGCTATGAATATAGGGAGCCATATTTATCTGTGGTTTGGCTCTGCTAAGTAGAAATTACACCCGGGAAGAATTTGTCCCTTTATAGTTCATTTATTTAAAAGGTACCCCATAAACCAGTGTGTAGTTCTACAATTGCACAATCCGAAAGATGATCATGCTGAACAAGACTACAGTCATTTGATTTTACAGTGGCTGCTGCGTGACCCTCCATTGCACTTTCTGCTGAATGGACCATAAAACCAGTAAAAAAGGGGAAAGTTTTACTGAAAGCATCATATACTCGAGGCACCATTCAGTGAAGATTCAGCATTTTACACATCTAGCCATGAAGATCTCATGGGCTGCTTTCCTTTGACTACAGAAAAACCAAGTCCTAATTCAAGAAGTAAAACACAGGCCAGATTCTCAGATGGTGTCAATCTGCATAGCTCTATTCAATGGAGCTCTGCAATGAGGATCTGGCCCATATACTTTCTTCCCCATATGGGTTGAACTTTTAATTCCATCACAGATTAGCACAGAACAAGAGGACACCCTGTCAGCGCAAATGTATGAATAGCAGCTTACACCAATAATATATTAAGACTCAGGAGAGCATGAATCAGCTCAACAGTAAGGTTCTCAGACCTGGAGTGCTTCAGACTCCCTTTACATTGAAAAGGAAACCTTGAATTTCCCCCATATATGTCCAAGAACGCTTCTTCCAGGCTGTCGATTCAAATAGCAGTATGCAACAGAGAGAGACTGATCCTCCTCTAATTTAGGCCCAGGTAAAGCAAGGTGCTCCAAGCACATGCCTAACTACATGAGTAGACCCACTGAAGTCGTAAGGCACCACAAGCATCGCTACCCATCATTTCAAGTACAAGGTGCTTCTCTCACCTTGCTGATCTCTAAGCACTGTGTAGACACACACAGTGCTCAGAGAGTCCATATTCTAATTTTTTTAAAATAAAATGCACACCCTTTCTCTCTTTGTCTGCCCAAGGAGAAAGAGCCCCATGTGACAGACATCAGTCATGTCCCTCAGTTCACTTCTGGAAGGTGCTCAGATATTCCAGAGATGAGGGCCACATTAGACTAGAAATCACATCCTCTGGAGTTCCTCCTCCAATCTAAGTGGGAAGCAAATCAGGCCAACTCTGTGCTGCTAATTACACACCTCTCCTGCAGCAATTCACTTGCTAACATAACTTCGCTCTGGTCCACTACACGACCAGTACAGCAGTGCTAGGGATTTCAATACCATTTAGATTCAAGCACCACTCCAAGGCACCTGAAAATGATTTCACATGAAGGTCGAGGGTCAAAGAGGAACTATACACCTGATGATTCTTCCCTTCATAGGTGCTTATCTTGTTCTGTTTACGGCCCCAGTTCAGCAAGATGATTAACCATGTGTAACTCTAAGTGTATGAATAATAGATTCATTAAATTCAGGCTTATGTCCTAGTACCTTGCTGAATCAGGGCTTAAGCAACAACCCTCCTCCACCCCTCAAAAAAACCACACAAAAAACCAGAGCCTGATTCACTGCCTCCTTCCATCATTTGTACCTTTGCAAATGATCCATTCTGATTGGGCAGCGTTTTACACAGATGAAAATGAACACACAAGTTGCAGAGCAGGAGTTCAGGGAGAGTATCCAGAGAAAGGACAGGACACATTGTTGTGACACCATAATCAGCTAACTATCCAGGCAACAATCAGTGGCTGTAGATTGCAAAGGATTTTTCAGTCAGTTACTGTGGTTTCCACCCAAGCAGGATTCCCAGGACCCAAATTGCAGACTGGTTTTTAGGACCAAATAAGTAGCAAAGCTCAAGACAAAATTCTGTTGTTCAGCTGGTTTTTCAACCTGAAGCCGAGCACAAAGCTGAAAATTGCACTTGGGTTTTGTGCTAAAACCATGGACCGGCCTGGGTTTGCTCAGAACATCAGCAAACCTTTTGACAGACCCGGTGTGTCCTGCCTGTTTGTAATGAACGCCAAGCTAGGGAAGCATTTGCTAGGAATGCTTTGCACAGCTCTAAACTGGGAGGGAGAAATTCATCCTTGGCGCAACCCCACTGGAATCTGTGGAGACACATCAGCAATGACTATTTTCAGAACTGGTGTTTGGGGTGAAACTCACTCCTGTGCAGAAGGCAACTGTAATGCATCTGTGTAACCTGTAGCGTGGCCTATGTTACACATCCCAATAACATGAGTATATCACAGGCCTCACTTATAGAGCCTGGCTCTTTAGCTCAGGCTGTTCAGACCCATACAGTCAATATGGGTAGTTCCTGATTCAAGCCCTGGCACTGGCTAAAACCGTGGGCATCCATTTTACTTAAGCCCTCAAAACAGGGCTTAACCAGTGACTAAGTCTTGAGCTGCTCCTTTACACAGGATTGAATTTTGCTCAGGAAGCATATAAGTTACAGTACAGTTAGCTGATGCTTCAGAGCGCCCAGATATCACTGAACTAGAGACAGACCCACACAGGACCCTGGCCTTACAGACACTAGGGTAATATTGGAGACTGGGTGCTGGGTTGTCAGGCCTAGTGGTCAAGCAGGAAACAGGAAGTGGATCCAATCCGAGATCAAGGCCAGAGTCAGGAACCTGTAGCCACGCCAGGAGTCAAAGCTGATTCCAGGAACTATTAGCCAAGCCAAGGGCCAGAGCCAGAATCAGGAACCAATAGCCATGTCTTGGGTCAGAACCCGGAGTCAAGAACTAGAATCAGGGTGAGAAAGCTGGAACCAGGAGCAAGGACTGAGCAGGAGCAGGACGGGGGCAAAGCAAGGAGCAGCGGGCACCAGGAGGATCGCAGCTGCGAGCATGAACACATTGAGCCACCAGAGAGGAACTGCTGCTGCTGGGCTAAAAGCCAGCCAGCTGCCCTTCCGGACCCATCAGCTGGTGTAGTCAATTGGGAAGCCTGCTGAGGGCACGCTGGGTTGCCAGGAGACTGACTGCTGCTGGCCCTGATCCCTAACAGGTAAATAAGGAGTGAGTAATGCCAGTGTAAGGGAGATCACAATTTGCCCATGTTTTTATTTTCATATACACACATTTCCTATGCAGGGGGGCGGGGAGGGGGGGTAAGGCACACACCTCCTGGGGGTAGTGGCATAGGAAGCAGGAGAAGATATGCAGCTTGAGATTTCACAGCTTCCCATCTCAGACGGACACTGGCATAAAGTCACCTGGAAGAGAAAAGCCCCACCTACTGAGAACAACAAGCCATGTAGAAAGTCAGTTTTTCAAATAAAGTGCGAATGAAGAGCAACCATGATCACTGAGCAATATTCGCCGTGAAGGGAAACATCCGAGTCCGGTAAAGTAAGAGAGACAGACTGCTTGCAAAGTTATGGTCCAATAAGGGCATTAGATAAAGGTCAGGGCAGAAATATCCCTCAGCAGATTGACACAAGGCTTTGGAGGATGCACCTCTCTCTGCATTTACATGTTAATTACTACTCAAGGGAAGGAAATACTGGAGTGGGTTTGCTTTTGCCACAAATCAATTATAAATACGACCAAGCTGGGCTAAACGTTGGGACGATGACATTATTGGTGCTCTTTATCCCTGTCGTCATCGCTTATTGCTACGGATTCTCTGCAGCAAGCCAGAGGAGGAGGAGTTCATTTCTCTTTCAGTATTTTGTAGCTGGTGGGGATGCAGTTTGCTTTGCTTCTGAGCTGTGTCCATGAGAAGAGAGGTGGTTCAGATCCCGCCTGAAGACGCACTTTGATCATGACGCTTCTTGATGTCAGCCTTTTGATCATGGCTAAGGAGACAAGCTGTGATTCTTCCTTTTTCCCCCTGCCTTGCCTTTTCCTACTCCTTTCCTTGCTCCACTTCTATCCACCCTTTAAATAATCCATAGCCTGCTGTCCCCACCCCCTTCTGTGTGTCTAGGCTTAACGCTTTCAGGGCAGGGATTGTCTCCCTTTTATGTTTGTACAACACTCAGCACATTGGAACCCCAATCCCAGCTGGGGCCTTTTGGCAATACCATAATATAAATATTGAATACAATACCACTGGGCTAGGAGTCTGGAGATCTGGCATCAATTTCCTGCCCTGCCACAGACTCCCTGTGTGACCTTGGGCAAGTCAATTAATCTCTCTGTGCCTCAGTTCACCATCTGTGCACTGGACAAAGATATCCTCTGTCTTCAGGGACCATCTCTCCCTACATGTCTGTACAGCCACTAGCACAATAAGGCCCTCATCTCAGTTGTGGCCTGTGGACAGGACTAGAATACAAATACTGACTGGGAAATTAACCAAGTTTCCCTATATCCTTCAGTGATAACACCAGGTCAGTAGCATGTTCCCTAAGTCAGGGGTTCTCAACCCTTTTCTTTCTGAGGCCCTTCCCACAACAAAACTCCATGGCCCACCTGTGCCACAACAACTGGTTTTCTGCTTATAAAAGCCAGGGCTGGCATTAGGGGGTAGCAAGCAGGGCATTGTCTGGGGCCCCACGCCACAGGGCCCCACAAAGCTACATTGCTCAGGCTTCGGCTTCCACCCCAGGTAGCGGAGCTCAGGGCCCCAAGCTTCAGTCCCATGCAGTGGGGCTTCGGCTTTCTGTCCTGGATCCCAGTGAGTCTAATGCTGGCCCTGCTTGGTGGACCCCCTGAAACCTGCTCGTGGACCCCCAGGGTGCCCAGGACCCTTGCTTGAGAACCACTGACCTAAGTCATTACCTGTTCTTACATTGGAAACATATCTGGCATATTCATGATGAAGTTTTGGTCACTGAAATGGAATTACTGATGGAAATCGGGACAGAGCACAAACCCAGCCCTGCAGACCTGACGCCCTCACCATGATCAACTCACACATACCACACACTTGAGAAAGCTTTCAGAGTAGCAGCCGTGTTAGTCTGTATTCGCAAAAAGAAAAGGAGTACTTGTGGCACCTTAGAGACTAACAAATTTATTAGAGCATAAGCTTTCGTGAGCTACAGCTCACTTCATCGGATGCATTTGGTGGAAAAAAAAAACAAATGGTGGGTTTTTTTCCACCAAATGCATCCGATGAAGTGAGCTGTAGCTCACGAAAGCTTATGCTCTAATAAATTTGTTAGTCTCTAAGGTGCCACAAGTACTGCTTTTCTTTTTGAGAAAGCTTGAATCCAGATCTAGATGATTGGTTAGGCCCTCAGGAAAGTGGATGGGTTAAGGATCTGGGAAATGCTTTGCCCCTACAAATGTTTTTTTTTTTTCATGCTGTCTTCAGCTCAGTGCATTTGCAGAACCACAGAGGCAATCAGTGGGTATTTCTGGACTTACTGCCTTTTTAGCTTCATCTTTGCAGTTCAATGTCATGAAGATAATTCGTTTCTATTAGAACCCTTTTTCCCCCCCCCCCATCCTCTTTTTCTTACTAAGAGAGCAATAACTTTCCCCCTGTAAAACTGCCTCTGAAAGGTACATAAGGCAAATATGTGATGTTCTTGTCTTGAAAGTTTGTTGGGGGAAATCTCTATGCAGCCACCTGCCCTGCTACAAAGAGAAAAACGATAGAATCATCCTTTATGAAGCTTCCTCAGAAAGGAAGGATATTAATGGGTCAGTTATCAGCAAGAGGCAAATATTTTTAATTACCTCACCAGGAATTCATGCGTTTAACTCTCCAGCATTTCCACTGGTGACCTCATTAGCAAGCAGCCAGTTTTGAAAACCTGGCCTCAAGTGATTCGGCTTTATCTCCCTGTGAGAGGTTGTTTGGATGGGTTAGTTGATAACTGCCACTAAATGACTGTTGTATTGACTGCTGCCCAGAGAGAAACAATTATGCAGATGTAACAATGTGGCACGCCCATGAGAGTAGTCACACCTCATCATTTCATATACCCCGTAGATTATATAGGCCAGTTTTGATTCTTCCCTGTTTGCAAGACACTCCAGTTGCAATTGATACATTATGCTGCAAATCAACAAACAGACATCAGTGCACCTGCTACCATTCAAATATTGTTTTTTCTTCCCATACTTTAATACACAAAGACTATTAATATCTTTTATCTGCAGGCACATTCCTGAGGTAGCTTGGCCTTCACAAAAAGATGCAAAGCAAAATTAGACTCTTGTGGGGGGGGGGGGAGTGACCACTGTGTTCTCATTTAAGCCCCACTCCAGCAAAATATTTAAACCTCACTTTAAGCCCATGTGTGTAGGCCCATTGACTTCAATGGGATTACTCACTCAAAGTTAATCGTGTGCTAAAGTGCTCTGCTTGACTGGGGCCTAACACTTGTATAAATCGGGGTACTCCCATTAAAGTAAGTGGTGTGAGTGATTGCTGAGGCAGGGCCGGTGAGTATTTCAACAAAAAACTTCAAAAACAGACTCCAACGAAAGACTGCTGAATTGGAATTAATTTGCAAACTGGACTCCATTAAATTAGGCTTGAAGAAAGACTGCAAGTGGATGTGTCATTTAACAAAGTAAAACTATTTCCCCATGTTTATTCCCCTGCCCCTTCCCCCCCCCCCACTGTTCCTCACCCATTCTTGTCAACTGCTGGAAATGGCCCACCTTAATTATCACTACAAAAGGGTTTTTTTCCTCTCCTGCTGGTAATAGCTCACCTTACCTGATCACTCTCCTTATGGTGTGTATGGTAACACCCATTGTTTCATGTTCTCGGTGTATATAAAATCTCCCCACTGTATTTTCATGCAGCTAATGAAGTGAGCTGTAGCTCACGAAAGCTTATGCTCAAATAAATTTGTTAGTCTCTAAGGCGCCACAAGTCCTCCTTTTCTTTTTGTGGATACAGACTAACACAGCTGCTACTCTGAAATATTTCAGTCACGAGAGCAGTCAACAGCTGCAGGTCTATAAGTGCAACGCATTTGTGTGAACGACTTTGGACTGATCTTAAGGAAACCCCAGTGAGCAGGCGATGAATGGCTTTATGGATTAGCCATGGGAAGCAAGGCCTTTGACCACTACAACAACTGGGGAATGATTAAACCTGACGGGCTAATGTTTAAGATCACATATCAGAAGTCTAGACCCAAGGCTCTACGTCAGACGCCTGGCCAGGTTGAGGGAGTCTGTGGTATATTTCAGAGTAGCAGCCGTGTTAGTCTGTATTCGCAAAAAGAAAAAGGAGTACTTGTGGCACCTTAGAGACTAACAAATTTGTTAGAGCATAAGCTTTCGTGAGCTACAGCTCACTTCATCGGATGCATTCGATGAAGTGAGCTGTAGCTCACGAAAGCTTATGCTCTAATAAATTTGTTAGTCTCTAAGGTGCCACAAGTACTCCTTTTTCTTTCTGTGGTATATGACTCTCTGCCATATGGAGGGTGGGTTATTTACCAGGATTATAGAGCTGTCTCTCACTTAATCAACTTTCTGCAAATGCAGGGGCCTCAAGTTTATATCTGCCCCTCCTCCTCTGTAATGCCTTGGTCTAATTTCAATTCTTCTGTTTAGTGTGTAGGTGCTCACCTACAATACACAGGTGGTCAGACTAGATGACCTGGTGGTGCCTCCTGGCCTTAAGCACTAGAATGCTCATGTAACATGACTTTATCTCTTAGAAATCAGCAGGATAATAAACAAAAAGCCTGAAAATGAGAGAGAGAGAGAGAGAGAGAGAGAGAGAGAGAACAGGCTGCTTCCTAAGGCAGCGAGGCTCATCTCCCCAAGACATGCTTCAAGCTGGCATTTTTCCAACTGATGCTCTGACCACACATTTTCCCAAAGAACCCCCTGTCCCAGAAGCAGGGTCAGGCACTGCCCCCCCAAAAAAACCCCACCCCCGGATTTTCCTCAAAAGTGATACCTTGCCATTTCACCACAGTCCTCACTGCATCTCAGCATGAAGAGGGAATTCCCCACAACAGATATTCCCTCCAGGCCAGGTGTGAGGTATCTTTGTGTGACAGGGAAGGAGCCCTGTTCTTTCCTTTCCTGTACCATACTGGCTCTGTGGCTCAACTGCAGCACACCAGACACACAACAGCACCGTAGCACATAGATTCATAGATACTAAGGTCAGAAGGGACCATTCTGATCATCTAGTCCGACCTCCTGCACAACGCAGGCCACAGAATCTCACCCACCCTCTCCTACGAAAAACCTCACCTATGTCTGAGCTATTGAAGTCCTCAAATCATGGTTTAAAGACTTCAAGGAGCAGAGAAGCCTCCCTCAAGTCACCCATGCCCCATGCTACAGAGGAAGGCGAAAAACCTCCAGGGCCTCTCCAATCTGCCCTGGAGGAAAATTCCTTCCTGATCCCAAATATGGCGATCACCAGCTAATGGGCAAGATTCACCAGCCAGATACTACAGAAAATTCTTTCCTGGGTAACTCAGATCCCATCCATCTAATATCCCATCTCAGGGGATTAGTCCTATTTACCCTGAATATTTAAAGATCAATTACTTACCAAAATCACATTATCCATCATACCATCTCCTCCATAAACTTATCGAGTAGAATCTTAAAACCAGATAGATCTTTTGCCCCCACTGCTTCCCTTGGAAGGCTATTCCAAAACTTCACTCCTCTGATGGTTAGAAACCTTCGTCTAATTTCAAGTCTAAACTTCCTGGTGACCAGTTTATACCCATTTATTCTTGTGTCCACATTGGTGCTGAGCTTAAATAATTCCTCTCCCTCTCCTGTATTTATCCCTCTGATATATTTATAGAGAGCAATCATATCTCCCCTCAACCTTCTTTTAGTTAGGCTAAACAAGCCAAGCTCCTTAAGTCTCCTTTCATAAGACAAGTTTTCCATTCCTCGGATCATCCTAGTCATTCCTCGGATCATCCTAGTAGCCCTTCTCTGTACCTGCTCCAGTTTGAATTCGTCCTTTTTAAACATGGGAGATCAGAACTGCACACAGTATTCTAGGTGAGGTCTCACCAGTGCCTTGTACAATGGTACTAAAACCTCCTTATCCCTACTGGAAATGCCTCTCCTGATGCATCCCAAAACCGCATTAGCTTTTTTCACAGCCATATCACACTGGCAGCTCATAGTCATCCTATGATCAACCAATACTCCAAGGTCCTTCTCCTCTTCTGTTACTTCTAATTGATGCGTCCCCAATTTATAACTAAAATTCTTGTTATTAATCCCTAAATGCATAACCTTACACTTCTCACTATTAAATTTCATCCTATTACTATTACTCCAGTTTACAAGGTCATCTAGATCTTCCTGTATAATATCCTGATCCTTCTCCGAATTGGCAATACCTCCCAGCTTTGTATCATCTGCAAACTTTATTAGCACACTCCCACTTTTTGTGCCAAGGTCAGTAATAAAAAGATTAAATAAGATTGGTCCCAAAACCGATCCCTGAGGAACTCCACTGGTAACCTCCCTCCAGCCTGACAGTTCGCCTTTCAGTAGGACCCGTTGCAGTCTCCCCTTTAACCAATTCCTTATCCACCTTTTGATGTTCATATTGATCCCCATCTTCTCCAATTTAACTAATAATTCCCCATGTGGCACGGTATCAAATGCCTTACTGAAATCTAGGTAAATTAGATCCACTGCGTTTCCTTTATCTAAAAAAATCTGTTACTTTTTCAAAAAAGGAGATTAGGTTGGTTTGGCACGATCTACCTTTTGTAAAACCATGTTGTATTTTGTCCCATTTACCATTGACTTCAATGTCCTTAACTAATTTCTCCTTCAAAATTTTTTCCAGGATCTTGCATACTACAGATGTCAAACTAACTGGCCTGTAGTTACTCGGATCACTTTTTTTCCCCTTTCTTAAAAATAGGAACTATATTAGCAATTCTCCAATCATTCGGTACAACTCCTGAGTTTACAGATTCATTAAAAATTCTTGCTAATGGGCTTGCAATTTCAGGTGCCAATTCCTTTAATATTCTTGGATGAAGATTATCTGGGCCCCCCGATTTAGTCCCATTAAGCTGTTTCAGTTTTGCTTCTACCTCAGATATGGTAATATCTACCTCCATATCCTCGTTCCCATTAGTCATGCTACCCTTATCCCTAAGATCCTCTTTAGCCTTATTAAAGACTGAGGCAAAGTATTTGTTTAGATATTGGGCCATGCCTAGATTATCTTTAACCTCCACTCCATCCTCAGTGTTTAGCGGCCGCACTTCTTCTTTCTTAGTTTTCTTCTTATTTATATGGCTATAGAACCTTTTGCTATTGGTTTTAATTCCCTTTGCAAGGTCAAACTCAACTCGACTTTTAGCCTGTCTCACTTTATCCCTACATGTTCTGACCTCAATTAGGTAGCTTTCCTTGCTGATCCCTCCCATCTTCCACTCCCTGTATGCTTTCTGCTTCTTCTTAATCACCTCTCTAAGATGCTTGTTCATCCAGCTTGGTCTACAACTCCTTCCTATGAATTTTTTCCCCTTTCTTGGGATACAGGCTTCCGATAGCTTCTGCAGCTTTGATTTAAAGTAATCCCAGGCCTCCTCTACCTTTAGATCCATAAGTTCTTCAGTCCAATCCACTTCCCTAACTAATTTCCTTAATTTTTGAAAGTCAGCCCTTTTGAAATCAAAAACTCTAGTTGCAGATTTATTTTTGTTAATCCTTCCGTTCAGTTTGAACTGAATTAGCTCATGATCACTTGAGCCAAGATTGTCCCCTACAACCATTTCTTCTATGAGGTCCTCGCTACTCACCAAAATTAAATCTAAAATGGCATCCCCTCTAGTCGGTTCAGCAACTACTTGATGAAGGAATCCATCAGCTATCGCATCTAGGAAAATCTGAGCCCTATTATTATTACTAGCACTGGTCCTCCAGTCTATATCTGGGAAGTTAAAGTCACCCCTGATCACGCAGTTTCCATTAGTATTTACTTTATTAAAAACATTAAAAAGGGCTCTATCCATATCCAGATTAGATCCCGGAGGTCTATAGCACACCCCAAGCACTATTGTAGGAGAGGCTTTACTAGTTATCTTCCGCAATGTAATTTTGCCCTGACGGACTCTGTCTTATCCATTGCATCGCTTCTTATTTCTTTACATTCTACCTCATCATTGATATACAATGCTACTCCACCCCCTTTACCTTTTGTTTCTGTCTTTCCTAAAGAGCACATACCCTTCAATACCTGTAGTCCAGTCATGACTACTATTCCATCATGTTTCTGTTATCCCTATAATATCTGGTTTCACTTCCTGCACCAGTAGCTCTAGCTCCTCCATTTTGTTACCTAGGCTCCTTGCATTGGTG